>NC_133209.1:8123591-8148591 GCF_958299795.1 Porites lutea
ATTCCATCATAGGGTCGATTGCGAAAACGATATTATATAATAAACGATGCTCTCGAGGCCACGGGATATTCTGAATACGTGTGACTATCAGAGGAAAATAATCGAAGCACATCTGTCGGGGAGAGATGTTTTTGTCTCTGCTCCAACCGATGCTGGGTAAAGTCTAACTGTTGAGCTGGCTCCATACGCTTTCAATCGTTTATTTTGACTATATGGCGGGAATTGTAATGTGATTATTCTACTTGCCGATATCACGATCTGTAGCGCGCGCGTGCCATCTTATTGAGGTTTATCCCTCCTTTCTCCTATGTAATGGCCTTCCTTGACGATTCGAAGCTTAGATTATTAGATTAGATTTTTTTTTGTCGGAGTGTAATCAATGAAGTCAAGGACTCCCTGACCAGAAAATCAAGAAACCAGAAACCAGAAACCCCGAAGACGAGTCACGCCACTCCCTATTTTTGGCGCGAAACGCAAATAAAAACCTTAATTTCATTCAAGCGAGACAAATCGACCTCTCGCGACTTCGTCGCTCGCTCGGCTGGATATAAAAACAACACAGATTAATCTACTCAATTTTTCCAACATCTCGGAGCCTTTGATGGACATATTGACGTAATTTGATGTCATTATGACGTCATATTGTTAAATTTTTTAACAGTATGCAAATTGCAACATTATTTGTCCCTTCAAAGTGAAAAATACCGAAATAGAGGGTAAAGCGTGTATTTGATTTAATAGTTATAATATATTTGATAAGATATTACTAAATAATAATACTATTATTCAATAAGTAAAAATAGAAATAAATCCTTTTTTGCAGCAAAAAAAGCAAATTGCGAAAAAAAAAAAGGCTGTCATAACGGTTTTGCCATGGTAACGTAAATGTTGATGAACACGTCACGATAACTTTAAAATATTCCCAGATAATTTATAAGGAAATGTCACCAAGTTTGGTGGTCATACATGTAGCTTAAACAGTTTTGAAGTTATTCATTTTGTTTTAGTTATCCCCCCCGGTTTGAATAAGGTTAACACTCCAACAACTTAACTAGTGATATTTACCAATATAAACGTCGTGGTTTTTTTCGAAATTGTATTCATAATATATGACGTTTTCACATGATGGCAATCAGATTTTGATGTCCTTCTATGGAAAGGCTGGCGCTCAAAACGTCGTAGAAGACCTAAATGTAATAAACGACCCTAAATGCAATAACATTTGTCCTAAATGTAATAAAGTCCTAAATGTAATAACAATTTGCCCTAAATGTAATAAACTCTTAAGTTGCCAATTACAGTAATTAGTCGAATAAGTGCCCTCCTCAAATAAGCGCCGCATTAGGGGTGGGGGGTTAATTAGCGCCGCGGCACTTATTTGTGTAGATGCGGTACGAAGCGGTATTACTATGGTATTAAGCTCCGCCCTAAAATAAGCACCGCATTTTTGGAGAAAAAAGTTAAACGGCAAAGTAACAGTATTTTTCTAAAAAAGCAATATTTAAGCAATAGAAAACTTTTTTCCTGTGTTTTGCATAGCCTGATATAAACACTCGAGGGGTTGGGAGAATTCGAGACAACTATGCATCTCATGCAAATACTAATAGTAATACCTCTTAGTGCCGTATTTACGCCAATAAGCACCGCAGAGCTTCCCCCCTCCAAATGCGGCGCTTATTTGAGTAATTACCGTACTTTGCAACTTAAGAGTTTATTACATTTAGGACAAAATGTTATTACATTTAGGACTTTATTACATTTAGGGTCGTTTATTACATTTAGGGCCTTCTACAAACGTCAGCTCCTTTGATCTTTTCAAATGTTCTTGTTTTGTACAGTGTGTTCTGCAGTATTTTATAATTACTTGAGGATCTTCCTATTGATTTGGATTAGTTTTGGCCCTATTCTCTCTGGCTTTTAAAACGTTTCTGACGTAATCAAAGTCATCTTAATTGGAATAGTATTTTGCCTACTGCAAGCTCAGTAACTTTCATGACCTTGACTCTCAGAGAAAAAGTGTTGTCTCAAATATCAAAAAGTGACTGGTGGATGGTTTAATAGGGTTACTAGGCTTACTAGATCATTTAAAGATGAAAAAAAAAAAAAAAAAAAAACTTTGAGATGTACCTGATTTGATGCCGAAGATACCAGCATTTCGATTTTGCATTCCTCTTCGCGATAAAAATCACCGCCGTTTTGCTCAATCACGTTAATAGCAGAACACGTTTTCACTGTCGGTACGCTCAAGGTAACTGTTTTCTTTTCAGTTGACACGTCATCCTGAATGGTTCAGTCATAACGTATCACTTATGATAGAAAGGTGCTTGTTAAAAACAAGTAAAGCCGGGGTGGTGTGGGGTGTTTTATGGTGTTTAGAGACGCATATAAACTTTCAAACCTAAATATAATGTTAATTTCAAGTTCTCACAAACTTCTTATGGATTGATATCAATAATAATAATAATAATAATAATAATATAAAACAGAAAATCTTACAATTTCTTTAAGAGCGATAACAGTCGATAGCTGTAGTATAGTTTTTAAAAAGGGATAGTGTTCTTTGTAAGGTTCAAGACGGGGTATATGTTTGCCTCAATAAGCATTTGCATGTTCTGTTTGCAGTTGTAATTCTTGTAACACATTAAAAATAATAAAAGAGTTATTAATAGTGGTTACTTTAATGAAACCAATTTTTGGGGACTGTTTAAAAAGTGATTCTTAATCCTTAACGCATTGGAGCTAACCAAAAAAAAAATTCTAAATGTTAACAGGACTTGCTTTATTTCAAAATAAGAATTTAATAAAAAGAATTATAAGTTACAATATTTCAAGTCGTTGCTATGTACCTGATCACCAATCGCGTTCGTGTTCCACGTCGGTGTCCCAGCATACAGCTCTGTGTCTTTGGCAGCCCCTGGTGTGACTTTTAGCATAGAACTGGTTATCTAATCAAGCCGACATAAAAAATAAATAAATAAATAAATAATAACAACGATTTATTGACAGTATTTCTACATCAAAACATGGTAGCTTTACATCCGTCATACTAACTAAAAACTAACGACTTACATATTAATGTTACTCAATCAATCATTGCTAGAATTATTCCCTAATACGTATAAAACAATGCTAGTGGTATACAGATGTATTATAGTGGAGCATCTGTTTCTGATCGATGTATTCAAGGAGTTAACTTTAAAAAAATTAATAAAGCAAGACATAATGAATCCTGATTTGATTTGGCTTACTATATATGTATGCGAAATATCTGGCTCTGAGGTAAATAGTTAACCTTGTTGTCTAAACAGACTCATAAAAGTGCTAAAAGTGCAAAAAGAAAAAGCTTTGACACGCGCTTCTTGTAAAAAAAGGAAAAAAAGTCCTTATAATCATTATTATTATTATTAGTAGTAGTAGTAGTAGTATTTTTATCATCATTATCATTATTATCATTATTATTATCTTTCTTCTTCTTCTTCTTCTCCTTTTTTTCTTTCTTTTTTTATTGACACTTGTCTGTTGTTTGTACATATCATAAAGGGAGGGGCAGAGCCAAACTCCTTTCACCATTTTTTAAAAGTTGCTTTTGGATAACAAAAGAATAAAAATATAATAAGCAAAACTAAGATATCTACAAAAAAGTGTACATACGTCAATCTTACTTAGAATGAATGAAATGAATAGACTAGTAGTTCATTCTACCACACGTTTAATTATTCTAATAGCATGCAACAAGATAGTCTCTTGCATGGCGCTAACACTCTGGATCTTATTGTTGCAGTTTTTCCGAGAAAGGGGGTTCGTTTCTCTCCCAGTCCTTTGCTGTATCCTCCAAGAACATCCACTATAACGTCAGTTTGGTTAATCTTAAAATCAGGATGTCTCTCCCTAAGTTCGACTCTCACGGTTGTGAGTGGTATTGTGTGATCCTATAACTGAACAGAAGCATACATTATCAGTTGATGATTATTTAATTTGTAATACCTGACTTCTTTTATGTCGAAGCCAATGAAGCAAATCTCCATGAGCGATGTACTCTATCATGAGTAGAATTGGTTTTGTTGTGGTCCAACACCCAAAGAAACTCAGAACATTTTGATGCTTTCCAACCTTCTTCATGAGCTCTATTTCATCCATAAATTCCCTTTTCTCTTCTTCGTTGGCGTTTTCTGGCGACAACAAGGATAGGTGGGTACAAGAAAGAAAAAACAAATCATTGATCTCCACAACTACATCTTCCGTAAAAGTGAAATTCTGTAAAGATATACTGACTTGTTGGGGCAAAGATATAACAGGCCGCTATTGTCCTTAGATTTCTTGGCGCTAGTAACCCACTTAATGACTTTTACTGTTACACATCTACTTTAATTCAAAATGTGAGCTTTAATGTCACATTATTTTTCATGCGTCGTTAATTTATTATTATTATCAAGAGGCTTTTGGACACTTCTTGTAACGACGCTGGTGGTAAATAAATGTTGAACATCAACTTGCAACAAGAAGTGAAAAGTCAGTTTTCAAACTTAAACTCACCAAAAAGTTCTTTGACCGCAATAATTTTCTGCTTTCTAGGCCTGCTAGCCCAGTCTCGCTCGTCTTCAAAGTACGCCAAACCGTCCTTTAGTGTCGCTTTGTGAACTTTTCCAAATGCTCCTTCACCCACCAATTCAAGAAATTCTGTTCTGATTGGAGGAATTTCACAACCGTCTAAAACTTGGATGTCATTTGCAGTCCTATAATGTTTAAAAACGATGAATTACAGTTGAAAGTCTCCACAACGGCCACCTTGGTGACAGAAGCTAAGAAAGTGGCTGTTGAAGACAGGTGGCCGTTGTAGAGAGGTCTAAACAAGAGTCAGTGAATGGACTGTCCTCCAAAAAAGTGGCCGTTGTAGAAAGGTGGACGTTAGTTGAGGTTCGATTGTATTTCAAAAACTAGAACGCTAATATAATTAATCAAATTTGAAAAAAATGGCCGAAAAAAATTTAAGTATCGCTAGGTAACCAGATTTTCTCACTCGTGGCGTTCCGATGCGCAGCTTCACCGTGATGAGCTCTTCTACAAGCATGAATTATGTAGAATACAAAGGAGATGTATTCTAAAGGGCAAAAGAGACTACACGGCTCAGGTGCATGCAAATGTACCGGTATGTTGGGAAATATATTGCGTCTTTTGAAATGAAGGAAAAGAAAAAAAATTAAAACAGATTGTACCTACACACCTCTTAGTGGCTTGGTTTCCTTTCTTTCTGTATTGATTGATGCACACTGCCAGCAGTACAGCTCCCAGGATTGTAAGTAAACGGCGAAGATATAGATGAGTATAAACTCCAGAGAAATACCTGTAATTTTAAATATGACAATTTTTCGCTTTCAGCATATACATTGGCTGCTATGAGATCGACTATTCTGATTCTTGATGTTTGAGTTTCAATTGTCTGGTTGTAGTTTTGTTTTTCCCAGGGCATCTCATCTTCAATTTTTTTGACGTTTCTAAAATCAACAATTTATTTTTGGAACATCGTGGTGTGTGTCTTAGTATTGGCCGCGAGAACTCCAGAAGATGCTGTCATGCTATACCACTCGGGCCTGGCCCCGATGTGTAACAAGATAATAAATTATGGAGAATTTTGAAGGAAAACGTTGTGTTCATTACGCGGGAAATTAAAACCCAAGTATAAACTATAGACCCCTTTACGGTTGTGAGAGCATGCTGGGTAATCAGGACAAGATGGCAGGGAATTTAAAAGTTTGTATGGGAATTCAAAGTCAACTAATTCTTCCTAATTGAATATATTCGTCACCTTTTCTTTGCAAACTTTAGCTAATAAATTTACAGAAACTAAACACTAAATTTGGAGTGCACAGAAGTCCTTTGTCGCTTTAATCCGACAACACAAGAATTACAGAAAATGTATGGAAGAACTCAGGTTTTCTAAAAAGCAACAGAGGACTGCTATGCACTCTAGATTTAGTGTGTAGTTTCTTTAAGCTTATTAGTTACAATTTTTAAAGGGAAAGTGACAAATATATTCAATAAGCAAGAAATAAAAGACTTTGTATTCTCATACAAACTTTTGATTTTTTCACCATCTTGTCCTGATTACCCAGCATGCCCTCGCAACCGTAAAGGGGTCTATTGCAGTATGTATCTTGACAAAGAATAGCGTTACAACTTTCTTGGGACTGTATTTATTCTTTTGTATAGTTAATTTAATCTTTCAATAGTTTTGTACTTGATAAATAATCAATCAATAAGTGTCGTCCTAAATACATGTCTAATGGTGGAAAATATGAGCAGGATCATTCTGTAAATATTTTCTTTCATTAGAGGGATACACTCAAACACCTTCTTTATGTATGGAGTGTTTTCAGTCACGAGCCCAGCATCTATGCAAAATAATTGGAGCAAAAGCAAGCGTTTACACAAGAAAAGTCAATTTAACCCCCGCAAGATTGGTTGGAACACCTTCATGGCCGCCGTTTTGTTCTTTTCAGTGGAATTTCAATATGGCCGCCGTGAAGTCATGTCAAAACGCTCTATACAATGACCACCATCTGCACATTGTATGCATAATTATATACCTCTTTTATTATTCTTCACTTCATCCGCTTTTGTTGTGTAAGTCTTAGTAGTAATGGGGCTCGGTCCCACTTCATTCCACGCCAAGACCTGGAACTCATACTCCGTAGAACATTCTGTCTCGATCTTTTGGCTATTGGTATTTTTTCCTGTAATATTCAGTCTGGTCCACTCATTTTCACCTTGTCGTTTGTAGCGTATTGTATGAAATAGTACAGGGCAGTCACTTGATGATGGTTCCCGGAGCCATCGTACAAAGACAGCACACTCATTTTCTTTTTCGCCCGATATAACGTCGAACACGGGCGTGTTAGGGACACCTATAAAACACGACATAACAATAAGAAGACGACAACATGTATTATCCTATAGCTAATAGAACATTCTAACCTATATCTTATAGCCAAATTCGTTGTATCACGCTGCGCGTTTTGCAAACTTCGAAGGAATTTTGGGCTTTTCTGTTCCGTCAATCACCGTAGCGGACCTCTTAGGAAACACATGTTTACTTGTGATTAGTGCATTTCGATCCACTTTGTTTGTTTCTGTGTTTTAAGGTTCGTTCTTTGTGATCGCCCTGTTTCGGGCAATAATCGACTAGTTTTCTTCGAAGATTTTTCTGATCTTTCTAATTCTTGTCTGTTGCAAGAATAAAGCAATGCCTGCCGAATTTGGCTATAAAGCGTGTGGATGTCTTGTTGTTTTTGTTGTTGTTGTCAACTTTTGTTATTAAATCATAATTTCAGGTTAAGGTATTTAATCCTATCAGTTAGTAATTCAGATTTTAATTTGTTTAATTTAATTTTTGGCCTAATTTTACCCCTGGGATATCTGAAAACTAGAGCCGTATGGCTGAGCATATTTACAACGTAAATGAAGTGTAAATGTGTATGTTGTTGTTGTCGTCGTCGTCAAAGCAACTGGAGATCCAGGTGGCTCTTTGCTACAATTTTAAAGCAAATCCTTAAGCAAGTCGAAGCTTCCCTGCCTCCACTCTAGTAAGCTATCAGCTGTAGTTACGACCAGAACTGTTTGAACTATGACTAAAAGCTATACAGTTGAATCCGGATAACTCGAACCCTAGCCAACTCGAACCTCGTGCTAACTCGAACCAAAATCGATTTCCTCTCGATTTCCGTCATATATTGTACATTTACTGTAATTTTACCCTCGGTAACTCGAACCCTCGATAACTCGAACCGCCCGCTAACTCGAATTAATTTTTGGCTCCCCTCAGATCATTTCTTTAACTTTACCCTCGATAACTCGAACCATGTTTTGAGCGCCTAAAAAGTCAAAAAAAAAAAAAAAAAGAGCGCACTGGCGTCGGAAACATTGAACTTTGAATCTCCTATTGACGTGTTGTAGGCATATAGTTTACAAACAAAGGCTGAGTCAGACGTTGTTTGTCACAAATCTAACGTGAAACAGCTTTACTTCTCAAAACAGTAGACGCGTGGTCTATTTAGGCTACGTTTTGTTACGTTTACGTTCTGATTTATAATCTGGAAGTATCATTCAATTTTCACCTATCATTTCTACAATTAAATGTGATTAAAATGTTCACTGTACAGTAAAAAAAATTAGTTTATCCCTTACTTCCGGCTATTTGCATCGAGCTCCCGATAAGTCGAACTCCCGATAGCTTGAACTTTTTTCGATTTCCCTTAAAGGTTCGAGTTATCGGGAGTCGACAGTATAACGAAAAGCTCTTTAAGTGACCGCCTCTGGTCTTTTTATTTTGATGTTAAGTTATCATATGCGACTACTCATTCAACACTTGAATAAGAGCATGTGATCAAACTTTAGGTAATACATAACATTATCCGGCTCTAATATCCCATTAAATTTGAATAAGATGTTGTAATGAAAAAAGAATGTATGGGTAATTAATAACATATACCAACCTTTCTGTTAAACGTTCTCGTAAGCGACCGTCCCTAATAGGCTTATCACATGGTTGCTTTGATAAGAGATTCCAATTTGATTTTATAGTAAACAAATCCAGCCCTAGGAGTGCGAGGACTTTTAAGAATTACAAAGGCTGTCGCTTACGAGAGTTTCGTCTGTAATTGAGATGGGGGAAAGAACCTCACAACCCACGAGATTAATTTAAACTTGGAGAGACAGTCATGGGATCGGGATTCGGTTTGACGAATTGGGTCACACTTGACAAATTTTCGTCACAAATCACCTGCTTGGGGAACCGTAGATACTTCCGAAGGCCAACCATTTCCCATTTTGTTCTGCGCCATTACTCTTACATGGTACTTGCTATTTGGCTTAAGATGGGTAAATAGACGTGACTGAGTTGACTGAGAAACGTTTTTTGTTGTCCATGGTCCTTCGGAACTGGCCGCTTTTATCTGTGCACGGTACCCTGTCACCATTCCTCCATCGGCGTCACGTGATGGTGGATTCCAAGTTAAGTTTATAGAGCTACAGCCTCTTTTAAAATCCAAACGCATAACGGGATATGGAACATCTATCAAAAGTGACAGTAGTTTTAATATACTAAATAAATAAAACCTTGCAAGAAAAGAGCAGAGATCATTTAGATTAGCAAAGACTTTTGAGAAATACAACTGCTCTGCAAGCTGGGAGAACTGTATGGTATCATTTTAA
Source organism: Porites lutea (assembly GCF_958299795.1). Classification (NCBI taxonomy): domain Eukaryota; kingdom Metazoa; phylum Cnidaria; class Anthozoa; order Scleractinia; family Poritidae; genus Porites; species Porites lutea. Next base: position 8,132,799 of record NC_133209.1, read on the forward strand.
GATTTATACGATGAAAGAAATTTTGAGAGTATTAAAATCTTTAACCAATTCGATTGAGGTCTCCTGCTAACAGTTTTACCAACGTTAGTTTTTGGCTTCTCAAAAGTCTTAATAAGGCTATGGTGCTTTTTTCCGGTTATCATCATGATTCATTCTCAGCGAGAAAGTTTTGCTTATTAGATATTAATGCCTTACTTGCTTACTTGGACCCATGCTATGTGTTTTATTACATAGAGTAAGATCTTTTTTAGTGTTATTGGCCGATATGAGTTTGAAGTGAATCGTCTTTTAAGGAACATCGCAATCTTTTTGTCAAAGGAATAATTTTCTTCCCAAAATACTCTAATAAGTTAAAAATCCGTAAATCCATATGGGATAAGAATTTGATTGTAAGTCAGAAAAATAACGTATTCCAAAATACATAATTATATAAATTTCGAAGCAGGTAAGCTCGTCGATCTTTGAAACCACGGCGGCCGCACACGCTCAAACACGCAAGTCCAAGAAGCAACACAATATGGCTCTCTATATTTATATAATTATTTAACCAAAGAAAGTATGTTTACATTGTGCTGTTCTCACTTCCCATGCTGTGCTTGCTTTACTGCGTCCCAGAATGTTCCAAGCAAAGACAGTTACTTCATACTTCTTGCTGTGTTGGAATTCAAGCACTAAACTTGTTAAACTGGCGTTGGTGGTATTTATTATTTCCGTTATTTTCTCGGTGGCTGGTTGAACTACTTTGTAGCGCAATGAATACATGGTGATGTTGCAGTATGTCTCGTTTGGGCGTGTCCACTGCACTGTTACAATAGGTTTCATTCCAGGGATTTCTGTTTCATTGTTTATTATTTCGGAAACATCGGGCGGTCCTATAATAAACTAATGAATTAATTATCTCCATAAAACAAAACGATGGTTATCAGCGAAGAAAAATCAATTAATTGGTGTTAAAGGTAAAGCAGAGGTGTAACTATATAAATGAAAACGCTCAAAGGTTAACATGACACAATTAGAAAATGAATGCTAATATTGTGAAAAGAAAGGAGGACGAATGAGGAAATAATAACGACAATCTTTATTGAGGATGTCTACTTCACCCTAAAGTACTTTACAGAAGGGTCCTCCTACTAAAAATCATTAAGTGAATAAGAAAAATCTATGACTAAATTAGAACTTACTATGAACTATCAATTAGTCAAATGATTACATTGCGGATGGCCTTTTTAAATTTGTTAAGTGACTTGAGCTTCCTCAATGACTTGTCTAGATTATTCCATTCGTTCGAAGAAAAATTTGTTGAAGTCCAAAGAACCCAGTTTCTATTTGAAAAAGCCTTTCATACGTTATCCTTAGACCTGGTATTGTAATCATGATGTTCTCTATTTAGGACATTAAAAGAATGTGTAAACAAGTAACTCTGGCACCAAACATAAAGATGCTCATAAAGCACGTCTTCTTGAGAGCAATTTCCACCCACGTTTATCTCAAGCCTAAGTGGCTGATGTACGAGGGGGGTAAATCTAAAATTGTACGCGCTTTTTGTTATTCCATTAAAGCCACGTTACCTCTATCTCCCCAAATTAGCCGAATATAGGTAGGATGTTACTGTTAAAAAACATAAGCCTATCCTCCAGTGGTAAACATTATTTTATACGTCTAAGAAGTTCCAATTTCTTATTTGTCTTATTACTGATATAATCAAGAATATGATCTTGCCAACTTATTAGATGGTTATTGATAACCACACCCAAGTACGAAAAGGAGCTAACTTCTTCAATACTCTTATCATCAGTGGTAATTGAGATTGAATCCAATTTTTTCAAGCGCTGGCTGCCACCTATGTTAAAAAACTTGTTTTTATTAATATTCAGGGTAAGCTGATTAGATATGAGCCCACACACACACACGCACCAAATGCTTTATTTGCATGACCATAAAGGAATTACAGTATTGCAAAAGCTATTAGTCTATTTTTAAGTACTAATTCAATTAATTAGTACGTGCAAAACATTACAAAACGTTACAGTTCTCATTCATTCATTCATTGATATTAATTTGGTTCTTAATTCAAAGCATTGCGAGATAAATGAAACTAATTGACAGTTAATTAAATAATCAGAGGAATTCATAAGAAGAGATAGTAAAGTATCGTGTGAAAGTGATTTTAAGTCAGGTATTTTAGTTTCTAGTTTGGAGAAAAATAAGTCTCTGATCTGAGAATAAGCCTTACAATCTAGTAAGAAATGATTTTCATCTTCGATTTTATTACTTGTACAAAAGTGACATATCCTTTCATTGCGAGGAATGTTTTCGTATCTACCTGTTTCAATTCTAAGTTGATGACTACTTATTCTAAATCTAACTAATGCTTTTCTCGAAGGGTTTTTTTCTTGTTAAAACCAGGTACGGCGAGGGGCTATAGTCGTCTTTGATTGTAAAATAAAAACTGAGTTTTTGTGATTGTTGAAGGGTCTGATTCCAGTAAGAGACGTATTCATTTTTCATTATGCCGATATACCTATTAACTATTGAGTCACTCAATGAATTACAGGAAAAGTCATAGTTTAGATCTAAGTAGTCAACCATTTTCATGAGATTAAAGTAAAAGCTAGTTTTTCCGTTATGATGAAGGTCAATTGAAATTTGTAAGGCCTATTTAACTATAGAATCTTCATCTTTACTAACTTCATCTTTACTAACTACTAACTAACTTTATCTAGATAGGTTAGGAAGGAATGACTGCATGAAAAAGAAAGAAGCTATAATAAGTATATAAGTACCACAAACTTACTATGTGTTATACAACAGTATTAAGATATAATACTTACCAATTAAGTCCGTGGTTTCTGAAGTGTTTGCCCATTGGCCTGGCCCCTTCTTATTGAAAGCTCGGACTCGAATGTGATACTCTGTCTCACTGCTCAGGTCCGTGAACAAACAGCTATGATTTGAGACGAAGGCCGTGCAGTTGCGCCAGCCACCACTTCCCCCTCCTAACGTACTTAACTGGACCTGATATCCAGTTAGATGACCGCCACCAGAGTCTAGGGATGGTGGATTCCAAGTGACTTCAAATACTCCACACTGTCTTTGTTTGACTCTAGGCGGTTCCTGCTGAAGTGGAACGCCTATAATAAAATTAGTGTGTGCTATTTAGGCTGCCGATAAGGACAGAGCACAACATTTCGAGTGCGAAATCTCACTTACAACCCCTTCAGGAGGTCTACAAAATTGAGTTTCTAAGTCAATCCTAACCTGCGATCAGGCGGTCCTTTTTCCGTTTTGTTTGGGAGACGAGGGGAAAAGGACGCCTGATAAATTACTTTACACGTCGTCTGCTCGTAGTCCAGAATCTGGACTTTTGTGTGATAGGTTGACAAATAAAAGATCCTTCGGAGCCCTGCATCGATTGGTTACAAGCGACATATTTGACTTCTGGTGCAATTAGATAGGCTTTGTCACCTTCGCATCTTCACGACGGAAACCCCAAGATGATCGCTTAAGGCTAAAAGCTAGGTCTCAAAAAACGATAAATAAATACTTTTTTAGTAAATCAAGTCAACAATGCAGAGAGAAAAATCATGACAGCCCATGAGGACGAGTTGTTATTTGTCACCGGTAAGGATATCCGCTATTTCTTCTTCGACGGGGCGGGGGGTACTTCCTAGAAGTAATTAATTAATGGGAATGTGCCGCTGGATGGGGTCGCATTTTCACGACTAGATTTACTATAATGGGGTTACATTTTCATTGGAGTTACTAGAATGGTATCGCACATTTTCGGGATTTGGTGGATCAGAAATTCCAGGTAGGTAGGAATTTAAAAATGGGAGGATTTTTACTTCATTACTTTTAACCAGTGTGTCACTCTTTTCAGGATGACCTAGTTAAAAGGTTTTATAAGGTATTATTTTTATTAAGTGTAAAATGACCTCAGTGTACCTTATTACATGAAATGTTCGCGACACAAAAAAAAATCGAGAAATTAAAGTGACGCGAACAACAAGTGTCGCGAACATAACATGACGCGAAAATTAAGTGAATTTAGTGACACATTATATCAATAATCAAGAAAGAACGAGTTTATTACGACTGAAACGATTACAAAATCACATTTTTTTACTGTTCATTTTTCCTCCGTGCAAAGTCTGTAGCAGGGAATTTTTAGTGTAAATGGATCTTGTGGTCAAGATGAACTGCTTGTGGACGTTGTGAGAACTGCTTTGTTGTTTAATACTGTTGACATTTAGTCCTGCTGTTCCGTTTTCTTAATTTTGACGTTATTGCTTCTTTGATAAAGTCGATCTATTTTATTCAAGGACATGTTAAATAACATTGCCAATGAAATGTGAATTGTGGTGCTCCAAAACGCGAAATTAACGTGATTCAAAATATAAAATTTTCCTCGCAAAATCGCGTAATAAGCGCACATCAAAATCGCGAAATAAACATGTCGCGAAAATTACATGTAATAAGGTACATTGAAACTAAATAGCCCGGCCCAGGTAAATTAAGGAAATACTCTAAACTCTGAGTCTGAATTTCAGACATTACTTCGAGTCGCTTTTACTCCCTCAGTAACGTCTGAATCGACGGGTCGTTAATGCCGTCCAGTGACGTCACTACCCTTTGCCTTAATTCATGCAAAAAGTAAAACACGATTTTCAACTGGCAAACAAAGAAGAGTCAAAGAAATACCGTCAGGTAAAGGCAAACATGGTACAGAATTGCTTTACTATTAAATCGTAATTTATGTTGAACGTTCAAACTGTCAACTGCATGCAGTACTCTGAACGAATCTAGATCTGTTGCAAGTTAGTAATCTAGCACGATCGCGGTCAGGCGATGAAATAAATATACACACGGGACACTTCAAAGCACAACAATTTGCTTAGAAGGAAAGAAGCTATTTGTTGTTCCTTAATGAAAATGAAAGAAAAAAAGAAAAAAAGAAAGAAAAGCTAACAGAATCGTTACACTTGACGGTGGAAATGACAGGAAGTTCAAATTATAAATCTCATAAAAGCTTCGCACAAACAAATTCACTGCCGAAACCACAAAGCGGCTCTAAATGAAAAACCTACCGACTCTCCGCATTGATTTTTCATGCGTAGTTAAATAGTTTCAAAGACAAAGACAAATTTTCCTGTTTACGATAAAGATTATCGAAATTTTTGAACTCCACGCAAGCGATCCGCTAAATATCAAACGACAGTCCCACTAAAATTTCTCATAATTATGAATAATTATGCAAATGTTTGGACAATCATCCAATCAAAATCACTACCCGGTTTCGGGTGGTGACGTCACTGGATGGCCTTAAAGCTGGTCGATTCAGACGTTACTGAGGGAGTAAGCGACTCGAAGTAATGTCTGAAATTCATGCTTCTAAACCCTAACAAAAGTGCATAATGGAGAGCCGTACAAGAAAAAGTGAGAAACGTCGGTTGATTCTCAGCGGTCAAAATCTCCATAAACCACCTCGGTTTGTGAAACACATAACGACCCTAATACCCTCTTCTGTTGTCACGGCCAGCACTTTGGCATCTTTTATGCTGCTTCCACGGTCATTCCATGCTAGAACCATAATTTTGTAGGTGCTACTGCAGTTCAGCCTAAGACGATATTTGGTTAAGTTTCGCTCTATGAAGGTTGTTTGCCACTTTATCAGCTGATTAGATTGCCTGTAGTGAACGGTGTATCGAGTTATCGGGCAAGAATTATATGACGGGATCTTCCATGAAAGAGCTGCATAACAACCTTGAGGTTTGGCTGACACTTCGAATGATGTAGGTACACCTAAAAAGAAAAAAATTCAAGATAGTGGTACACCTCTCGGGGAGTAACTACAGTAGAACCCCGGTAACTCGAACTCTGAAAGGAAACGAAAAACAGTTCGAGTTAGTGGGGAATCCGAGTTATAGGAGTAAATTTCAGTGAAATTCTGATCAAGGGAAAGGAAATTTAGTTCGAGTGAGCGGAGAATTCGAGTTATCCGAGTTCGGGTTTTCGAGGTCCTGCCTCGAAAATTAGTTAATGCGGACAGATAAGAGATACTTATATAAGCAATAAAATCAACACCGCTTTTGTGACTTATAGATAAGAAAGATCGATCTTCACCAAACAGTGATGAAAAAAAAAATTAAAGAAATTACTAATATCAACACTCACAGGGGGATATCCCAATACAACCGACAGTTTAATTCGGTCTATGCAATCTGGCATCTTACCATAAATCAGCTGTTGGAAGGAACGTCCGACACAAGTTATATCCTTTATGATGATTATAGTATGTTGCCCAGTATCCGGCCGGTACCAATATCCGGCCACTTAAAACAAAAACTCAATTGCAGTTTTCGGTAAACGAAGTATTTCGAACGGGAACTGAATATTTCAGCTTTAAAATGCAAGTTTTGGCGTGTTTGCAGCTTGAGAGACAGTTGCAGAAGGCGCTGTTCTGTTCAGTGAGTAAACTGTTCATGGCTAATATTAACGCTGTTTACTGCGCAGTAAAACTAGTGCTGTTCAAATAAGGTTGGTAATATGTGATATTTTCAAAAACTGTTTTATATTTGAAGTGAAGATACTAAAAGAAGTAAGGTTGTCATCAATTCTTCTTGAAATTCAATTTATATATTTTTTGGAATAACGGAGGCCAGAAACATTCACTAAGTATTAATGTCAGGTGCCCAGTATCCGACCAGTTTTATCTTTGCTGCGCTGAATCGATGAATTAACTGCGAACATCATCCGGACAAGATTTATTTCATATCTATAACTATAGTTAAAGCTTAGGATATATAATATAATCTGTTCAATATAATTCTGCTCAACTCCTTAGGAAAATTTTCTTTTCTCATTCAAACTGATTTTGCCTGCACGGCTTGTTTCGCGTGACTGCATTACCTATTTTTACAGCGGTTACCTCTAACACGCGCCCTCCAAGGGTTTTTTTCCAGGCGGTGTGCGTCACGAGATTCGACCAATCAGAATGCGTTGTTTGTAGAGTGATTTTCGCGCTTACGACGAGCCGTTTTCAGAGGTGTATATGGTGAAATTTTCGCTTTATTCCAAGCTTTTTTGTGTAATTTCTACACTGTACTGCCGTGGAAAGTTGTCGGAACACTTAATCTTGATAGTAGTTACGTTACCTTTAAATATTTTGCTTTCTTGAGCATTTGTGAATAGTTTGAATTGCTCGGTCATGACTGCAAGCCGCCATGATGATTTCAGTGTTGTTTTTGCCGTTCTTCTTGGATTCATTGCTGGTTACTTTTAGCGGTTTTATCGGATTATTTTGGTCATCTTGTTACTTTAACCTTTCTTCTTTGCAAATCTTGGGGTCTACCCAGGTCTACCCCTGTTAGTTTTCCCGTTATGAGCCGTTGAGAGTGTCATGGAATTAACAGATCGTCTCAGCCAAGACAGTACTAGCACAACTCCCGGGAAACGGGCTGAAACTGACATGCCGAAGCGGAAGCCGACGTGAAGGGAGTAACGCCAAATCCAAGAAGAGTTTGTTCCATTTTAAACCAGAAAAGGTAAATAAGTTTGAATATTGTAATTACCTTCGGAAAAAAAAAACAATTTTCGTAACCCAATGCGAAAACTGAAAGCGTGAGTTTAAAATAATTTGCACGCAGTGTGTGCTATGTGTATGCGAATCTTTATGTCAACTTACGTGAAGGAATAAATTGTAAGAAATCTCTACCAAAACACGCAACCATTTAGTCCATGAGCCAAGACATCTTAAAAACAATTTTCGTGGCACCCCCCGTAAGACATAGCGAATTTGATATCAAATTAAAGCTTATTGTATATATTTTAATAATCTACCTGTTACTTTCTATGTAACCTGTGCCTAAGTGAGAAAATCACTTGTTTCTGAGGGGGGTGGGGGGACGGTTTTACATTTTGGCACGAATACTTTTTAAGGCTTAAAACAACAAATACTTCAAAAACTGCTGATCCTATATGGAGAAAACTGGCGAAAAGTTTATTTTAAGTAAAGTACTGTACTCGCCTTTGTCTAAATCTCAATAGGGTGTTACCATGGTAACCGTTGCTAGGCAAATATTTCAAACAGGGATATTACATTAATATGTACATTATGAACAGGATTTTTCACAGACACTATTTTTTGAACACCAAAGGATTATTAGCATTATTCTTTGTGTAAACTATTTAGTTTTTATGAACTATAAAGAATGTCAAAGGCTTTAAGGCTCAACAATGTTCCCGCGAGTCAACCAGTTCATTTGTTTCACAATTGTTGTAATTCGTTTAATAGAAGAAGAAAAAACAAAAACTCAAAATAGATTTGAGACTAATGGACCGACCAAAATCTGTAAAGTGTTTTCTTCTATTATTTTTTAAATGAAAGAAAAGCCGGCACATTTTGATAATAATCCAGTGACCACTATTCCATGAAAGTTCCACTCCAGATTGTATATCCCATGATGCAATTCAAACTTATTATTCATGAGCGGCCATCTTGGAAAATAGTGTGCAGACAAAATGGTAAGAGAATGGTGGTTTTATACAGATTTTCCTCTTAATTTCGAGGCTTGGTTGTGCAAGATAAACTCAAGTAACGTCTGTAAGTTTCTGTACTATATATTTTATTTTGTAAAAGCTAAAATTCCCACAAAGCATTACTAGAATAACTGTAAGTAGTCTGTCAGATTTTGTTTTCACTACAACATCGATACTGAAGTCTTTGGCGTGGAAGCGGTCAAATCCAACGTAGAAGTTAAGTTTTCAATAAGGTTTTGCTTGTGTTAAGGAAATAAGGTTTTTTTGCTCCTTTTCTCTAGTGACATTTGAAGAGTTTCAGAAAACAAGCTTGTGTAATCAAGGATATGGCAGAAAATGACGCCAGTATGTTGTACTAGAAAGCGCTCAATGTCCAGCTCGATACAGAAACCTAACTGGAATAGGTGCCTTTGTCACGTGAAAGAAAATTTTCAAGATCAATTAACATCATTTACTAGTAAAAGCTGGGAAAAGGTTGAAACCTGCTCGACTCGGAGAAGGGATGCAATCTGGTTGATTATGAAGGACTACTGGAATTAGGGACCAAAAGGGGGATATCACCGGCAATGCTACCAAGAATACACAGACATAAACAAAGTGTTTAAGTCATTGCAATACCAGACAGGATCGAGATGGAGAGTCTGTTGGGCAGTCTAGTGGCATTGAGCCTTCGTGTAAGAGGGTCTGTAGGTCACAACTTCAAACATTTGACATTGATAAATGTGAAATTTGTCAGAAGGACAAAGTCAAGAAAGGCTACGGCAAAGGAGCAAGAACAAGAGAACCACTTACACTAAACATTAGTGAATTTGGTAGTTCCACTTTGATAAAAGCAGCCCGGATTTGGAATGACAGCTGCATGCTATTGCACATTGATGTACGAGACACTATAGCTATGGAGATCAAGTATCATCGATAATGCTACAAAAATTATGTCCACCCAGAGCAACTGGCTAAGTTAGAAGAGCAGAATGGTCAAGAAGAAGATGCTGGAACTGAGGGTTATGACAGAGCATTTGGTAAAGTCAAAGAATTTATTGAAAAGAAGTCATCGCTGCGGCAAAAGCCATTCCGATGTCAACCCTTACTGAAAAATACACGTCCTTCCTTACAGAAGAAGGAGTAGATGTAGTGACGTACAGGTTCACTAGGCTGAAGAACCGGCTTACGCGTTTTTTTGGAGAACGACTGTCCTTTTATAGACCATCGAACCAAAACCAATCAGAATTAGTCTATGGTTCGCACTTTAAAACAGGAGAGGTGGTAGAAACTGTGTTCAAGAGTACTAAGTCTGTTGATGAAGAGCACATAGCAAACAGTGACAGTGAGCCGGGTTTAACAAATGCACAAGACGAGGTAAGCCGTCAAGTTAACCATACGGCTAAAACAATACAAAAGTTAGATACCAACATGAAACCAACAATGCCATGGCCACCATCATCAGAGGATTTAGTGTGAGATTGAGATAGTACCTGATCTGCTCTACAATATGATGGCATGGATTCTATCAACAAAGTCCGAATATTCTGTTGAAAGAGTTTCAGACATCTCACCGGAGGTCCATCGCCTCGCCCTCTCTCTTTCTCAGGATTTGATACATTCTGCCACTCTTGGACGATAAAAACACCAAAACATGTCTTCCTTCCGATGACTGTAAAGAGCCTGACGGGGAATGTTGAACTGATAACCATTACAGATTTGGACATGATTTATCGTACTCCCAAATAGAGGAAGTGGAGATAGCTCGTAGACAAGTGTCGGGAGATGATAACAAATGTTCAAGAAAGCCAACGCAGACTGCACAAAGAGGCAAGCTCAGCTCACATGAGAAGAGATGAGGACGACGTAAAGAAAGTTTTCGAAGTAATCAGCAACTGGCGCAACCCGTTTGAACCATCTGAGGAACTTCTTAGTCTTAGCTCTGGGTATGTTGCCAGTGAAAGCATGAAGGCCGACCTGCTCCTGGCAAAAGAGAAGGGCACAACAGCTTTGACGGCTTTCGTAGAAGAAAGACTGTTGACAAATTCAACAGGAGTCTTTCAAACGCTCCCCAAACTAAAGGTAGGAAGTTTCCGTGATGCACAGAAGAAGACCTCTGTAACAGCAGGAGACAGGAACTTCATAATCAGAGCAGAGAGGAACTTATTTGCCCGCCGTCTAGTCATTGAACAGAGTTGCCAGATGGACCTTAAAGATTTGCTGAGTCACGAGCTTGGTCCCCTTCCATGGTCGTTGGCTTCATCCGATGGTTCATCAGCCAAGACAAACAAAGCAATTCTTTCCAAGCTTCTCGAAAATGGAGTAGAATGCCTGCCTACTTTACCTGATCTGACAACAGCTGTCATCATAGACGCCACGGCGATGCTGCAGACGCTAGTAAGGATACCTAACAGATTTTCTAAGCTGGTAGACATGATGATGACCAGAATTCTGATAGAGGCTGGGCAGGCAGCAAGAATCGACTTTGTAGGAGATCAATATACAGCTAACTCAATTAAAAACACCGAGAGGAACAAGCGAGGCAGAGATGGTGCGGTGAGACAGTCATCAACATTACCAATGGTCAACAGTTCTGCCCTCGTCGTGGAGAAAGTTCGTTGCAAATGGAAGTAACAAAACCGGTCTCTTAAACTTCCTTGCACGTGAGTGGTCAGAAAATGCGATCTACGCCGAGAAAATCAAAGAACACACTCTCTTTGTCACTCATGGAGACAATTGCACCAAACTCTCCTCCTCTGATGGTACAATTACTGCATGCACAGTCTTGGAACTTTGCAGCAATCAAGAGGAAGCTGATACCAGGATGCTCCTCCATGCAAATCATGCTTCTCAAAATGGACATCAGCACATTGCTATAAGGTCTTCTCATACAGATGTAGAAGTTCTAGCTTGCTATTACCAAGCTGTCAGTGCTGCTGACATAACACTGATCAGTGGCACTAAAAGCAGTTCTCGCATTGTGAGTATCCGACAAGTATGAGAAAAGCTTGGCCGAGAGATACGTGAAGTACTTCCAAGCCTACATGCCATAACCGGTTGTGATAGTGTCAGTGCTTTTTCTACCAAAGGAAAGAAGAAAGCACTTGATATTGTACAGTTGAATCCAGCTCTGAGGCAAATTGTCAGTAGTTTTGGTGAGAGGTTCCTTCCTAATGAAGAAGATTTAGCGAAGATGGAACGATTTGTATGTGCCTTGTACAATGACCCTAGTTGCAACGATGTAAACGAACTCAGGTACAAGTTGTTCTGCAAGAGCAAAAACCTGCAGTCACACCAGTTCCACCAACAAAAGGAGCTCTGACATACATGTACCACCTCAAGCGTGCTAACTATCTGGCCTTCCTCTGGAAGCATACCCAAGAGACACAAACGAACCAGGCGCCCAATGGCCATGGTTGGCAGATGAAAGAAGGCAAACTAGAAATCTAGTGGACTAACCAGGTACCAGCCCCCGATGCTGTGATGGTGCTTGTATGCTGCGGCTGCAAAGGATTGTGTCAAACACGAGGCTGCTCTTGTGTTGGCAATGGTCTTCCCTGCACTGAGGCATGTACATGCCAAGATAACTCTGTAAATATTATTGTGTTAGCAAGGAAGATAGTGAAGAAGATGATGATAGTGATGACAATATTGATGATGATGATAATGATGACGATACTGAAGATAAAAATGACAGTTAAATTCAGAAATTGGCGACGCTTATTAGTATCCGTTGTCCAGTTGACGTATTCAAATCTATGAGTTGAATGTTTACAAGAATGTAATTTGATCGTCGAAACAGGCTAGACATCATTTCCTCTCATTGGGTCAAATCAGAATGCATCATATCCCCCCTTAATGTGACTTAGAAGTGTATTAGAAGTTCAGTAGGCAACCGTTGCCATGGAAACAGTATAAACAGCTACTGCGATGCATAACCTTTTAGTTATCATAATAAAAATCGGCAAATTTCATTACAAACGCATTTTATCGCGTTCGTAAGAACGCATCCTAATCTGGTGTTCCTGTGGCACTAGGGCAGAAATTTTCGAGCTATCACGGGCGACTGCAAATTAGCCGCGCCTATTAATTTTTTTACGGGCACCTCGGCCGGGAAGCTAGACTTCTTTTGACTCGAGGAATTTCCGTAATTTTTCCGTACGTGACGAACGCTGATCCGTAATCAATGATTACCACTAGTTTCAAAAGGATATTAATGTTTAGAAGTCACAAAGCTCTTCCCCCACCCCACCCCCAGCTAAATCTGTATTTACCTGAAAGGAGTTCAGTTATGCACTATTCCAGAAAAATGTCAGGCCAGTAAGACCAAACATTTTTTTTTCAAAAAACACTCACTAGTACAAAGTAAAGGGTAAAAGTGAGTGGTGAAGCCCAGTGCGCTTTAAATGTTGACGGTTTTCATGGCAACTAAAGAAAACATATTCGATGAGTTCGTTTCATAAAATATGGTGGGGTTAGTATTTTTGCCCAGTTTGGTGTAAAACCGTTTGGTATTTACACAGAAAGTTACCTTTTGCAGTTCTTGTACATTTGGGAAGCACATTTTGTCCTTACCCACCCCCCCCCCCCCCCTCAGAAACAGTTGATTTTCTCACTTAAGCACAGGTTACATAAAAAGTAACAGGTAGATTATCAAATTACGGAAATCAGGCTTTAATTTGATACTAAATTCACCATGTCTTGTGGGGGGTGCTACGAAAATTGATTTTTAGCCACATTTCAGGACTTGGCTCATGGACTAATTATCGAAGATCTAGACAACATCATACAAGATTTTAAAACTAAGGTTAGGTGCATAACAAAATCGATACCCTACGCTCACTTCAATGAACGCACAGACAAGATCCAGAAGATGGTGGTTTATTTCTGCGGCTGTAGCTTCAGTTAAATTCCCATTATGCTGTAGCTGTTCGGCTCTTTCGGTCTGTTTCCCCTTGCCTGATAGAAGATTTATTTGCGCATAGGATCACAAACGGGCACTGTTTGCAAAATTTTATGACATTTCGATGAAAATAAAATTGTTATGAGAGGCGATTTCTCACCTTGCTGTTTGCTCGCGCTCCCCCTCCTTGCCCGGTAATAAAGTCCATCAAATACATAAACACTACTAATGGAGGAATTCTTTTTAGTTAAGCAAATCCAGGTGTGAACTACAGATCTCTTACACTCTCTCTTATTTGCGCATAGGATCACAAACGGGCACTGTTTGCAAAATTTTATGACATTTCGATGAAAATAAAATTGTTATGAGAGGCGATTTCTCACCTTGCTGTTTGCTCGCGCTCCCCCTCCTTGCCCGGTAATAAAGTCCATCAAATACATAAACACTACTAATGGAGGAATTCTTTTTAGTTAAGCAAATCCAGGTGTGAACTACAGATCTCTTACACTCTGAGATAAAAATATACATATAAACCAAACAGTACATAAGATCTTCTGAAAAGCAAGGAATTGCCGCTTAGAATCGGCTAGACTTGTGGCACCTTCGATCGTCTCCGAATCGCGATAAACCTATTGAAATTGCCTTATGAAGCCAATAGCAAGCATCTAAGGCCACCATGAGATCCTGAAAATTCTCCAAATCGCTCTGTTCCGTAACTTTTTTCAGAAAAGGAAGCAGTGTTTTGATCCCTAAGTTTGATTCATCTCTCTCACGAGATGCGAACTCGACCGTGTCACGATTGAAATGTGGCGCAGCAACAGTTTTACCCATGAACCTTTGTGGGTCGTGACGCACACCGCCTTGTTTTTTTCTCTCTGTTAAAACCTGAGTTTTCGTGGACGTCAATCAACTGTTTCCATGGTTTTCTCAATCGTTCTGACAGAGAAGGTTTCCTCGTCGCTGAATGAAGGGAGAAGAAATTTCGAATGACGACAGCGTTTTTAAGTATTTCATCAAGATGAAGGATTAGTATAGGTAATAACATGAATTGTAGTGATATTGTCTGAGAAATTTATGCAATTTTATTGGCTTAGAGCAGTGGTATTTCAGCTTACATGTGGAAATTACAAACTATTTGCGGGTAATAGTATAGGCAAATATTAATAGAATGATTTGTACGTGATATTTGGCATAAATACCACCAGTGATATTTCGAAATTGTTATAAATAATTTCACGAGCCGTTAGGCGAGTGAAATTTGAGACAATTTTGAAATATCACGAGTGGTATTTATGCCGAATATCACGTACAAATCATTCTATTAATATTTGCCTATACTATTACCCGCAAACAGTTTGTAATTTCCACATGTAAGCTGAAATACCACTGCTCTAAGCCAATAAAATTGCATAAATTTCTCAGGTAAGTATAACGTTGTTAAAACAACGAGGTCTCTGCGAGCTGCGTGAAATAGACGAAACACTCTCTATAGTTTACGTAAAGGTTTTCAGGTTGTCTATTTATTTGAGTGTATGAAAACACGGGAGCCGTGCACGATTTGCCAAGGAGTAGAAATTCAATTAACACACCGACAAGGGAAAAAAGTTTCCTCTGAATGGAGGCTGTTTTCGAAAATGAATTTCTACTTATCATTCTTTATGTTATCGAATAGAATCCAGAACTACTTGCTGTACCAAGAAGAACTCACACGATTTGCGAGCGTGTATTGAGAAGGCTTTTGTTGTTGTAACTTATAGTGGGTAAATAGGTCGATAATTTGGAGTTTCCTCCGACAAACACTCAACAAATTCGTACTCCTCGTAATCTTGACATGAAGTGGTGTCAGATCCTGTAGCAAAATATTGCAAAAACGGCTTAAACGCCGGCATGTTCCTCCGAGTGCTCGAGAAACGGGAAAGAATCTTCATGAATCTTCTCTTGGCCAACGCGTTAAAACCATGGTAACGGTTGATTGACGTCCACCAAACCGCAGGATTGAACCGAAGAAAAAATCTCTGAGGGCGCGTGTAAGGGGTAACCGCTGTAACCAGAAGCGTCAGAGTTGAACCGGGAATTCTCATACAAATCTTCCCGTTGTGACTGCTAGAATGGAGTTGCAACGGTCTAAAACGTTTCTCAAGGGGATTGAGAGATGTGAAAGAAGGAGGAATAAGTGCTAGAAAAGTAGCCCAAATGTGGAAATGTGGGGACTGAGCATGAAGAAATCAACCCCTTGATGGTACGTCAGACAAAATGGGAGAGTGACCTTTGACCGTCGGAAGGGCTCTTCTCCATTTTTTTTTTTTTTTTGTTAACAAAAAATGAAAAACAAGAACAAAAAAAACCGGTTGGCAGATTGGCTAATTGAGCTTG
>NC_133209.1:8153591-8178591 GCF_958299795.1 Porites lutea
GCGTTTACGTTGGGTTTTTTAAAGTTTAAACA
The DNA here is from genome assembly GCF_958299795.1 of Porites lutea. Lineage (NCBI taxonomy): Eukaryota > Metazoa > Cnidaria > Anthozoa > Scleractinia > Poritidae > Porites > Porites lutea. Next base: position 8,153,624 of record NC_133209.1, read on the forward strand.
CCAGCCATTTTGCTGAAAAATATCTTTGAATTCGTGTTTAACAGGACTCCATCAGCTTCATACAGGGCGTGCTGATGGAAGTTCTAGGGCAAAGGCTTTGAACAAAGTATTATCGCACAGTCCGTATAGCACGTAGTACAGTGGAACCTCAATTAAACGAAGTGCCAATTAAGAGACTGGGGAAATCTGTTCGTTATATCGAACACCTCGACTCAACGAATTGTACTACTGTGATTGCTGTGATGCTTAGTGTGTGTGTGTGTGTGTGTGTGTGTGTGTGTGTGTGTGTGTGTGTGTGTGTGTGTGTGTTTGTTTGTTGTTTTCAGCATGCTGGGAGTGTTTTCTGTTTTGTTTTGTTTTTTTCATTTTTTTCAGGCTCCATTCAGCCTCGGATAAATTAAGGTTAGTGAATATGTAACTCTAATTATCAAGGTATTATCCTTCTCATCAAAGCTTACAAGGCAAGTACAGTTTAGAACACGCAACATACCGTATTCATAGAATGGGACGTCCTCTGCGGCAATTTCCACTTCATTCTCAAAGAGCACACACTTGTATGTTCCAAGATCTTCCGTGGTTAAATTTTCAACGCGAAGATAAACCTCACCCATCGTTTGCTGACAAGAATTGGGACTTGAGAACGTGCTAAGTATTTTATACTTCCCATATACATCCATTATTTCTTTCTCGTTTATGAACATCCATTTCCACTTGTAAGAAGCCATTTGTTGAAAGTTAAGCTGGTTTGCCTTGCAACTGAAATATGCACTGCCGTTTGGTCCCGTATCAAGACGAAAGGCACTTAGTTTAGGTATTATTGGTGGACCTGTTGTGCAAAACAGATAAGCCAGGGATCTACACCTTAGTTGGAAGGCGAAAAAACAGACAAACAAACAAACAGGGCCCAGTGAATCGAACGCCGGTTAGCGCTAACCCGGGGTTAAATTTATTTTAACCTGGGTTTCTTTTTCTTTTCATCAAAAGCACTCTCTTGCGATAATTTTCTCTATTCTCTTTAGAGTATCCAATCATCAAATTGTAGGCAAAGAGAATGGAACTGAGTTTGCTTTTTAAGCTTTCATGGCTGAGTTCAAATTTCGCACTTACCCCGGGGTTATCTTAACCCAACTTCGAACAACCCGGCCCGGGGCGAAACAATAAATGATTTAAAGGTGAACTGGTCACCACGAAATGAAAATATACGAAAGATGAAGTCTCCAGTGCTAGTCCTTAAGCAAAGGGATGAAACAGTGTGATTGCGCTCTAACGAAAGGCTGGCACTCATTTGCGCTCGTTTGCAAATCTTTTACGGCGACCATTTCACTAATTTCAACTTGTTTCTCTTTCGGAAATTTAAGAGGTTCCGTAAAAAATAGTTTATAACGGACTACGGACCTGGGATTGGGTATGATCATCTGATCAACGGCACGTAAAGATCTGCTTAAGGCATAAATAAAAGGACAAACCAACCAACTCATTGTATAGTGACATTCTTGCACCCTGTACATTTAGTAATATTTAACTATAGTTAAATAGTGATAATAATATCGAATCATTCACCATATAAGATTATGTCTCGGATTATGAACACACGTTTGTTTTGTTATCTTGAAGTTTAGCGTTGTATTTGTTAGCGTTTCGTAAGCTTTTCGTTGTAGTCTAGCAGGCCTTACTAGGGGCAAGCCAAACAGTTCGTCGATCACGACGACTAAGGTGTTCAGGAAACAACTGAAAGCTCTGGCCCATCATCAACAGATCCGTCCACTTCAGTATTTTTGGAACCTATTGCGTATCCGTAACCTGTCGACGCAAATGGAGAACCTCCAAATGCAACATAATGGCTTAAAGAAACAGATTCAAGTACCATCAAATCAATCGCCCCAGCCAACACCGCCCACTTCGTTCGATAAGCCACGCGTAGCAAAAAAACTCCCCCCCACCAGATAAACTGAACCAGGCGTGAGGGTGAGTACATGGACTTTTCTGGCTTTTCTACCCTTAGCCTTTTTCTCGCAACTGTGGGGCAATGCGCATCGGCTAACATGCCCTCAGCTCAAGGATATGCAAGCCTTACTAACGAAATCTAAGCGCCCCCAAAGCGACATATTGATTCCTTTGACACGTGGCTGCAAGGGTGGAATGCTTACGAGAAACTCGGCATGGCTTCCCATCCCCACCGGTACCCTGAACTGGCCTCTTATCGCGATCCAACACAACTCGCTAATCGTAAATGGCCCCCTGTTTACCTGTTTGACATTCAAGCCAGGATGGTATATGCCATCAAGATTTTTCACCCCTTACCCTGGGTGTCAGAGACTTTTCTAGCGCGGTTTCCGGTTTTTGTCGTGGCTTCGGCCTACGGCCAAAGATGTGTCAGCGTTCGGTCAACACCGAAAATTCCCACCGCACGGCAGAAAAAACCCGGCCAATGCCAAGTCCTTTGACCATATGGTGAAGGACTGTGGATTTCCCGCACCAGAACAGATAGAAGAAAAGAAGACCGGAAATGGAAAAAATTCCACGTGGAAGTACCCAAACTTGTACGCCCCCTCCAGCCAAGAAGAATGCAACCTCTTTCAGAGAAATGCAAATGCGCCAATGTTTGCAAGTCTTGTCAGGGAGACCACTCCGCGGCCAATTGTTTACTATTTACCAGAAGTTCGCTGTCTGTTTCCAATTGACGTTTGGCGTGACCCTTTACGTACCTACCCGGACCGTGATTTTGTAAGAGAATTATTACACGACATTAATTTTGGCGTTCGTATTGGTTTTAATCATGATCGTACCCCTTGATTTCCTCAAATCACCGTTCCGCAAACGCTAAACCTGCGCCCGTCGCACAGGAACTGGAACACGAACTGTCCCTGAACAGAATTGCCGGGCCTTTCCTTGCACCTACGTTTTCGAATTCTGTTTGGTCTCCGATGGGTGCTATTCCAAAAAAGCACTCGCAGCCTCCCAAATGGCGTATCATTAACGATCTTTCGAGGCCCGCTGGCCAGTCTGTTAACGACGCATTCTCCAAGGAATTATATACTTGCTCCTACGACTCAATCGACCAGGCTATCTCTTACCTTAAATCGTTTGGTCCCAATGCTCTAATCAGCAAACTCGATCACGCCTTCCACCTTATACTTGTCGACCGTCGTGACTGGGAGATTTTGGGGTCCATTTAGCCCCTCGTTATGTCTGACGCTTCTACGCGTACTGGTTATTTCTTAGACATGTTACTTCCGTTTGATCTCTGGAGTTCACCGGCGCTATTTCTTAAATTTGTCAACGGTTTGCGATACACGATGGCGCTCCATGGAACCCCTTTGGAACTACCCCCCATGTTTTAGGCATGTGGCCCTCCCGCACCAAGCGCCGCTTGCTCTTCGAGTCTTAATGTTATGCTTCGTACCTGTGCTGACCTTGGATTTGCTACCAATCCCCTTTAAACAGTTTCTCCTACAACGAACCTTGTGCTTCTTGGCATCGAACTCGACACTATCTCCCAGGAACTTCGCATTGATCCTACTCGTCTTGCCGAAATCATCGATCTCCTTGACGCCTGGCCCACTAAACATCATTGTACTAAACGCCAACTACAGTTGCCGTTATTGGCAAGCTTAACTTTATTTACATTGTGTGCCGCCCCCGGGAGAAAGTTCCTACGCCGCATGTTGGATGTCTTCTGCAGAGCTCACCATCCGGCCCATCACCTTCGATTGAATCACGTCTTCCACAAGGACCTCTTGTGGTGGAGAATTTTCCTCCCATTCTGGAATGGTCGTAACTTCTTCTATGTCGACAAATAGACAACTTCCTCACTCTTGGATCTTCACACAGACGCATGCCAGTCTGGCTGCGGTGCCTCTTGCGCAGGCGACTGGATCTACGCGTCCTTCGCGGACACGACGTCCCCCTTTCCCGTTCAATTACTTTCAAGGACCTCTTCGCCATTACCGCTGCGGTCAACACTTGGGCAGCATCCCTTGATTCTCGCAATATTCTGTTCCATTGCGATAACTTATCCATAGTACATATTTTGTCTAGTAGTTCTAGAAAATGCACGTACATTATTACCCTTCTCTGATTCCTGTTTTACATCTGCGCTCATCACAATATTGTGGCCATCCACATTGATGGCTTTGATAATCATTAGCCTGACGCTCTCTCTCGTTTTCAGATCGACAAGTTCCTGGCCGCCTGTCCCGTGGCTTCCCGTTCTCCAACGCCTGCAAGACCTCTACCCTTGGCCAGCTTCAAGTGAACGCGCCTAACTATCTCGTAGAAGGGCTATCGGACTCCTCTCATTGTACGTACAACAGTGCTCAGCATCGATTTCTCCACTTTAGCCAGGATTTTTCCTTGGTCCCCTTGCCAGCATCCCAAGAAACCATTATCTTATTTGCTACTCATCTCGCCCAAAGGATCAAACCACAAAAAATGAATGTTTATCTCGCTGCCGTGCGCTCTCTGCATATATCACACGGTCTGCCTAATCCACTTCAACCTGGATTGCGATTAAAACAGACCTTGCGTGGTATCGAACGCAAACATTTTTCGGCACCGAAGTAAAAGATGCCGCTTACATTCGACATTCTCTCCGATATTCAGGCTTTTATCATCCCCACGTGTGACGATGACACGGTGCGATGGGCCGCCATCACCGCTGGTCATTTCCTTATGCTAAGCGCAGGCGAATTTACAGTTCTTTCTCGCGACCTTTTCGATCTGCCTATTCACCTCACCTGCTCTGACGCACGTTTGCATTCTTCTCTTCTGGAACGGAGTATCTCTCCCTCCTACTTATAAAATCTTAAACGGATCAGCGACGACAGGTTTTGACCCTTTATACTGCTCATTCGCGACGCTCCGTCTGTGCTGGTTGGGCTATGCAAAAGAACCTCGCTCTTCAGCATCGCTGTGGTATGTTCGACAAGGCTACTACGCTCTTGTTTAACTTTTCCGACCAAGGCCCCGTCAGCAAAATATCCCTCGTCTCCTTCATCTCTCACTTACCACGCTTAGTCAGTATTGACCCCTCCCACTACAGTGGTCATAGTTTTCGAATCGAAGGAGCAACGTCCGCCTCCCTCGCTGGCTTAACCGACTATGAGATCAAACTCCTAGGCCGATGGAACAGTGACTCTTATGAACGGTACACTCGTTCTCCCTTCAGTTGTTCCTCGAAATACCCCGCAAGATTGCACAAACGCCCACTGTGGAGTTTCAGTTCGTCACTCCTTACAAGTTCAATGAACCTGCTGCAGATCACTAATTAACTTTCCATTTGGGCTGGACTTTGGGTAGCTGTATTTTCCCCAGATGGAAGTACATTAAGCTACCTGGATATGGCCCAAACACTCCTGATTATTGTGCAAGAAATAAATTAAGTAATATTTAACTATAGTTAAATGGTGTTAATAATATCGATTTATTCACCGTATAAGATTACCCCTCGGATTACTGACACACGTTTGTATTGCTATCTCGCCGTTTAGCGTTGTATTTGTTAGCGTTTCGCAGCTATTGGCCATGATGCGAACCTGTTTGACAGTCAAATAACACGTTGCAATAACGCGCATTTCGCTTACAACGCCTGAATTATTTTTCGCTTGTTCCTTCGGGTTTGGACTAAGCTTCCCCGCCCACCCTCCCAAGGCTGCTGTATTTTCCCCAAATGGAAGATCGCGTGATTAGTGTGTATGAGATGGATTAATGACCGTCTACCGCTATTACAGAGACACGCCAGGTTACTCAAGGACTTAGAAAATTCGCATAGCTTGTATCATGGGCAAGCCGGTCGGTAAACGGTTTGGGCAAATGCTAAACAACATTAAGGACTGGTGAATTTCGTTCGGGAGTCACGTTTATAGGATAGGTTTGGAAAAAAGGGAAATCGTTTGGAATCTGGGATTTCCTTTTAGAAAAAAATTCTCTTCCAGGAAAAGAGGATTACCTTTCAGACGATCCGTTTGTTTAAGAAATTTTTTCACTTGATAGATTTCTTTTCTTGTATGTCCTCCTTTTTTTTCTCTTTCTGTTGTTGTCAATTAAATGGTCATTCGATGTCAAGTTACGACCTTTCTAAAGCAAACGGAGATGGGTACGAAAACAACCTTGTTAACAATAAATGCTTACATGAAACGCTGACGAGGATAGTGCGTCTGGTTTGGTAATAGCGATTTCTAGCTTCACAAGTATAACTCCCAGTGTGATGCAAGTCCAATTCGCGAAAATCAAGAGTGAGGTTTACTTGTCTGTCTCTTTGACTTTTTCTCTCCTTGATAATCGTGTTGTTCTTCAGCCACCTGACTGTTATTGGGAGCGTTCCCTCAACGAAGCAGTAAAAACTTTTCTTTTCACCAGCGAAAAGAGATGGAATACGTTCTGGTATTTTAATTGCCAGCTTACCTAGAACAGGAAGAAAACATATTACTTGCAATGTCAACTATTCCGGTCCCAGACGAGCATTAAGGAGCTTTAGCGACGACGACGGCGACGGCTACGAGAACGTCAAAAAAGCAAAAGGTTTATCAAGCAAAACAACAATTTTGCACGTGCCTCACGCTTTAAGTTTTGTACATTTCTTTGTGGTATCTGCACGACTACAACTTGAAAAAGCCTAATTTCACGTTTTATTGAGGACGTAAACAAGCGAAGAAGAATTTTTCTTTCTCTTTCTAAACTTGAGTGTGGTTCCCAAGAAATCAACTTCAGGGAAATTCGCCTACATTTGAAATAAACGCAAAACAGTTTGAAAAAACGAGAATTCATTCTAAAAATGACAATTTCGCCGCCGTCTACGTCGTTAATGCTAAAGTTCACTATTGACGCAAATATGAACCTCGTTCTCAGGAATTTCCCTGAGAAAATGTGAGGGGTGAGAAAAGGCCCTGGGGTCGAGGTTGCGCAAATATTTTTTTAAAATTCTCATTATCACTAAATATATTTTTCTTTTCGATTTCACCCAAAGAGGGAGAGTTTTCATCCATTCTCTTAAGGCTGGTTTTCACAAGCGACGGAATCCGAGTCGTAATCAGAAGCGTAGGACTTAACGATCTAGTGAAAACAGCGTTCTAATCTCCCGCTTAAGATTCTCTCGTTTACGATCAAGTGAAAACTAGGTCGGCGAAGTCGCAAGCAGAAGCGGAATAACTAAAATAATCACAAAACGTGGGAACTAATATTGTGATTGAATTTTCCTTCTGCTTCTGCTTCCGACTCCGACATAGCAAAGCGAAGCGACGGAGTCATAAGCGGAGCCGGAAGAAAAAGGAAACGTTCTGATTCTTCAGACTCCATCGCTCTTATGACTCTACTTACGACTCTGATGTTTGATTTTCACATCGCATAAGTACTCTTACGACTCCGCTTACGATTCCGACTCCGTCACTGGTAAAAACCAGCCTTTTAATGCGACCCACTTGGTGTTCTCATAAGGCCAAAAAATGATAAGACAACATTTAAGCCTATTCAGAACCCCCCAACCCCCTCATCTCATGAAAACCGTTCAATGACCACACTTGGCGACTTTTCGTAAAAACTTATCAGAGAACATTTTAAAGGCGTCCGAGTTTTGAAAGCCATGTTTTTCTAAATTTGTACTTTTTTTCTATTAAAAAAATTTTGTTTTCTATTTTAACTTACAGTTGAACCACTCCACCACGGCCACCTAGGGGACAGAAGAAAATGGCCGTTGTGGAGAGGTGGCCGTTATGGGGAGGTAGGGGTGTAATATGACGCCTTTTTATATTTTCGGAAAGTACAACCTGTTTATTTGGCTGTAGCCTATGATGGTATTCCAATCATAATGTAGTATACGGACTAGCAGTAACCAATGGCTAGGAAGTGCGGGCGAACATGTGGGTTTTCCTTGGAGATCTGATTGATGAGAACCGCTTTCATAATTATGTACGTGAATCAGAGCAAGCCCTTTTAGTTCTAGTGTCAACCGAAGGATCACAATGTAGGTGTCGAAAATGACGAGGTGAAATGTGCTGGGGGATTAACAGCCGGCAAGGATTTTATTCTTTCATTGATAAATGTAATCTCTCTCTCCGCCTTTGGGATTTCAGCAAAATTGCCAGTCTCTATTTCATTATCATCACTCTGATCGTTGACGACATCATTTGGTTGCTTGTCTTGTTTTTTGGAAGCTTGTTTCCTTGGACGTAAAATGGCACTTTCTGCTGTTTCTTTTAAGGATCTTGCCTTATTTTGGAAAAAGGACTGGCAAAAGAGGCAAATGTCCATATCCCCCAAGCATTCTAAGTGGAAGGAATAGGCACATCCTTCGAAAACCCTTCGTTCCTTATCACTGCTGACCAAGAAACCAGGAATATCACACCTTTTATTTGAATTTGGCTGATTTTGTGAAGCATACTCTAAAGGGAGCACTTAATGACAAGTTTCATTGTTTGTCCTTTGCCAAAGACATTTGGCAGAATTACATTTTTTTTTCCTTATCCAGTAGATCAGACATTGTTGGGAAATTTCGTTATGTTGGAAAACAGACTGCAAGCAGTTTAGCACAACGTAATTTCAAATTGTTAATGTTCTTTTGTGAAAACATGGAATAATTCTTAGCTGCAAGTATTTTCGAAAGTTGCTTTGAGCTTGTCTGCTCTGAAATGTAGCCTTTACTGTCTCCTTCATTTTTTCAGCACTGTCATGGTCATTTGTCTTTTATCTGATTATGCTGTGTACATTCTCCACAGGATATTCATCAACGATGACCAAGTTCTTCCAGATCAGTTTGTAGAGTTCAGGGTTGTTCTTCCCCCAGTATGTGACCATGGCTAACCGAATGAGGGGGGCTTTATTGTAGTGTACCCACACCCTGATCATTGTCTTAAATATTCAATGAAATCGTAAAGCTTAAAAGAAACTGAAATAATATATACTGAGTACCAATGGTAAATAGTTGTCCAGCAAGTTCAGTAGTGTCCTGTATTATATTTCTCTGCTTTGTTTAAACTAAAGGAGGATATTACCATCTTCCCGTCATGCATTGTGGTCAAACTATATTATCAACGGCCGAATCTCAGCGCGTGACTCATTTCAAAGTGTCGTCGCGGAGGAAACACAAGGGCACAAGAGAGATACAAGAAATAATCCAGTATACTCCGCGTAAATTGTATCGATCGTACGATAGAATTTCACGAGGTAGCTATAGATGCCCTTCTCAGGTCTAAGATTTTGTTTACTGTTTAAATATTTCATCAAGATTGTTTGACTGTATGTAAATAAAAGCTGATAAACCCTGACCTTGTTATGTGGGTCCACGATGAAATAAATATTCAATAATACTTCTCAAACTCTGGCTACGTAATTTGTAGTAAAATATGCATTGAATATACAAGGTGTCAAAGCATCTGGCTGCGAGAAACTCGGTACACCATTCATAATACATCCATGATTACCCGGATGATTAACATGACCAGTAGATATATTACTGTGCTGGCGTAAATACCGACATGTACGCGTCTTTCGCAGTTTCAAACACTGTTGACCTCGAACACTACTACCGTCAAAGAGTAACTACAGTTACAGTAACCTCCTATCTGAATATACGAAAAAGTAAATGAATGCTATTTCATTGGAAGCTTGTTGTGAATGCACTCCGCGCCCATCGGGAGCTTTTCTCTTCCTCATGATAGCGCTAAAAATACTCCTCGTTTAAGATGAAAAATTTCTGGGGAAATGTGGAATCCAAAGGAGTCCATTGGGTTCTTTAGAATGTTTAAAGTATAATAGAGTGGATTTCTGTCTCAATTCTCAATCGACTCCTCCTTTGAGTACCGAAATGAATAATTCAAATCACCATACATACAACAGATAAGCAGCGACGCATAACGAGAGAAAGGTCACACGGTCAAATCTTACAGATTCTGTCCTCCTAATGAATGATGAGAACTTACGCTAAGACCTATTTACCTGCATACCTCATCCTTAATGCGGCGAAAATTTCTCCGAAACTTTAAGTAAAATTTATGTTTTCATCACACAGACCAGAAACAATCACGCCGAAATAGGCGCAAGGCACGCTGGGAAGATCGTAATAGCTTCCTCTGTTTAAACTTGTCCTTAACACTGTCTCTTTTGTGAAACCAGCCTCCATAAGCAGTCTCCAATATCATAGTTATCCTCCAAGGCTTAGGATGTTTGCCAAGTTTTCATTTTGGGCAAAGTTGTTCATAATTGTTTGCGGAAAAAGGGCTGAAGTCATTGAATAGCATTTCACGTCCATTTAAGGAAACGTGCAGTGGTCCAATGCATGGTATGAGAGACAAAATTGATGGACGGCTCGAATTATGGTTAACTGGGACATAAGATGAATGAGCCGTATAACTTGCCATGTGGTAATAGCGATCAGTTGTTGAAGTGAAAGTCTTTGTGCAGTTTTTGTGGTAGAACTTTTGTAAAGTTTCGTAAACAGTCTGCCTTGTGTACAGCTGGGAAGGCCAATCTCCAGGTTGTGGAAAAAAATAGGATTTCAAGAAGTCGTGCAGATTTGTTTGAAGCATTATGTCCAAAGCAAAAGTCCTCTTTGCTTTTTTAATAATCGAACACATGTTCAAATAATTAATGCATGTGAAGCAAGAAATTACCATAAAGCATAAATGAGTGGAACAAAAAGGGCAGAGACAAGCAATATCCCGAAGCATAAAATTCTCTTCAATATTTCAGAGAGAAAGTGCAATTATACAAATATCATTATTCATTCATTCATTATTCATAAAAAAGTTTTCAAGGAAACCACTATCTAAATCTTGTGAACTTGATCCTCTAACTGCGGTAGTTTTGAAAGGCTGTCTTACCGTATTACTTCCTACTATTACGAGGATCATCAATCTGTCCTTATCGACTTGTGTTGTGCCCGATGCTCTGAAGGTTGCTACACTATTGCCCACATTGAAAAAATCTGATGCTGACTTTGAACAATTCCAAAACTTTCGTCCTATCTCGAACTTAAAAGTAGTTTCGAAGCCATACAACTCACAGATCAGGTCATGGCGCACCACTTAGATGAGACGTTTCAGTCTGCATATAAGAACTTTCACTCCACCGAGACAGCTTTAGTAAGGGTCCAGAATGACATCCTGTGTGCTATTGACAACAATGAGTCTGTTATACTTCTTTTATTGGATTTGTCAGCTGCCTTCGATACGGTCGATCACTCGATACTGTTATCAAGATTGCATGACCGCTTCGGAGTGAACGGTACTGCAGCTGCATGGTTTGAGTCATACCTGACGTCGTGCACGCAGTTTGTTCGGGTCAATGACTGTAGGTCAACACAGCGCTCTCTAGAACGCGGTGTACCCCAAGTATCTGTTCTGGGTCCTCTTCTTTATCTCCTCTATATATCACCTATTGCTGATATCATAAAGTTCCACAAGTTACAGTATCATGTATACGCTGATGATACCCAGCTGTATATATCGTTAAGAACTGACTGTACCTATGATCTCTCTTTAGCTAAGCGTCGTGTCGAATGCTGTGTAAACGACATTGATTGTTGGATGGTGAACAATGGTCTTAAACTCAACCAGGATAAAACTGAACTTGTTCTCATCAGCTCAAAATTTCGTTGCAGGCCTTCTCTAGAGTTTATCCAAGTGGTTGATGAGAAGATCCAACCCAAACCCTCCGCCCGAAATCTGGGGGTGATTATAGATCAGTGCCTTGATTTAACCGACCATGTTAACAAAATCTGCGTTTCCTGTCGGTATCATTTAAGGAACATAGCTAAGATCAGGGAGTACTAAAGTGAAGATACCTCTCAAATTTTAGTACATGGGTTTATTAGCTCTAAACTCGATAACTGTAACTCTTTATTATACGGTCTTCCTAAACACCTGTTAAACAGGCTAAGACTGATACAAAACACTGCTGCACGCATTTTTACTTTATCTAAGCGGTTTGACCATATTACTCCTATCGTGTTCAAACTTCATTAGTTTCCGCTGGGTTATCGCATACATTTTAAAATTTTACTCTTAGTTTACAAATGTCTAAATGGCTTGGCACCAACTTACCTATCCGAACTTTTACGCTACACTAATGGTCCACGATTACTTGGTTCTAGTTCCCAGAATTTTCTAGCCGTGCCTAGGACTAGGTTAAAGACGTATGGTGATAGGGCTTTTTCCGCGGCTGCTCTTAAGTTATGGAACCAATTGCCCCCTGAACTCTACTTTCTGCGCGCTGGGGTAAAAGAAGAGCATTTTCAGGGGTACTAGGACATCAACGAAACACAATATGAAAAATCTTGTATCACTTTTTCCTCTTTTGGGTTCTTTATTTTAGAAGTATAGGGGCATATTGGAGTTGAGTCTCCCCTTTTGAAAAATTCTCCCTACAGCTCTGAATTAGTAAATGCATATATACATTTGGTTCTATTTCTACTATTTTATAGCATCTACTCATAGCGGAGCTCTCGCACGCGAAGAAAATGTGGTAAACTACCCATCCGAGAAAATTTGGTAATCACGTGACCGTACACCGACCGACCGCCCGACCGTCCGTACGTACCACAGGCATACCAATGTAAAATAACTCATTCAACCGGTAACCCAAAAGTAACTCGAGGTTATTTTAACGGAAAATCGCATAGCCACCCGCGTCTTGTGAAGCAGAGACAATTAAAGAGTCAATAACGACGAAAACGGAAAGCGGAAATTGTTTCTGTATTCGTGTTTTCGAAGGTATTAAACTTAGATTAATTGCCATGTTCACAAACTTGGAATATAGAGCAAGAGAAAGACAGAGAAAAAGAGAAAGTAGGCAGCAGGCCAGGGAAGCTCAACGAGACAAAGGGCGACAGAGATCTAGTGCGAGAGATAAAAAACAAAGGAGACATTTTTTTGTTGGAAGCCGCAACATGACAATTCTGTAGCGGTGGTGACAAATTGAGAAATGCTAGAGGGCCACAATGCAAGGTGAAAGTGAGCGGCAGTGAAAAAAAAGGGAACGAGAAAACGTATGGCATTTTAGTCCATAAAACGTGTAACTAAGAAGTTTCTGGAAGTTTCACGTTGCAGTCGTGCAAAACAACGGCAAAGAACTGTACAAAAAAGTGTGCTGCACGTGCAAAGCTCCTAGCTTTTTTGCTAATTAGACCTATTGTTGTTTTTCACCGTTCTCCGGCGTTGCCTTCGCCGCTTAGCATTACACGATTTTATATTTTGTTTGAACAAATATTATCGAGAGCTTCGCTTTTAGCCCTGGCTAAATCTATATATTAAATGGAAGAAATTAACTGTTAGTCTTAGCCGAAATCAATTTTTATTATTCGTGCAACAACAGCTGTCCCGACTTGAATCTTGAATTTAAAGGAAGTAAACGGCAGCTTAGGATAGATAAATCCTTTTATCTCCCAACAAAAGACCACACGAAGGCCAAGTAAACTGAAAAAGGTTTCTCGTCCTCGTCCGCATTATTTTTATGGCGGCCACTCAGTTATTATTTGTTACAGTCGAACCTCCACTAACAGCCACCTCTCCACAACGGCCACTTCTTTTTGTTGCGGCGGACGGTCCATGCATTGACTTTTGTTTAATTATAAATTATCTTATAATTATGATAAAAATTATCCCAGAATCTTTTGGGCCAATTTTTTCTAAAAAGCTTTATAACTTTTACCATCCTATACGTAGAAGAATGACAGACCACAACAAATAACATTTGCCAAAAAATATCTTCCCATGTCACATCTAGGGTAGTGGCGTCATCAGTCACGTGACTATTGCCGAATTAACTTTTTTCGTTGCTGTGAAAAGATATCATTATCGAATTGAAAACAAATAGCATATCTGAGGTTTTGGTTGCGTGAGGCATTTAAAAATAACCAGTTGACGTCCGGCATTTAAAATTTTAACGGGGCAATGAACATGAGCGAAAAAGTCGAGAGACTAGGCCGAAGGCTGTAGAGAGTCGACGTTTTATCACACGGCAGGAAAGTAATGTTCTACTTAATAATTTTTGGAATGACTAAAAGTGGGACATGACGTCATCAGTCACGTGATAAGAGCGTTTTGAATATTTTAGTTTGTTTTTAAAGTACATTTTTCGTCAAAAATTGGCAAGTTTTTGTTGTTTTTCTCTTCAGATCTTTACACTGTACTGCCTCTGAGTAATAGACCTTGTCACGGTTTTCGACGCCATCTTGACGAGTAGGCAAACGCGTGAGAAACTACAGTGTTTGTATGAGAATCTAATGTCGAAGACCTAGAACCACTTTTTTAAATTTTCTACCCATTTGTCTGTAAGAAAGTCCCGGGAAAAGTTACTGGCAAATATATGGAAAATCTAAAGCAAGCCTCTGGAGAAATTTAAATACAGGTACGCCCCAAGTCTTTTTTCAGTGCAGTCCTTTGCTTTGTAGCTTTATTTTACAATTAATATTTTTCTTCAGAACAGCCGATTTACGGAAATTATTCGACATTAGATTCTCATACAAACACAAAACAGATTGTGTGAGGCCCCTGTGTTTGTATATGTCACTGGACAAGATTTGTATATCAAAAAGAGCAATCAGTTTTCACCCATCCATTTCTTTATAGCGGACAACCTCGAACCGTGACACGTCTTATAAATATGCGGCACCGAAGAAAGACGAAAAAGCTAACCCTTTTTAATCAAATTATTTTAAGTTTCAAACATGAAGCTTTAAATAGTAACATAGTGTAAAATAATTATAACTTACTTTTACCGGTTTTACTTGTAATAATAATAATAATAATAACAATAATAATAACAACAATATGTCCTAGGCTATTCACGCTGCGTTTAAACCCTGCGATTGACGGAGGGCTACCGTCTAACCAAGCCTATAAATGCTAAGATCACTAACCTGCTGTATATTGAAGACTTAAAGATCTATGCGTCATCAGAAGGAAAGTTGGCCAGAGTAATGGAAGGTACGAGAGACGCAATAAAAATTGGTTTTCATTGGAACGAAAAGAAGTGCGCGGTGGCACATATCAAATGAGGATGTCTTTAGGAGTCGGAAAGAATGAAGGTCGGGGAATCGAAAGTGATCCAAAACTTCAAGGATGGGTCTTATTACAGTTTTCTTGCCGTGCTAGAGAACATCAGACAGGAAGATAATCTAGTACTGGAGAATGCCGAGAGAGTGTACTTTAAAAGTCTCTCTGTGATTTGGACGAGCTGCATCAGATTACAATAAGACAGTAACGACCAATCAGTTTGCACTACCAGCTTTAACGTACTTTATGCAGACGCAAGTGTGGCCAATAGCTGAGCTACAAAGAATTGATCGCGAGACACGGAAGATCATGGTGGACAATGGAGCAAAGCGCCCCCAAGAATTCACTGAGTTACTCTATCTCCCCAGGAGTTCAGGGGGGAGAGGGCTAAAGTCGGTAGAAGCAGAGCATGAGATAACAAAGATAAAGGCAGCTGTGAATATCTACGACAACACAGATCCTACAATGGAACTACTTCAAGAGTTTAAAGAGAAAGCGGCCTAGGCTGGACGGCGCTCTGTGGTCAAAGACGCACAAAAGTTTGTAGAGGAGCTAAGGCTGGATCTAAAATCACAGCATCCGACTAGATCCAACCGGTCACGCAGCGGAAGGCGAGAGGATAGAACATCGAAGTTTGGCGAATGGATCAGGAAAGAGGTGCAAAGGCCCAGGAAAGTGTTGCGAATGTGTTGCCAGGTTGCAGTGCTCTTGCGCAGACTAAATATCTTTACAGACACAATGCAGCACTCAAGATCCTTTACTTTGAGCTTTTAAGAAACCATAAGTTGATAGAATCTGTTTCTCCTTGGTATTCTCCCACACACCTCAAATCGATGTATGAAGACAATCACGTGACTGCTTTTTAGGATGTTCCAGTTTATGCTGACTATACAGAAGTCAGGGCTAACAGAATGGATGCAATAATTGTTGACAGAGAAAGAAGAAAGATAACGCTTTTGCAGATGAGATGCCCCTGGGTAGAAATCGCCAGCGGAAGGAAGAAGAAAAGACCTTAAAATATGCCCTACTGCGAACGGGGCTTAAGAGACAGCATACGGGTTTTGAAATAGAGCAGGGCCCAGTTGTTCGAAGGCCGATTAGCGCTAACCCAGGGTTAAATTTTAACGCGGGTCTCTTTTTCTTTTCATCAAAGCATTTTCTCGGACAATTTCTCTAATCTTTTTAGAGTAGCCAATCATCAAATTGTTGACAAAAACTGAATTTGCTTTTCAAGCTTTCATATCTGAATTCAAATTTCGAACTAACCCTGAGTTATCCTAACCCAGCTTTGAACAACTCGGCCCAGGTCAATATTGTAACTGACGTCCTGGATGGATATTCAAAACGGATTAGTATAGGTAATCACATGATTTCAAGTGCAATTTGGAATAAATAAGCACGAGTAAAGTACACGAGCCCGTGGGGCGAGTGCACTTTGTGGTCTTACTTATTTACAAGAGCTTATTTATTTCAAACTGCACGAGAAAAATCATGTGATTAGATTAGATGTTTTAACCTGCTGTTAATGGTGTTTAAACTGATTTAAACCAGGTTGAAATATATTTAAAACTGTTTTTTAAAGCCAAGAATAAATTTCAAATTCAGCAAAAACGTTTTAAAATACATTGTACTAGTGTTTCAAACAGGCTAAAACACCCTTTTAATAAGTGAAAAACTACTTTTAAACAACATCTTAAATAAGAAAAAATACAATTAAAATATAGCATTTTGCGAATTAAACATTTTATTTGTGACAAAACTTTAAAACAGGTAATAAAAGTAAGTTAAAACACCATTAAAAGCCAACTGAAAAACCCTTTAAAAATAAAATCACTTATATCTGGAGTTGTCTGAACCACCTACATGTATTTCTTGGGATTTTTCTCAAAAACTCACCATACTGACACTGAGTTAAAAATGTTTTGTAAAAACTAAAACGGGTAATGGAAAAGTAAATTCTTAAAGTAACCAACCAAATCCCCAGGTTCAACCAAGTTTTCTACAAAAAATATAGTTTATTTTCTTCTCTCCTACTATGACACATTTGTTAGCCAAATTCTTCTGCACGAAACGAAGGTCGCAAGTTGCTGGTACAGTATAATAGATAGATTTAGCCAGAGCTAAAACCATAGCTCCAGTTAATAAATTTATAATTTAAACCAAACAATAAACCTGCCATCCACAAATGGGTTATATTTAAGTGGAGAGATCCGTAAGACGTGGCCACAGTAGATTAGGCGTGGAAAACAAATAATTCCCAAGCAAAATGATCTTTTTGCTCACCTACACCACCGTTATTTTATAAGGGTAATTGGACAGTCCCGAAAAATAATTTTATGCTGTAAAGGCCGTAAAGACACGATAGTACTCGGTGGCAGTCCATTTACACTTTATAACTTATCGGCGTTATCTCTCTGTCTAAAGGAAAGGCCAAAATGAAAAATTGGGTCAGAATTTTTTTTGTGTAGTTCGGTACAAGTCTGGTCGAGCTAAACCAGCCTTTTTGCATCATCTCTGAGGTAAACAAAACTATCAGGCGTTGTTTGTTTATCGTTCAGACCTCGGACAGAATTTATGCCATTTCAGGTGTCGGAGCAACTTAAGTTATTTCCACTAAGCAGTTGAATGTAGCAATATAGCAGTTTAAGAGTGGTTGCCAGAGAAAACCGGGCAAAATGTGAAAAATGTCAACGAGAGGGGGTCAACAGAATAAGCTCATACTAACATCATAGATAGGTCTGGTGGAGTATTGGACAAATATACCAAACATAGGTTCTTGACTGCTCTTGTATTAGAGATACAAGTATCACTTTATTGGACCCCCTCGGACGCCATTTTTATAAGCAAATTATCACCATTTTCTGAAACTCACAGAACCAGCAAAATTTAACGAGCGAAGTTTATTTTTTGTATGCGATACAACACAAAAAGCTCGAAGTACTGCCTAGGTTACATTTTTAAAGGGCAACAAGTGCTGAACAATAGGATGAAACTAGAAAATAACAAAGCGACGCCATCTTTCAGCGTTCAGGAGGGACTGGCACTAGTAGCTGCCTTGTCCACAAGATGATGAATTACCAAATGGCTAAAAAACAAAAATGAAATAAACCGGCTTATCAGCGACCTATAACAGTCCTATTTCTTCTTCAATTACTACTTTTAGTTAAATTTAGTTTGTTTTGTGTTGTCGTTTTTTTTTTTTGGCGGAGTGATGGGGTCTGGTGAACAGGTGGCCAATTGGCATTACTTTATTCAGTCTTCATTTGCTCTTCATTCACTTCATTTTGAGTTATCTCGTACTCTTTACTGACTCTTTACTGTATTATCTATTTTTGCGTCGGTCTTCAATCACCGTCCATGTCCGAAGGTCCACTCATCTCCTGTTCATGATTTCCTGGTGCAATTTTCATAGTCCAGAAGGCTTCGCCCTAAGGGTACCTCTTTCAAGCATCAGGTGTAACAAAGGGTAGGAAAATCACAAGTTGAAGTATGTGAAAGGAGCATTTTTTGCAACAGCGCCGTGGAAAGGATTAACAAACGAAATGGCGTTGGAAATTACCTCCGTAGGAGATGAATAAATTCCCGGATTTCTGTCATATTACCTCCTCTAAATTTAAGGCAAGACCTTGACAATTACTCTAAATGTGAGGACTCTAAACGTGATTCTGCTTATGTTAAACACCGTAGTGAGAGTGTTTTTGACAAATCCAGTGACGACGAGATGTAGGAGGTAATATTTCAAAAACGAGTGCGAGTGTTTTACGGGGGTTTCCACACACGAGAAAACTGATGAAAGCCCGAGGCCGTTAGGCCGAGGGATTTTATTGTTTTCGAGTGTTTGGAAACACCAGTAAAACGCGAAGCACGAGTTTTTGAAATGACTTTCCAATCGGCGCCTAATTGCAAACAAAAGAAAAAAAGAAAACAAAAGAAAGCAAAAATCACATAAGCATGTGATTTTTCTCCTTCTTTTGTTTCATCAAGGCATATTTTGTGATTATAATGTCCGTTTTTTTCACAACTGAAGCTTATTTATTTCAAGTAGTCACAATTTGCATTCAGTGGCGTTCTGCTAGTTCCGAAACATGGACGGGTTAGCTGAGGATGAATCTTGCCGGTTTCGACCGCCCAAAAGTGTGCAAGAAGAAGATTCTTTGCTTGTACAGTCCAAGCCTAAAAGTAAGATTTTGTTCCAATTTACGACCATAAATGTTACAGTCAACGTGTTGAGAAGGAGTCTCCTCAAGATGAAACCTCAGAAGATGTAGACGGCGATAATGATGATAAGAAGAAACTTCCACCTCTCCTTGTTTATGGAGATATTGAATGTTTGATTGAACAAGATGTTGAAGGCAGGCAAGTTATGGATGCAGACATGATTCGATATGATACTGAGGAAGATCCACAGAATGTATCACATGTCTTTAGTGGCGATAGATGCACTGAACAGTTCATTCACGCAATGAATAATCTAACAGAGGTGAACGACGAGGACAAACAGCGAGATTTAATTGTGATTTTTCATAGCCTGAAAGGGTTTGACGGCACCTTCATCATTGAGGAACTTTACCGTCAGGGTATCAAAGCAGAAAACAAGCTGACAACCGGTGCTAAAACGTTAAAGTTTAGTTACTGGTATATGGAAGCAACCATTACGTTCAAAGATTCTCTCTGCTTTCTAGCGAAGCCTTTGGCTGATTTGCCGGAAACATTTAATTTGGTCGAACTTCACAAGGGTTGGTTTCCTCCTGCGTTCCATACAAGAGAGAATTTAACTTACAGAGGTGCTATACCAGCTAAACAATATTTTCAACCTCAAGCATTAAAGCCACGGAAAAAGGAAGAATTTGACACATGGTACGCGGCAGAATTAGAAAGAAACGACGAATACGTCCTTCGGGAGGAGTTAAACAAGTACTGCCATTCCGATGTAATGGTCCTCAAAGCAGCATGTCTACAGTTTATTCAAGAATTTAACGACGAAGCAGGCTTTAATCCAATAGAAAAGTGTGCCACCATTGCTTCTGCTTGTAATTTATTTTGGAGACGGGACCTTATCCCAGAGGATACGATTGCCATTGAACCCTTGAATGGTTGGCGTAGGGCGAATGTGAATCAAAGTAAAGCAGCGTTGGAATGGCTATGCTATGAAGATTTCAAACTAGGGGAAAACAGACTACGCCACGTCAGGAACGGAGGTGAGCAAAAGGTGATTACACCAGGAGAAGCCATGTTTGTGGATGGCTATGACGAAGCCACCAATTTCATGGATGCTTTTATCACGGATGTCTCAAATGTTTCCCAAACCATCGACAACGGGAACACAATTGTCATCCATATCGTACAATCTCAGAAGTCTATGAAGCCACCTGTCAAAAGACAAAGCAACTACGTCAGGCAGGTTTTACTGTCATTGAGAAATGGGAGCACGATTTTGAGGTTGAAAAGAAAACAAATCCCACTCTCATTAACTTTTTAACGACCTTTGGCCTGTCGGATCCATTCAACCCCAGAGATAGCTTCTTTGGAGGTAGAACCAATGGGGTCCGTTCGCATTGTGTCGCAGAAGAAGGAGAAGAAATTCACTATGTAGACATCAATTCGCTTTACCCATACGTAAACAAAACAAAAACGTATCCAGTGGGCCATCCAGACATTTTGGTGAATCCTGTAGATCAAGATATTGGTAGCTACTTTGGGATAGCTAAAGTCAATATTCTTCCACCACCCCAACTATATCATCCGGTACTCCCAAAACAGATTAACAGCAAACTGATGTTTCCACTGTGTATCAAATGCGCGGAAACCCAACAAGATCTTCCTTGGTTGGACCGTTCAGAGGTTTGTTCACACACCAACGACGAACGAGCCATGATTGGAACTTGGTGTATACCAAAGTTGCACAAAGCAGTAGAACTTGGCAAAAGAATTGTCAAAATCTATGAAGTGTGGAATTTTCCTGAGGATCAGCGTAAAGAGGGTTTGTTTGCAGACTATGTGAATAGATGGTTGAAAAACAAGACAGAGGCATCTGAATGGCCAAAGAATTGTGTCACAGAGGAAGCAAAGACAGAGTACATCGATGCCTATTATGCCCACGAAGAGGTTCAGCTGGAGCCTGAAAAAGTGGCCAAAAATGGGGGACGGAAACAGGTCGCAAAGCTTATGCTTAACAGGTGAGTCTAGGAAATACTTCACTTTGCAAGGCCGTTGATGGAAACCAACGAAAACTCATAGTTTGTTTACCTTTGTGTACTTGCAGCTTCTGGGGCAAATTCGGAGAGAAACCCAGCAAGACCCAGACATTTACAGTCACAAGCCCTGGTGAGCTATATACAATCATAGAGGATGCCGGGAACAACATTCACGATATACGAATTTGTACAGACGGTATCGTAGAGGTGGATGTCAGTAAAGTCGTGGAAGAGGTCATCCGAGGCAGTAAAACGGACATTTTTATTGCAAGTTTCACTACGTCCTGGATTCGCTTAGAGTTGTACAAGTATTTAGAGTTGCTAAAGAATCAAGTCCTTTACTTCGATACTGACAGCATAATTTATCTTTGGCGTGAAGGCTTACCTGCCGTCGAGACAGGTCCGTTTTTAGGCCGTGCTGATACACGAGTTTGTCACAGGCGGTCCAAAACATTACAGTTACATGTTACAAACGGGCGACACAGAATGCAAAATACGAGGCCTCACCCTGGATGAACAAGGCAGTGCATTGCTAAATTTTGAATCCATGAAACGTCACATTTTAGCTGAAATCAAGGACCCGGAGGAGGAACGAAGAACTATTGCAGTACCTGTTAGCATCAACTTTGACACAAACTGGACCACCAAGAAAATCTGTCTAACCCCCAAAGTCAAGAAATACGGCCTTGTGTTTGACAAGCGTGTAATAAAAACAGAGGACTTTAGCAGCAGACCTTATAGCTATGAATGGATAGGCGAGACACTTGAACTGTGACTGTAAAGGACTTAGTTAGAATTACCTTTTTGCCTCGGCGATTTTTTGTGATTGTTAGCTGAGATACAAAGTTTGATTCAATAAAGTGTGTGATGATTGTTTATCTGTGTGGAAACCAATCGGAAATTACCCAAACCCAAAGGCTAGGGTTCATTAGCATTTTAACCCTAATCCAAAGAGGAGGTCGCTGGAGGGGTCTGGGAACACGCGAGAGCTGCCTTGCTGACACAGCTTATTTCAGACATAAAGTGTGTCACTATTTCGTGGCGTGTTCAAATCAGTCACGATGCAGTCTGTGTCCATGCAGGATTTGGAACAATTTTCTTACTGGCAAAAAAAATATCTGACCAGCTCACATTGGTATCTCACATTGATGTCTATGAGCGATACTTTATTGCTTCAACGATGGATTACAGGCCATGGGTACCCTATGAGAACATATTGTTATGTCTCATTGCAAGTGGTAGAACCGTTTCCACTACCCTTAACAAGATGTTTAGGGGTGCTAACGAATATTCCAGTCTTTGCTTTCTTTCCATAGACAGTGCCGTTATCACGAATATTATTAGCGATGATAGACTGGCTAAGTTATCACTGGTTGATGGCTCAAATACAATCACCATGCATTGAATTTAAATTAGTCATCACGCTAATCCACGAAGACAAAAGACAATGACGTCATAGCCAGCGAACAAAAGACTTGCCCAGACTTGCCCGATGGCGTCAATGCAATGACAAAACATTGGTTTCTAAGACCTGTCCACAATCACTAGGCATCGCTATTAGGTATAACAGTTAGACGCTTCAAAGGGTTCATTTGAGATTCTGATAAGTTTAATCATGCCGAAAGTAACGTATCCACGGGCTTGTCCAACCTGTGGGAAAAAATTAAACAGAGGACATTTCTGTCATCATAAAAAGCGGTGTGGAACTTTAGAACATAGAGTACAGTGTCCGTTCTGTCTCTTAACATTTGCGTACAAACGAGGTATGCAACACCACGTACGACAGCAACACTCAAACACTTTACGTTTTCCTTGTACGATTTATGGACTGGTATTGACAGGTGCTAAAGGTTTGAGAGTTCATGTGGAGACAGTACATTCAACTCAAAAACCTCGCTATGTGTGTTGGTTCTGCAACGCAACGTTTACAAGAAATGACAACAGACAAATTCATATGCGACGTTTTCATGGACGTAGATGCAGAGAGCAAGAAGTGAATTTACACCTCTATTTGTACCATTTAAGTGAAGGTGATGACTTCCAGAACGAATGGATGTTTATGGAATCAAGACCCATTAAACGAGGCGAGCATAACATCTGCCCGTGTGGCCAGACAGGGTTACGTTATTACTTCTTTATGGAAAACAAATGGAACGGTAATCGAACTTTGGGTTCTGAATGTATTGGAAACATCGATCCAAAAGCAGGAGCAGTGATTTACCATTTCAATCATATTCTACATCACGGAGTGAAAGGGATCTACATGGGTGAGGGCTACAAAGGTCTACAGAAATTTACAGCCAACCCAACCACCACGCTCGTACGCTGCCTACCTATTGTCCAACATTTAAACCCACCACTAAAAAGAGACACATAGGGTCATTGGGAAGTCTCGGTGTTGTTTCCTAAAGCAGAGACTTTGGTTCATGGTAAATCATACCCACTTCGATTGCAGGCCAAGTGCGAACGAGGAAAGCTAAACTTAACTGTTGTGTAAATTTCACTAGGAGTGTCATTAGCTATGACAGGTAAATAAAATCACACTTTGTTAACGTTTAATTGTCTCTGTTTTATTCACTGGCTGTTTCTAATTTACTACAGAGTTGGGTATATTTAGACTGCAATTCAGCTAGTTCTTGCTGGAGTTGGGCCACGGTGGATTTCTTTGGGTGTCTTGAACTTCTGACGGTCCCCTTGCAGTTGATCCTTGAGCGTTTGATAACTGTCTTGATCTTGGGAGAGTTTTTTCTCTTCTTCTTGAATCATTTGATCCAAAATCACGCATTAGAATTGATCACAGGTAGCATTCAGAATGGCTTGAGTCTCGGGTGAACTCATTTTAGGGTAAGGTTTAATCGATTTCATTCTCTGCGGAAACGTGCCATTCTTGAGATGTTTTCTGAACCCTTTAATGGCATGCTCACGGTACCGCATTCAGCTTTAATGGTCATGAGTTTCTGGCGATAACCCTTCAACCTGGTCTTGACAGGCATAGCTTTTTCTGTCTTTTCAGTCTTGACAGAAAGATCTTCTACAGCGTCACTTATAGCTGACATCTTATCTCAATGCGATCTAACGTGCAATTGCTGATTGTAGAAACAGATCCATTCTATTTATAGCCTGTGGTGAGGTCTCATGGCGAAGGTATAAGGGAAAGGTGAGTGCTAATCTAATCATCACTTATCACAAAACATCATGTGGGTAGGAGGCTACAGCGATTGGACTCCGGCAGCGTGAATGGGATAGAGATTTAGAAGAGTTAGAGGCTGATCGGGAACAGAGAGACCTGACGGATACATCTAGTATCACTCCCTCTTCTAAAATCGAGAAAGGAAAAGATAAACTATCCTGGCTAGAATTGGCCAAAGATTTTCCTCTGTTTAAAGTGTCCTATACAAGAGTCAATGGAACTAATTTGTACACAGTAAATCTGAAGCAGCTATTTCCTAGGAAACAAGGGACCCGCAATTTGGATTTTGAAGTTGTGTATCCTCTCTATGTTGGATTGAATGAGATCATTGAGACGAGAAAAAAAACCTAGCACCACCCTCATAAAAGTACAAGTCTCCACTGTCTAAAGTGCAAGTTTCAACGAACACGATCCTAGACTGAAAAAGTCTGCAACTAAATTTGTAACGTGTTGAACAAGTCTGCAAATAAAATTGTAATGTGTGGAAAAAGTGTGCAACTACCCTTTAAGTATAATCACTGTCCATGCAGAAACTATCCTCAGGCACCTTACAGGCACCCTACAGGCACCCCACAGGCACCCTACAGGCACCCTCAGGCA
>NC_133209.1:8183591-8341091 GCF_958299795.1 Porites lutea
TAATTTATTCTATCAGAACATTCCTGGTCATTCCATCCACCGTTGTGAGACGCAAACGGACGTATTTCAACACACTCCTCAGTAATACTGTTGGGTTCACCGTCACCCCAGCGAGTGTAGTTGAGTGGAGATCCATCCACCCACAACCAGCGCTTTTTGTCAAGGGGGTTCCTCTGCAAGCCTATCCAGGTAAGTTTCCTTTTTCTTCTTATGTAAGGTTTAAGAGCTTGATGTTCGGCTTCTGAGCTAATTATAGCCAGTGTAGAATTCAGGTCTTCACAGGCCTTCTTTGCTGCTTGCCAATTCAGGACGTTCTTGGAAAGCTTGTAGCAGGAACTTCTTTCTTTAAACCAACCACTTGGACATAATGCTGCTAACAAAGCAACGAACACAGCATTAAGATATCGTATTTGAAGAGTGACATTTTCAGCAAAAGCATCCCCACACATTTTGACAGAAACTTTGAGAACGGTGTAGTTAGCGATTGTGTGCGTGAACGGAATTTTCTAACGGGTTGATTTTCCCGGGAGGTGGGGACTCCCATATAAAAGTGACTGGGATGTTCGTCGAAAAATTAGAATTAAACCTCTAGGGAGACCAATGTGGGTATGGTTCTAGCCCAGCCCAGCTTGTTGCACAAATTTTCTCCTCGCACTGAATATGTCGCCCCCCAAAAAATAAATAAATAAATAAAACTACAAACTGAGGAGTAAATGTGGGGGAAAGATGGTAAATGCCACATTTGCATACCACAACATGGAGTTGTAAATAAGGAAGCAAATTTGGCACTTACCATCTTTGCCCCATATTTACTCCTCAGCTTTGTTACAATTTTGCGACTTATTTGCCGAGAGAATTTGTTGAGATCCATTTTTTCGTCCAGTGGAGGATCTTGCATATGCCACTGCGATATGTTCAAAAACGTTCAAACTCCCCGTCATGCATTGAGGAAAAAGTTTCTATAGAGTCATGTACACTTAATCTCTTTAATACTGACACCTGAGAGTAAGTTAGAACGCACAGGTCGGGTAACCCTTTGAGAACTGCGGGCTTGACTGACTTTGGAAAGCTTTACATATGTAATAATCTTTTGATTTTATACTTCGGTCTCTAGTCAATAATGATACACTTGTAAATAGTTTTTTATAAATTCGATTTCAATTGCTACAACAGTTGCTTATTTTAACCTATATTGTACCCCATTTAGTGGTTCCTCTAATGCTATGTTAGTTTGACAAAGGTAAAGGTATTGACTGATTGATTTTGTATCAGTTCTGTCGATGTAGTCATTTCCCAGAACCTTTTTCATATCGCCGACACTTAATATTTTTCAAAAAGAAAAATATATAAATAAATAAATAGAAATAGATCTATAAGTTAATCTAAATTTTAATGAACTACACCGTGAAGAAGTCCCCAGCGGGCAATAAGGTGCAAATTGGTTAGTTTGGACAGAAGAAAAGAGGTCCAGCGAAGTTTTGGCTGTGATTTTTGCCTTGCTGGAGGCTAATAAATTGTCTTGTTATTGCCAGGATGTAACGTTTCCCGCACAAAGTGAACACAGATTTCACAGAATGCATTGCGAGAAAGGCTAAAATAATGTTTAAAATTTGACTATACAGTGAGACTGTTCTGTTGTTGTGTTTCAGTTTTCTACGACGGACTAGTCTGCTACACAGCCGTTTTTAGTGTCGTCACGCAACGCTCCTCCCCACTAACGGCTGTTGAAAACCGAACTACATTCCTTTCCCGTGAATAGCCAGTTATAATTCAGCTCCCATTTTCTGGAAGGTGTTCGCGCCACGTTTGCGGTACTGTGACTTCTCCAATCACAACTTTACTTTTATCGGTGCCTCATGTGTGAATGACAGAATAATCAAAATCGTAGCGTGAAAACAAGCAATTAACTACAGTAGTGTTGTCGTAGTCGAGTCCCCTTCAAAATTTAGGAGATAAGCAGCAGCAGCAAGCAAGTCGAGCAAATTGCGATGCACAACATGGATGTGCTCATAAAGTTGCCAGGTATAGTTTCGGGAAATCGCTCATCGACAATTCATAAGATTGCTTTTTGAATCAGTACCCTTGAGAGTTTAGTCTTCACAGGAACACAATGAGCACATCCAGCACATTAAATTCTTCATTACATATCAGTACATATGCACGTTAAATGAAGAGCCAACCGATCCTGGTAATAGTCTTCTAGGCCTATCAAACCTTTTTTCACTTGGAACTTTCTTGAACGCTTAAAGCAAACTTTTTTGCAAATTAACCTTTTCGTTGCTTGAAAACACAGAGCCCGTCTAAATTCAGCGACGATTGATTGATTTGTCGAAAACTGAGAAGCGTGCTCGCTTCCTAGCACCCTGCGGCTCACGTATTGTCAAATTTCTTATACACGACTGGCTTGTTCGTTAGACCACAAACACAAAGGGAAAGGAATGTCGTTCGGTTGTGGGGAGGAGCGTTGCGTGACGACACTAAAAACGGCTGTGTACCAGACTAACGACGGACGTGCTGATCTTAGAATAAGGGAGCAACAACGGTGAGTAGCAGGCTTTGTGCCAGGACAGGTTATGTTACAAAGGCGTGAAAGTTTGGTTGAAATCAAAGTTTGTGGTTAAGTATAGCGAAGGTTTATTTTTGGTCATGTGTTCAGACGACTCTGGAAATTTATTGTGTCCAAAAAAGCCGCCGTCGTACTGCAGAGGCTGAATTGTCGTTTATTTTCAATTTATTGTTGGCCAAGCTAAATGCTGTTCGGATCACAGAGGAGTAACTATTGCTCTTTTCCTCAAAACCTGTTAATTTTCCCGCGCTAGCACCATCGAGCGCCCTTTATGCTTGAAACTAGATCTTCTTATTTGTTGATTCCCCGGAATGTTCGGTGCAAGTATTTTCTGCTTTACTCACAGGTACTGATTATGAAACCATTGCGGGATGAAACTGAACTAGTGTTGTCTAAAACCGAGTGTTAGGAAAGAGATTTAGAAAAGTTTTTCTTTCGTCCTTTTCTTTCAGATGAGGCCAGTGGTTCTACTCGCCCCCTCGGAGATGGAATATTTGCACTCTACAATGTTTAACATTATCTGTGCTCTGCTGTGGTCAAACACAAAGAAAGCGAAGCGAGACGTCGTGTAAGAAAACGTTAATTTAAAACTACTTGCTTGAGCCAGTGATTAGTCTTCGAAAATCGCTTGTATTGAAACTACAACTGTATTTCTAACCTCCTGACCCGTCTTTTGAAATTCAATCCTACAATCAGTACGGCGATGCAATTGGTATGTAACGCAACGTACTGTGATTTGGTATCCTACCCAGAGTCCCTCAAACCTTACCCCTTAGCAAACCGTACTTTTTGTTTGTAAATTTTTACCCTTATCTAACCCTAAGCCTTGGCTCAACTTTAGCTATCCACCGTAACCACCTTGAAGTAACACCCTTTTCCTGACGAGGCTAACGCTTAACTCATGTGTTACGACTATTGAAATCAGTTGACACTGCACGTCTAGCCCTAACCTATCTCTAAACCTAACTCTAACCTATCCCTAAGCCTAACCCTATCTCTTTCTCCTCCCCTCCACCCCCTGCTCTTACATTTAGTAGTATACAGTAAAAACTAAGTAACAGGTGCTTTTCGAAGTTAGCCTCAAAAGGCTCTTATAAAATTTGTGTTTCTTGGAAATTAAGCTGTCTAGGTTCTCAAACACGCAAGGTTCTTATTTTCTCGGAGAAAAAAAATGATTTTTTTGAAGAATGTTGGTGGTATTTAATGTTTGTACAAAATATGGATGTTGTTTTGTCTAAATCACTGCAATTTAGAAAGATAAATTGACTTTAAGAACTCCGTAGCATCTGTTTCAACATTTCTACATTCAATAGGTTCTTTCAAAATCTTAGCCTAAGGTATTTTGGTTCTTATCTGTGGCTCTTCGCTCTATTATCAACCTGACATGATAACAAATGAGCGTAGTGTGCTTTTACGATCTTAATGCTTTCCTCCCGTCATCCTGTGCATCTCTCATTAAAGGGGCAAGACTTTTATTGTCTGAAAATTGTATCAACTCCTCGAAAACCTCTTCATTCTCGGCTGCATCAATTTCTGTATCTTCAGCCGCAGTGATCGTATTCTTTAACTTTTGTAATCGCATGTATCCGAGAAATTTATTTTTCCATTGTTCATATTTTCGCTCATCTCAATCGAAAAGAAGTCTCCCGTACCTTGTCCTGGGCCATAACCTGTTTCGTTCATGACGAAGGGAAGATTATTCGGATTTTAAGATAGAAGTGACAAAGATCAAACACGCCACGTTTTCAATTCAAGGAAGAAGGCAACTTCTGCGAAGTATGGATACAATCACAATCAATTTTTTGCGATCAACCGTCAATAACGTGAACAATAACAATAATGGCATAGATGATTTTTTTTCTTTTAGGTGCGTGGATTAAAGTTCCAAGTGACTTTTGATATATTTAACTTGTCGGATACCGCTTCTGGTTACTGGAGACCACGGACAATAACAGTTATTGTGAGACGTAGAGAGTGAAATTGCCTTGATACAAGCTTAATCTGACATGAGTGTGCGAGAAACATTCTTGTGAATTAAAGGGAGATTTTGATTGCAGATGAGAAGTCACTTGAAGCGCTTTTCCATGCATTGTTAAATTTACATGACATTCCACTTTCGATCTCTTTTTCTAGCAATTACACGTACCGAACAATATTAATAATAATATTTTAAGTAACAGGCTGACAATGAATAGTAGGCAGCTTTGGAACTCGCACCAAAGGCGTACAATTTCTTGAGGGCCGAGGCATCTAGGGATATTTTGAAAATTAGAGTCTCGGAAATGGCGTTTCGAGGGGTTTCAAGAGGTATTCCACCGCGCAAGCCCTATTGTTTCGTCAGATTACACGCAAGACTGGGAACAGTGCCGTCGAAATGTCCCAGGCGTTCCACGACATCGCACGGTTCGATCGTTTCACAGATCTAAACCTGTTTAAATGTGCCTTCAAAGTCATTGAAAACTGGGAAGCTGATGCTTTACAATTTTATTCGAAGGTTCTTATTTTTGTTAGCAGTTATGGTAGAAGGAGATGAAAGTAGCCGGCTAAGGGTGGCTAACTAGTTTTGGCCGGGTACCTGCCCTTATTGACTGCCCTGAAAGTAAACCTAAGGAAATGAGGAAAGGATATAATTATAAGCTCCTTGCAACAGCTCAATAACAAATAAAAAAACTATAATTTTAAATAACTGATATCGTGAATGAATACAGGCACAATTCTTTTCGCAATTTGACGCTAAGAATAACAGAAACAATAACGGTAACTTTGAACTTCAAGGTAACTAAATGAAATAATAGGCTAAGAGAGACAGGACTGTCTTCTTGCTGTAAATGGTTACAAACACGTCTCTCAGTAATGTTTAATAATTTCTGAAAAAATGTAAAAACTACAACGTAATGGTAATCTAGATAAGGTAGATGTCGTGAAGCTTATTATTATTTCGCGCATGACTGTCAAACACATAAATGCAATCTGCATTTATGTAATTAATTGATCTAATTATAGTTTGAAATGCATTCATCAAAGCTCAACGTAAAGTAAAAAACGGAGCCTCATTTTCGTGTTCGTCGTGGAAAATGTTTCCTTGAAATAATTCTTTGTAAGCTATCAACCATGAGGGGTTGTTGTTTCGGTTGTTGTTTTGTTCTATCGCGGGTACATCAGCATTGGTCAACCTAACAGGCGACTCAATATCCGCCCGGAGATGCAGATCATTTGTTTGCGCTTCAGCCCACATAGGCGAACCATATGCTCAATAGACCAACACGTCAAATTGGGCAGATCATCCATGTAGGGACAAGGTCTCTGTGTCAGGGATGGATCTACTTTCAAGAGTATCCAAATAGAATTAATTTCCTTTTGCAAGAATCTGATCTACGGTGGAGGCGGTCGATTGTTCAATCGCCAATATCTGAGCACGTAACAACGCTGAAACTCATAAAAGAACATTGTCTTCCCGTGAGATGTCACTAAATCGTTCGTGACCTTGATGAATGCTTCCAGCAACAAATAAGTTTGAATTTGGCATGATGCATTTGCAAAATATGGAAACACACTCACCTTGACATCGAAGAAGCGAAGCGAGAGAAAGGAGCACGCGCTATGGACGGCAAAAGACGCATCCGGATCCAGGCGCATCTAAGTTATGATGACACCGCTGGACGTACGCTTGCTCAAAATCATCGAGACAAACAAAAGATAAGGCAGGGGACCCAAGAAACCATAGGCCCACTAAAGATTAGTGTGCTGCTCGCCTGGGGGGCTCGCAGCAATAACTTACTTTTGTACAAAAAAACTTGGAACAATAATCGAATGTTATGAAAGCAAAGAAGGATATTCAGCAGAAAAATGTACCGTGAAAATTCATGAGATGGTAGTAAAGAACGCGTAGAAGAATTATTTAAGCTTACATCTTTTGACAGGTTCGTCGCAAACGGCTCGGGTGAAGTGATTTGGAACAGTAGCGCGGCTGAAAATCGCTTTGAACGGAGCCGTTCGAACGCATGACATTTTTTTCCAATGAATAGCCTGAGTCGTTCGAAGGAATGACAGTTTTTCTCGAACAGATAGTCTGAGTCGTTGGAACCGATACCAAATCTTTGGACAAGCCTTTCACAACTATCGGTAATATTGTGTAAAACGAAATACGCGGGATTTGTGTTCGCGGCGCGCAATGCATCAAGGTTGGCAATGGGCCTTTAACACTTCGTATGTTGATTTCCTTTTGATCCCAGCGATCTTTGGCAGCTTTTAGTCGCTCGTCAAACTGCATTCCTGAAACACTATCTGCTAACCATTTTTTCGGTGCGGGATTACTAGCCAAAAATGTCCCCAATAAATATTTGCTGATCCGTTGCCAGTAATAATAACTCTCGTCAAATAGCGTCACCCATTGTCGTCTACATACTTTTCCTCAACGCTGGCTTAGCCTTGGTCAGCGACGCTTCGAGGTAATCGTAACACTCAGTGTTTAAACGTTTATTAACAGCAACAGGGCCTGACATTGTCAGAGATTTCAAAGTTGTCTTATCAAGCAGTAGTACCTAGGGACATGTTCTCGGCGTTGCATAAAAATTGCCCCAGTTGAAAACAGTGTTCACGCCCAGTAACGCTTTGTGACATTTTTGAGTTCGCTAGGCTTGACTTTTGTGTGAGTAGTGTTAGGTACTTGCCGGAAGGGAACGCCAAAGCTCACTAGTTTAGTGTTTTTTGCCCTCTCGTTGGGTACGTTTTGACTTGTTTGTGGTCCACCCAGCCAGTTAATGTCTACGGTGTTTCAGTGTCCGTGCACTTTCCCCCTAGTATTTACCGCTCGTCTGGTTCGTCTCAAGTTCTACAGGACCTTTTGAAGTCTTTGGAGATTGCCAATGTTCGTGCCATCCAGTTTGTTCCTAATGGTATCGTTCGGTGACGTTCCGGGAACCCGCCCAGTGTGATGCTGCTCTTGCCAGTGGTGTCAGTTTCCGGGGTACCAAGCTCCACGTATCTCCTGTGGATGCTCGTACTCGACTGGTCTACGTTCGTGACCTTTCGTTTGAGGTCCCTGATGATCTAGAGCTATCTAGTCAAACGTTTTCTCCGTGGTTATGTCGTTGTCCATTCGTTGACTCCCCAGGTTTACCCTGATACGCCAAATGTTCTTAACGGTACGCGAAAGGCTTAAGGTACTCTGACCAAGGATCTACCGTCAACGGTTCGCGTTGCTGGTTATTATGTTCGCCTCTGGCATCAAGGCCAGCCTCACGTCTGCCCGGTGTGTCGCTCACCTGGTCATCGTGTTAAGGACTGTCCCTTTAATGGTGTGTGCCGTCGCTGCCGTCAACCTGGGCATATGGTTCGCAAGTGTGTTACTCGTTAACCGCCTTTTTCTGCCCCTACTGCCAATTCCGTTCCGTCTGTACCTGATTCTGTTCCTCCGTTCAACGCATTTTCTTGTTTCCAGTGCCGATCCTTCTATGTCTACTGAGGATGAGAAGAGCGACCCGGATTTCGTTGATCTTTTCGCCTCTGAGCCTGGCTCCTGCTCTGGTGACGACGACGACACGGCTCAGTTTCAATCTTTTTATATGGCTACCCCAGATTATAGAATCATCTCATTTCTATTAGAAATATTAATATCTTCTCTAAAGAGTGTTAAAAAACTCTTAAAATCGCATTTCTTTCAGAAGTCAATCAATCAATCAATTTACTTATGTCAATACGTGGGATGGGGTTTCCCCAATCATTCAAGCCAGTGGCTCATGTATAAAACGTATTATGACAATAAAAATATATACTAAGTTAGGATCATTATCAGCAACTGGCCATAGGGTGTTATATAAATTTAATAAATAAAAATACGTAACTACGTAAATTTATATAACAAGGTAAAAATATTTATCAGCGGCTGGCATAATGAAAACAAACAGCATTATATAATTTTTTAATAAAAATACATAACTTTAAATTAAAATAAATCGTTCTAAATCTATAATGTTAAATCGATTTAAGACCTTGTTAAATGAAGCTAAAATCTATTTAAGCTTAAATCGGTTTAAGCTTAAATCGATTTAAGACTTAGTCTATTTCTTAAATCGATTTAAGCTTAAATCGATATAAGCTTAAATCGTTCTAAGACTTAGTCGTTAAATCTATTTAAGCTTAAATCGATATAAGCTTAAATCGATTTAAGACTTAGTCTATTTCTTAAATCGATTTAAGCTTTAAATCGTTTTAAGACTTAGTCGTTAAATCTATTTAAGCTTAAATCGATATAAGCTTAAATCGATTTAAGACTTAGTCTATTTCTTAAATCGATTTAAGCTTTAAATCGTTTTAAGACTTAGTCGTTAAATCTATTTAAGCTTAAATCGATATAAGCTTAAATCGATTTAAGACTTAGTATATTTCTTAAATCGATATAAGCTTAAATCGTTTTAAGACTTAGTCGTTAAATCTTATATCGATATAAGCTTAAATCGATTTAAGACTTAGTCTATTCCTTAAATCGATTAAAGCTTAAATCGATTTAAGACTTAGTATATTTCTTAAATCGATTTAACCTTAAATCGATTTAAGCTGTAAATCGTTTTAAGACTTAGTCGTTAAATCTATTTAAGCTTAAATCGATATAAGCTTAAATCGTTTTAAGACTTAGAGACTTTTAAGACTTATTTACAGTTAAATCGATTTAAGACTTGGTCGTTAAATAATCAATTTAAGCTTAAATCGATTTAAGATTTCGTTGAATTTGGTTAAATTTAGTTTTAATTTAAGGCTTAGTATATTTATAGTTAAATCGATTTCGCTACTGTCGGTATTCCGTCAAATTGATCGATTGTAAGGCTATTTAAATAAGTTGATTCATGGAGTCAATATGATCAATAAGACTGGGTCGTAAATTAATTTTTAAATAGAATTATTATATTTATCGCTGTATTAAGACATTTTGAATAATTACGTCCCCTTGACATTGTGACTTCTAATTATGACTCTGTTTTATTGGTCTCAAAGTACTTCTTTCGGAATACTACTTTTACCACTCCGAAAAATTCATCGAGAGAGCACAAAAGTTCTCTTCAACGTTCGTTTTCTTGGCCTGGCGGACATTTTAGACAAGATAACAACTTATCTGGATTTCTCCGATTTACAGTAAACGTGGCACGAATGTGCTAGGTGTTTGAAGAGACAATAGAGAAAGTCTCACATTGCAATGTATTGAAATGCCTGAAAAGGAAAGTCCGGAAATCATAATGGGTGTCGCATAGCATTATTAACTCTGAGCCCCGCTCTGTTGATTAGTACACTGATGAGAACGTGGAATAAACGCTATGAATCTTATTGATGTAACAACTATTTCAAACGGCCCCGCTGTGGAGTTGATTCAATGGCTTCAGGGTCGTAATTTACTGGCCAATCCACTAAGATGTGTTCCATGCAATCAAGCAATGGAGTTGACTCAGAGGAATGCCAATCACGTGGATGGTTATATGTGGTGTGTAAAGTTTACATGAATTTCGTTGTTATACGCAAGAGGACTGATTGCCAGGCGCGGATCAAGGATAAATACTGACCGATTGCCTGAACGAGCGCCCCGAAGCTTCTAGCATGTTCCGGGGGAATGCTCTCCTAGGAAATTCTTTTGATCATAACTCCGTAAAGTCCCCTCTCCTGGGTTTCTGAGTTATTCAGACAGGATTTTGACAAGTTCTTTTCACCTCAGATGAAACCTTGCAACTTGGAAAGATTTTTTCTTTATTAAAAATGTTTATTATGATGACCGATTTCCGTAAACCGTTGGATATCCGCCTGGATTTCGTTTCTCTCCTAGCAGTCATTTCAAACCCTTCAAACCATCACTACATGTGACTACTACGCATGGCGTGTTAAGTTGTCCACTACTCAAAGTCTTGCAATGCATGTACTGGTCCTCATCACAGCACGAATGGCGGAATAATTTAGTTTTTTACGTTTTCTTTTTCTTTTTCTTTCTTTTTTTTTTTAGGAGATGCCCAGTCTGCCACAGAAAGAAATCCCTCAGAAATGGAAGCTTTTTCGGGGAGTTTCCCAGACTACCTATGGGAAAAATTCTCCTGTGTATACAACCAGGTCTAAAAAAGTTGGCTCAGTGTCAGATATTTCGGCCGTACATTTCATGCCAGTGGAGTAGTAGGGTGAAGTATAAAGTTTACTTGTTCCGTGAATTTGAAGGAATCTACCATGTCTGGTTTACTTATGTCCCATAGGGAAAAAATATCATCTATGTAGAATTTTCAAACAGCTGGTTTAATGATGGTTATACTTAAACTTTGTGTTTCAATATATGCGGCCATGAAAATGTTGGAAAGGAAAATGCTGTATGTGCTCATCGCGGTACCGTGGTTTTTCACTGATAGTGCTTTCCATTAAACTGTAAAGAATTTTCTTTAAGGATTGAGCTAAGCATTTCTCTGACCAAAACAAGAAACGTTCAGTTCTTTCACTTTTGTCTTTTCAATAAAATTTATTAAATCGGTAGCATCTTCAAGGTGTGGCTTCTGTGATTATGATATTAGTTGTAGTAATGTACTCGTATCAACAAAAGAGGAAGTGCTTTCTGTTAGACCATCTGTTGAGTTAAAAATTTAAAGAGGTTACTTCCTAACGGCTAAAAAAAAAAGCAAAATGTTCTTTTTTTTTAAAGAGATATTGATAATGTCAGCCCATGTCGGTAGTCGGTTAATATTTTTCCTGTCGGTAGTCAATAATTTTTTACTCGTTTTGTCGGTAGTCAGTAATATTTTTCGCCCTTTGTCGCCAGTCAGTCACACCCTCTTGTGAAATCCATGCCCGGGGGAGCGCGGGCGGGGGGTACCTCCTCATAAGACGTTAGTGGGAACGTTCCGCTGGATGGGATCACATTTTCACGACTGGATTGACTATAATGGGGGTCACGTTTTCAATAGAGTTACTAGGATGGGGTCGCACATTTTCGGATTTTTTGTGGTAAGACAGTTAGCAAACGTACCAGCATGTTTGTACTGTAGGTGAAAAGTAAAGTGTTCTTCATTCAATAAAAAAAAATGGGTCATGTCTTCTCCCCGGGCCTTAATGTTTCAACCAAGTCGTGAAGAACAATACGGTTTGAAAATAATACAGGGACATTCAACGACTGTAAAATATATATTCGAAGGAATGAAAATTGCCTAGAATTGTCTTCAAAATTACCTGTGCCAAACAGAATGCAAATAGTTAATAAATGTAACAAGCACGTCCTTTCAATGATAATAGCTTGATTTCTTAGTTTTCGCGCCTCGCGCTCAATCTAAGTGCGTTTTAAAAATGTTACGACTGAAAACAGAAATCTATGAAATCAGTGTAGTGTAGAAGCAATAAAGAATACTACGTTGTGTAAATTTTACTATAGTGTTAAGGTGTCCAGGCGGTTTTGGCCGATAGGATCTAATACTTTAGACCGGAATCCTCTTCGTTATTTCTTTCATATTTTAATTCAATGATTTTACAGTCGGGAATATATATATATATTTTTGTCAATATTTCGTTAAGTTAAGCTAAGACGTTACCATTTGAAATGAAGAATAGCGTGCAATTTGATAACACGTGAAATATGAAATGAGAAAAAAGTGAACGTTCACAACCAAAACCGTTGAAGTAGTGATTGGAAAGAAATTTGAAATGTAAAAATAGTATAAGAAAATGATAACAAGTAGAAGAAATAAAGACTGTATTACATTTCATCTTTCTCATTCATACCTGAAGGTTCAAGAGTTTTACCTCTTTTACCTCTGTCGATGAGGTACGCTTCTCTACCTTTTTGTACACTGTCTCTATTAGAATTAATGAGCTCTAAAGGGATAAGTGTGACGTCGTTAGCAGGAAGATCATTAGTAAGAAAGTGTTCTGAGACTGTGGTGGGTTTAGAGATAATAGATGGGTTTTCAACTGGTCTGCGGTGTTCATCGTTGAAGCGGTCTTTGAGTCGTCGTGTGTTGTTTGGAGCAGTGGTTGCCGTGTATCCCGTAAATGACGTTTTTGGAGTTACAGTCAATGTGATTAGTGATAGGTCTGGTTTCGCCTGTAGCGTGGAATGTGTATGAAGTTTGTCGGTCAGATATGTTTTTACAAGTGACACAGTTTTTTCCGCATGGGTATGAGCCCCGGGGCTGGTTGAGTTGTGTGAAATTGCGAAGTTTGGCCCTAACTAGAAAATCACTGAGGTTAATACTACGTCTATAAGCTACAATGGGTGCAGCTTTAAAGACGTTATAGCAACGGGGGGATGAAATAAGGATTTGAAAGTGTTTGCGAATAATGAAAGAGATGAAACGAAGGGTTGGGTTGTAGGTGATAACAAAGGGAACACTTTCTTGTTTGTCCAGTGTACAAGTGTCATGGGGCGTAAGTGCTTCTGTCCGTGTGATATTGTTAACTTGCTGTATTTCTCGTTGAAGGAAATAGAGGTTATAAACACTTTTGTTAAGATAGTAAATAATTTCATTGGTACGTAGTGTGAAGGTCTCGTTGGTTGAACAAATGTGGCGGAGTCTAAGAGCTAGACTGAAAGAAATAGCACGTTCAGGTGTGTATGGGATGACATGACGAATGTAGTAAGTATTCGTTTTTGTCTGTAGGTTTGGTGTAAAGGTTAGTGACGATTGTGCCATTGTCAAATGAGACGTTGCCATCGAGAAAGGGTATGGACGTGAAGGAATAGTCGTATGTGAATTTTATGGTGGGGTGAATGTAATTGAGAAGGGAAGTATCATGTCCATATCATGAAGATGTCGTCTATATAACGCCACCCTATGAAGGGCTGGAAAGGGGCACGTGATAAGGCATCCGTGTCGAATTTGGCGAGGAAAAGGTTGGCGAATGACGGAGCTATCACTGTCCCCATAGCGGTACCATGTGTCTATAAGTAATGTTTGTCATTGCAAGAGAAGTTGTTCGTATTAAGAATCATGCGTATCAGGTCACAAAGTGTTTAACCAGCCAGGGCTAAAAGCGAAGCTCTCGATAATATATATAATTCGTTCAAACAAAATATAAAATCGTGTAATGCTAAGGCAACGAGAACGGCGAAGAAACAACGATAGGTCTATAATTAGCAAAAAAAGCAACCTTGCACGTGCAGCACACTTTTTTGTACATTTCTTTGCCGTTGTCGTGCACGACTGCAAGAAAACTCCTAAGTTACACGTTTTATCGAGGAAATGTCGTACTTGTTCTCGTTCACTATTTTTCACTACCGCTCTTTTTCACCTTGCATTGGTGGCCGCTAGCATTTCTCATTTTGTCACCTCCGCTACAAAATTCTAGGAAAAAAATGTCTTTTTTATCTCTCACTCTACAGCTCTGACCCCCTTTTTCTCGTTGAGTTTCGCTGGCCTGCCGCCCACTTTCTTTTTTTCTCTGTCTTTCTCTTGTTCTATATTCCAAATTTGTGGACATGACAATTACTCTAAGCTTAAAGCTCTAAGCACCCCTTCTGCCCACCCCTTGACTCCGCCTTGTTTTGCATGAATTTTGCAATGTTAGTTTGTTTCGATAAAGTTGTTCAGAGGCCATACCGATATTTTTCAATCGCCTTAAAAGTGTTTTTTTCCTTGTCTGATCGCTATAAAATTTACACGAGTAATTGGCTATGGATTGAAATTCTGAATGAAGTGGGTAGGCAGAAGGGGGCGCGGCAATAACCCCTTTCTCTTTGAATTCTGTATTATTCTTGTAGAATTCTCAGAAAAATAAAAAGTTACTATATAGCTATATATCAAAAAGTTGAGCTGCACCTGGAGGAGTTTCTGAACTTCATTTTAAAGAAGGCGGTACCAAGGATCCTCTTGTATTTGTTTCTCACAAGTTTTGCTGGATGCTGACGATGTAGTGTTGAGTTTGCCGCTAAAACTGCTATTGAGTCAGAAGCAAGCCTTAACCCTGATATCAACCATACTTCTTCGTGGATGCAAGAAAACAAGAATGAGAAGTCCAAAGACTACTGCAAAGCTGATTTAAAACAACGTGTATTGTTTTTTATAACAATTCCACGGTTTCTTGCAGTTAATTTCATCCTTTAAGAAAACAAGCTATTTCTGAAAATGAGCAAGACGGAATATGTTATTTATAGTGCATACCAACGGCTCAAGAGGGAAGATAGTATAAGCTTATCCTACAACGGATCTTCTGCGACTGCGTCCGACTCTTTCAAATATGTTGGCGTCGTGATTGATCAGCACCTGAACTTTACCAACAATATTGAGCACGTAGTCAACAAAGTTTTATTCAAGAAAATTGGGTGTTCTTAGGCCTTTGAGAATCTCTATTCCCATGGTTGCAGCTGAACGCCTCGACAAGAAGATGATTTCACCCATTTTTGATTACTGTGAGGTGGCCTGGCACGGGTGTGGAAAAGTTAACCCTGATGCTCTCGAGAGTTTACAGCATAGAGCCGCGAAGTTAATTTTTGGAAATTCTGGTCTCGATACTAAACTGGAACTGAATGAAACCTTCGGTTTAGAGCCTTGGTTAATAGTCGTAACTCACATTGTTGTGTTAACAAGAAAATGCCTCCACGGTTCAGTTCCACCCTATTTGAATAATTAATTTAATTTAAATGCTTCTGTACACTCCGTAACAACTAGACGCTACAATAATATTCATATCCCGAAAGTGAAGCAAGCGGTCGCAAAAAAACCTCGTTTTATTTTACAGGTGCGGCGGAAAGTTACAGCCCAACTGTTTTTATCAAACCAAAGAAATCCTTCCTTGACTTCTCACTCCTGCAAGGGAAAATAAAGATCTTTTTCTTAATTATTTCATGAATTTTTTAAAGTTTTAACTGCATATATTTTTTATCTATATATATCAGCCGTGCGCAATTTTCTTAGTCTTTTTGTTCAATCTCTTTTGTCTCTTGTTTAGAATAATCCGTTTCGTGAGAGGCTTTACTTTCTCGGGTCGCTTTCTTCACTATCATAGAGTCGATACTCCCATTAGCTTGTTGAAGGTATTCATCATATCCGACAATTTATATTGTACGAGTTGTGGATAAAACATAAAGTGCTTTGATCGGGAGAGAACGCCAATTTTGACGCGAGAAAGGGTTGAGGAGTAATTTTGATGAGCGACTTTTAAAATGTAACTTCCGTGGATTTAATAAGCGGAATAAACAACGTTAAAGTTATACGGCACAATTAATTTGTCGAAGCTAATGCCCCCCTTTTTTGTGGTACCGGAAGGTGTTTTTTGCCTTTAATAACATGACCCACTCAATCCGAGGGGTACAGAATGGTAGTTTCGAGACCTGGCGAGACCCCGGTTTCAGAATTCAAGACCCACGTTTTTTCGAGGGGCCATTCTAACTGCAATCGACTCTAAGGAAATGAGGAGAGCATAACAAAACAAATATGTGACATAGAGTAATTCGGATGCACTCATTTCAGAAAAAAAACTAGACTAATGGCTTCACGAAACCGCTCTTTTCTTGTAACTCAGCAGCGTCAATTGCTAGAACCGACCCTCGAGACCAAATACGGCTTCATTCAAGGCAAAAAATTTAGATGTTGCTTCAGCACAAATTAAAACAGAAAGTTCCTCAAAACGATGAATCTCAAATAGGCTGGAACTGAAACACATGAAATTTCTTACAAACATTTTGGGGATTTTAAGAGCGCCAGATACTCGCGAGGAAAATTTTAAGATCAAATTAAACATTTTCCAGTTTGACAACCGATGTGACAATGGGCGGAAGAGCCTCAATAACAAATGATCTACCCGTTTTACGCGGATCAGGCGCTAATATTTCGCGTGCATTTCACTTTTGTGTCATGCCCACCAGATCTGAGAACCTGAAACAGGCTACACCAAAAACGCTTTGGAGATTTTTAGATAGGGCCAAAATCTTCGGCGACACGCGTTTCTTCGAGGTAATGTTCTTTAAGCGGCCAACTCAGTTCTTTTTGGCCCCGAATTGAGCAAAGCATCGTTACTTTCCAGTCAACTACCATGTATATACCGCACACGTTCTACGGACCCTTCAGTGCCCATACCAACGGGGTTGACTGCACTTCGAATTTTTAAATTAGAAGAACTTAAAAAATAAAACGTATTAAAAACAAATGAACAAATCTACACTCCCCTGCCATAACTAAAATAATTAACCTTCTCCCAATTCCCCCCCCCCCCCCCCACATGCAAGCGAGCTACTTTATCGAGCGCGCAAGGCCGAAAAGAAAAAATACGACTTTTCTCGTCTAGTCCTAGTCTTACTGTAACCTTGTTGACTGCAATCGCACTGGCTAGAATAGGAACTGCGGCGATTTTAAGAGAAAAGCAGAGGCGGACAGCAAGCAGAAAAAAAAATCATGGCCATTCAATAACATGATAACAGAATGGGTAGCAAATTTCCCAATGGTCACTTGGGAGTAAAAGCCCTTTGTTTTAAGAAATATGATCAGCTTCCGATTTTAGCGTCACTCAGTGAATCATTGCACATTTAATATCTGAGACGCTTCTTCATCAGCCTACTACTTTACGAGAGTAAACGATTGCGCTGAACGATGAGCTTCTCTCTACCAGGAACTGACCTATTCGATCTTATCGGTTATAGCGAGGAACTTCCCCAAGAGTATCTTTGTAATGTGTGGTAAGTAATTGACAATTTAGTTACTTTTCAAATCACATTGTAATCATTTCGCCCGCATTGCAGAGCTCTGTCCTTGGTATCCATTTGGAATTTAACTTTTGTGATGCGAGAAAATTTTTTTCGTTCGCAATGATATTAGATGATCGCAGCATTCTAAAGTGTATGTTAATTCTGCTTTGTTAGCAAGAAGCCTCTACTCGACGCACAAATAGCCACGCCATGTGGTCACACGTTTTGCGGCGAATGCGTTTACCGATTCCAGCAAACATCCCGTGCCATTCAGTGTGCGATGTGCCGCCAAGTGGTGATCGCCTTTTGCAAAAATATTTTTGCAAGCAATCTAATCACTGCAATCGATGGTGAG
The DNA here is from genome assembly GCF_958299795.1 of Porites lutea. NCBI lineage: Eukaryota > Metazoa > Cnidaria > Anthozoa > Scleractinia > Poritidae > Porites > Porites lutea. The sequence continues at coordinate 8,201,139 of NC_133209.1, forward strand.
TGCCTAGCCTGCAAGGGAAGGATCAAACTGGACGCTGCCAAAGACCATCTAGGGCGATGTTCAGAAGTTGAAGTGGTGTGCCTTCTCTGCAGTGAAAAACTGCAGAGAAAACACCAAGATGGCCACGATTGCCCCATGCGGGAAATAATCTGCAACTATGGCGAAAAGTTCAACAAAAAAGACGAGGAACACCACCAGCATCTTTGCAGTTTTAAACAGATACAATGCCCATTCGATTGCGGCGAATTGGTAGAAAGGTACGTTAAAAAGTGTATGTGACAGAAATTTTTTTGTTTGCTCTATAGAATCTATACAGTGTATTGATAAGGAAAGCAAAAATAATATTTCGGTAGCGATTTTTCTTCATCGTGTTTTAACCTACCAAAAGAGTGAAATTTCAATTCCGGTGGGCTACAAAACCGCGCAGGTGAAAATAGAATACTAAGATTGATTGTTATGTCATTTCAGGACATTCTGTACAGATTCTATCGAGGAAATAAAATAGTTTATGTAATATATACACCTCTGGGCTAGTATGCCGTCAGTTTGTCGGCATTGGAGTTTTGGCGAGAAAAGATCGTTTCAACTTAAAATTGATGTAACTGGAAAAAAAGGGTCTTTTGAAAATGTAGACGATTGATAGACGAAATTGGAATTGCCAGAGGAGGGCTCTAACCTGGGACTAGGCTCTGCAGGTTTGCAGGGGGGGCGGGGGGGGAGGAGTCAAGAAAGGGGTCAAACAGGAAAAAGAATTTAGGCGAGCGAATCGAGTTGAGCGGTGAATTGGGGAAGAGGGAAGGGCGGCGGAGCCTCTGCCACCCTTTCCCAGGCCTGACCGCTGGAGACCCTCATCTCTCTGCTTCCTTTGCGCTCCTATTTTTTTCTTTTTTTTATGTTAACAAAGCGGACATTTAATTTTCCATTTTTCCCCCAATGCGGAGCCTGGTCCCAGCCTAAGACAGCTTATAGAGCCATCATTAAAACGTTTTTATATAACATGTGCAGAAGAGAAAGGAAAACAGGTTCACAGCTTCTTGGGGCGGCTATATAACATTAATAACAAAAGAAGAGTTTGAGAATGCTTGTGTACTAGTGAGTAATGGAGTAATCCTCATTATTAATTGATCTCCCAAGGTATCTTCTCCCATCTCATACACTACAATGCCCCGCCAAAGTGCAGAAATGCACCGTCAAGGGATGTGGAGAAACGGTCAGGAGAAAGGACAGGAAAAAGCACCAGGATGAAAATATGTCCCGCCACTACAGCCTCCTTAAAGAGGAAAACGAACGCATTCTTTGGAGTGCCAGCAAAATGGTGAGTTTGCCCGAAATGTCCATTTCTAAAATTATATGCTATGCTATGCACCTATGAAGAATTTTATTGAAAGGAGACATTTCAGCGAAACCTCTTAACAGAGATTTGTTTGTAAGAAACGTAAACTTGCTTTTTGCGAAAATTTAAGACGTTGGGGGAACGTTACGTCCAAAATTTTGTTTCGAGGAACACTCGCGTCATTCTCATTTCTGAACCTTTGATTAAAACGAAAACCGATTATGACTTTTTTTTTTCGCATTTGGCTATGGATAACAATGAAGTTCTTCGTTGCCAGATTGTTGCAAAAAGAAAAAAAAAAGGTTCGCTGTTTTAGCGGACAGTGTACGTAGAGTTGCAATGCACCTTGGAAACTCCTCGAGTTCCCCCTATGTTTTTTCGTGCTTTCATCTAAAAACAAGCATAACAATTGTCCTGCTGATATGGTATTTCATCCAAGAAAAATGTTGTTAACGCCTCCTGTGGTACTTTTTTTCACAGAAGTGGCTTCATGTTAAGACAGGAAGAACAGGTGAGGCGGGAGCACACAGATGGAACATCCCGAACTGCTACGGCGACATATGTTCGCCAAGCTTTGAGATGTGGGGCCGTAAGTGGCGACTGTTCTGCCTAAGACGAGGGGGCATCATCAAGTACGGCCTTGAAAATGAAGAGGGAGACAGGCCTATCCACTTGTCAGTGAGGTACGTTTGCATGCAGCAAATTCTTAAAGGGACACATCGTCCTGTCCGAAATTTATATTATACTCTGTAAACCTTAAGTGGCGCAGTGGGGTCTATAGAGAATACTTCATGGAAAGTGCTGGCGTACGGTATTTACGCACGAGTTGTTGACGTATCAGAAATCGAACGAGTGAGCGCAGCGAACGAGTAAGATTTCTGATACAAAAACAACGAGTGCGTAAATACCGTACAAAGCACTTTCCATGTGGTATTGTGTTTATTATATACATACTGAGACATTCATCATTTTGGCGGCCTTTTTATTTTAAATCTTTCAAAAATGCTAAAATTTGCCGCTACACACTTACCGCAAAGTGACAACGAAAACGAAGTAATCAGCTTTTTAGTAAAAACGTTTGTTAAAAACATAAATGACGGTAAGGGTATGAGGTAATCCGAGAACTATAAGTAATCTTAACTGTTTGTTCTCACTGCTCAATTGAAAATGAGTGAATTTAAGTAAAATGACCGGTTTCAACATAAGCTTAAGCTTAATGAAAGGCAAAGTAGCTCCGACAAAAAATACAACAAAAGCTTACGTCTCGTTCTGTTTTTCCCTTTCCGCTGTTGTTTCGCCGGCTCTCTACCGTTTTCTTTATCGACAGTGAAACAAACGAAACTATTCCACTCCATTTCCGAAATGTTTTTCACTTTTGTAGCGAGAAAAGCTCTTTGAGTAAAACTTTTCTCGTTGAATGTGTGCGAAGCGGCGCTGCAAGCTGCAATAAAAGGCGGGAATTTTGGCGCGAAACTCACACTTCTGTGGCTTCTGATTGGACGTATCATTTTTCTCACACGTGAAAAAACATCGTTCGCGATTCTGATTGGACGTATCATTTTTTTTCACGTGTGAAAACCATCGTTCGCTCCTCTGATTGGCTAGAACTAATTTGCGTACGAAAATTTACGACATAGCTTTTTGGTGAGTATTTTTCAGTATGTATATAATAAAAGGGGATAAGGGATGGGAGTGGGACGTCTGTGTTGCGACCTTTTCAGCTAACTCGTTTTTCTCTCTTTGCAGTTTCATCGTCGAGAACAGCAGTGGGGGCAAAGAAGTATATAACATACCCGTTTTGGAGTTTAAGAAGGGACCGATGACCGAGCAAACTAAGACGGGCAGTATGCCTAAAGCCATAACGGTCAATATGGCATTGTTAGGGCCGAGCTTTACTAAAGATTCATAATTTCTCGTTCTAAATCTATATAGTTAAATCGATTTAAGACCTTGTTAAATGAAGCTTCAATCGAACAGAGCGCGTGGTCCTTCACGTGATATTTGGTTTTCTCTTTCTTCAAGTCTAGTCACTCCTGGTAGATGATAGCTGATAATTGCTTTTGGGAAATGTACATAATAACCTAAATATACTTGAGTACATCAGTCCTCTTTCTGTATTCTATAGAAATGAAATACCGTAAATCCTCTTCTAACCACCCCCTCTTTAAGAACACTCCCTTTTTCCCCCAATTATTTTTCACTAATAAATGTTAATTTATTGTATTAATCAACCACAAATGTAAAACTCGGAAGTTCGATTTGATTCGGATTGTCGGCTGCATGACCTCCAACTTTCTTTTACTTGAGTTTGTCTACTTTGTGGTCTAGTCCCTTTGGAGAATAGATACCATCTTGTTATCTAAATTAAATAATCGATTTAAGCTTATATCGATATAAGCTTAAATCGATTTAAGAAATAGACTAAGTCTTAAATCGATTTAAGCTTAAATAGATTTAACGACCAAGTCTGAAAACGATTTAAGCTTATATCGATTTAAGCTTAAATCGATTCAAGGCTTAAATCGATTTAAGAAATAGACTAAGTCTTAAATCGATTTAACATTATAGATTTAGAACGATTTATTTTAATTTAAAGTTATGTATTTTTATTACAAAATTATATAATGCTGTTTTTTTCATTATGCCAGCCGCTGATAAATATTTTTACGTTGTTATATAAATTTAGGTAGTTACGTATTTTTATTTATTAAATTTATATAACACCCTATGGCCAGCTGCTGATAATGATCCAAATATACTAATTAAAAAACACTAATTATTAAGTGGTAAATAAAATTCGCAAATAGATGTATTTTAGGATTTCGAGTAATATTGGCGATTTCAAGATGTCATAATGATTTTCGTATACACTGTAATACGCAGACGAAAATGCTCTATTCATGATATTTGTGTAATGTTAGTTTATAAGTATGATATATATCATTCCTTTTCGAAAAACTTGGGTTTTCTGTGTCTTAGTGATTTGTACCATTTCCCCCCTCTGCTTTCTATGCCATCATTTTATGGTATTATTCTTTACTCAGTATTATATGGGTTTTCTAGAGGGCAACTGGAACGTTTTCTTCAAAGGGGCAGGGATAAGCGGCCAACCACCAGTGACTTCGCTTATTTTTTTAGCTTCCAATTGTTACTACGCGTATAGTATGTGTCTTCTATTAAACTAAATCTGTAAATAAATGGATGAATAAATAAATACAAAGATAAGTGTGAGACGCTTCTCTTACAGAATATTGCTTGTGCGCTGAGATTCACTGCGAGAATAACTGACACCACAACAAAAGATAGTCTCTTCATATCTGGAATAGCAATACGTATAAATTAAACAATGTTACTTCGACTTCGTTTAAGATTGTTAACTGCGTTTGAGTATTCTTTCACAACGGTTTTGTCATAGAATTGAGCTTCTTCAGGTTACAGCCTGTCAAGGAACTTTTTCTTTCTTACTTTGGAGATAAAAGAAGAGGGACTGTTTAAATTTGTATTTGTATATATTTATTTGCCACACGATTACAATAAGTACAAAAAGATGCCAAAAAAATGTAGGAAGAAATGGCGAGGAGGCCTAAAGGAAACTATAGAGCTTATGTTAATTAGGCCTCCTTAATTACAATTTTTCAAGATGGCATAAAAATTACGGCGACGGATACAAAATAATATCACCTGGAAAACTAAACTAATCAATATTAAATAAGTTTACAAATGTTGAATATTAAAAGGCTTTTTCCCAAGATTTTTGTTGTAGTATACTTATAATTATTACAAATAAATGCCTTAAGTGCTCTTTTAAAGGAAAATGGGGGGGGGGGGGGGGGGGGGGAGCGTTGATGATGTTGGTGTTTAAGGTGTTGTAAAATTTAGGTCCTTGATAAAAAACGGAAATTGTTTGGTTCGAGTACGACAGAAAGGCAGACGAAATTTACACGAGTTTCTTGTATTATACCAATGAATTTGACTTTGTAAGGTAAATTTACAATGAAACTTTAAAGGTAGAGTATGGTTTTGATAGGAGTACATGAATAAGCCTAGTTGTATTAAGTATATATCATGAAATTTTAAGATTTTGAAAGATTGGATCAGTATGTGCATCGAATGTGGTTTTAGCTATAGTTCTGATCACTCCTTTCTGTAAAATCTCAAGACGAATAAGGTTAGTTCTGTAAGTAGAGGCCCAAACTAAGTTGCAGTAAAAAAAGTATGGATAGACTAAAGAAAAATATAGTGTTGGTAAGGTTTTCGTAGGTAAATAGAAACTGGATTTACGAATAATCCCTGTACATTTAGAAACTTTATTGGCGACATGTGAGATTTCAGATTTCCAATTTAAATTTTCATCCATGATTAGTCCCAAGAAAACTGTTTCTTTTACTTGATCAATTTTTTGGCTATTAATTAAAAGTTGAATAGTTTAGTTTGTACGCTTTTGGCATGGTTTAAATACAGCCTAGTCCCTAGGCGTTCTCTCTTGTCCCGTTGTCCGCGCGAGGTCTGGGAAAGAGCGGGCGAGAGAACGCCTAGCCAATACTGGCAAAATACCCCTGATTTTAGAGCAATTTTACCCCTGGTCACATTTTACGAGTTTCTACAGCTCTTATTTTCGAAAAACTGCTAGCCGATAGTATGGATGTGTCGGTTGAAGTGTCTGCAAAGAGCGGTAAGTTCTAACTTTGTAGCGTATTATTTTTTCTGGTTAATATTTTGTTCGTTGTGGTGGATTATTTATGGTCAAAGACCCAAAAGAACGATGCAAATTTTCACCAAAAACTTACATATACATTTTTTTCGACTCAGAGTGGGAGTACGATAGCGGGGAAAGCGATTTAGAGCTTACAAGTCATCCATTCTGTGGCCACCCGAAAGGAAAGGTATTCGACTTTTGTTTTTCTACAAGTGATTGTATTTTTAATTAACTTTATATCCACGACAGTATCTCGGTGTTGTTTTATTGAGCAACATTTTATAATTTTCAGGAAGTTTCCCTTGTCCAAATCTTTTTTGTCCTGTCAGAACACCAAAGAAGCTGAAAAAGGCATCGATGAAGCTAGGTACTACTGTATGCCATATCAAATCTTCAAATTTATTTAAGCTTACTGTGTATTAAAAAAGAATAAGACCTGTAGGGTAAACCTGTCCACTTTAATTTGACTGTTGTGTATTTAGGTGATGATAATAAGCTTATTTCTAATGCGTTCTAGTGTTTTGCTTAAAACAAATTTATTTTGCAGGATGTTCTCCTCGTTTGAAAGTTATCTCCCATACGGTCCTTTAGCAAAGAGGAACCGGCAAAAGAGGCTAAAGGAAATAGGTACATGTACAACTGTACAATGTATTTACCATTGTTACCCAGTTTAATTTTAAACTAGGGCATAAATTGTTGAATGAGGTAGAGTACGATGCGAAAGATTATGCAAATTGAATAGAATGATGCCCACCTCAGATCAGCATAATTCTGCACATCATATAAAAACCAAATAACAATTATTGTGTTATTTTTCATTGTAAACATTTCTACATTTGTAAACCTTTTTCAAAAACTTTGGCCTATTCCCGGCACAGTTTCAGGATATCTGAAGGCGTTTTTTCTTGAATATACTTCACAAAAAGTAGATAATATTCATCCAGAAACATGATTTGCATGTTCTTGCATTCCATCAAGTCTTAGTAAAAAAATTTAGCTATTTCATCTTGGTATAGGTGTAAACAAATATTTAGTTCACTCAATATTGCCCAAGCAGCCTTCTCGCTAGGCAAATATACCATGTACTAACCCTGCTTCTAAAACCATATATCATGGGATCAAGGGTATATTGCTTGCATCCTCCAAATATGAAAAGTTCCTGTTGGTTATGAATTAGCTGGGGGCTTGAGCCAATTGAAAATGGCTACGTTTTTTGAATGAACAACAATAATTGACATATTTATTTATTTATTTTCGAAAGTTCGCCTTGTGCCCATCCTCTTTATCTCTATACTATAACTTAAGCTTAATTCTGACTTTGTATTTTAAATGGAAGATCTGGAGAAGTGAGTTGTAGCCACTGGAAATTAAATGACCTTTAGGGTAAACCTGAACCTATTTAAAATTTGTCTGATGCGCATTTAACGATTTTGCAGGACATTCTTCTCGTCCCTCTTTTATAGGTTCTTTAAAAAAGGACACAAGGACATTGCCAAACAGTCCATCAGTGAAGACCAGTCAGCAGAAGAGACTGGAAAAATAGGTACAACTGTGCAATGTATTCATTTATATCACTTTTTTTACACTGAGGCTAATTCCAAGAAATATAATAATAATTTCTTATCCAATCTTTCAGCTGATTATTGTATACCTGGGAATGTAATGCTTACTTTAATTGAATAAATAGTTATATTTGCTTATAATTTGAAAAATTCCAACTATTTCATTATTGTTACACAGCACTTTTAAACTAGGCAGCCTTAACAGCATATCCTAGCCTCGTTATAAAACTGCCAGTACATGTATTTCATTTTTTGATCCCAGTGAGTTTTATATTGGGACAGGCAGAAAAAGAGGGGAGGGGTGGGCTTAATGGGGGTGTGGTGCATATTATTTAATTTATTGCAGGCACAAAGTACGAATACAGTAAGATAGCATTTATAGATCTGCAAAATAATAATATTTCCTTAATAGGGTCTTACATTCGCACTAAAATTCATGGTGTCCATGCATCCTTAATCGGGTAAAAACCTATCATTTTAAAGCCATCATGTTATAATTTCACTCTTTAGATTGAAATATTTTTTATTTTATACAAATGGTTTCAATTTTCTAATCATGAGCCACATTTGTATGTACCCTTTAACACGGTTACTTTTCTACCTGGCTCAAATGTTTTCTGGAGGTGAATCAGTGAATAGTGCAGGATATTCACTGATTGAGTAGCCAACCAGAGCGCGCGAAAAACACTATCCACTGTTTTAGTATATACTAAATAGATTTAGCCAGGGCTAAAAGCGGCGAAGCTCCTATTAACTCGAATTTATAATTTAAATCAAACAATAAACTTGCAATTGTATTCCACAAATTAGTTAACTTTAGAGCATATTGATGTGACTTTTGAGGGAAAGGCTAATTTAGAGGAAAATAATTGGAAACAATCCAAGCTAAGAGTGAACTTAATCTTACATCGAGTTGATAGCCTTACACCCAAAAAATAGCTATCATCTTCGATCACATTTAAGAGCCATAATGGCTATTGATCACGGTAGATTAGGCCTGGAAAACAAATCAGGCCGAATTTTTTGCGTTTGACAAGTTTATAATTTACTTTACAAAATCTTGCCAAAAAGTCTGGGGACGTGTAAACCAACCTTTTATACTTTTTATACATCACATCTGAGGTGAAACAGTACCATGAGGCGCTGTTTTTATCATACAGACCTCGGACAGGATGCAGTGTTTCACAATTTTGCAATACAAATTGCACTTATTCAATATTCAGGACGATCGAAGCACGCGTGGGCTTTTACCGAAACCGTTAAAAAAATTTCCAAAATCACCTATACGGTTAGCAGGTTCTCAGTTTTGACAAGCGCTGAACACTTTTTTGGATAATCTAGTAATAACACATTCACCTAAAGAAAATGCACAGGAAAACTGCCGCCTATCAGTTTAAACGATGGCCGGTGGGTCTTCAGTTTTTGCCAGCGCTTTAAGTAAACGCGCTTTTTACATGGCATATTGAAAATATATCAAGCTAAGTAAGTGAAAGCTATTAACAACACTTGATTCATATATTTGTAAATTAAATTGTTTATTATTCAGTTCTGTTTTCCTGGCAATTTATTTCATGAAATTTAACAGTTAATCTGCTCCAAATATCTAGAAAATAAAAACACTTTTCTGCTTTGTTTAAATGCAAATGAAACGGTAACTGGCTTTAAATTAGGAAACTTTAGTCTCACAGGCCCCTTTTTGGTGAAATATACACAAAGTGTATGCAGGACATGAAAAAAGATAATAACATGTGTAAAACATATTTTATAACGGCAAAGTAAAAAAGACTTAATTGTCCTTCAAATTCAATACATCGGTGTACCGTCATTTTCTCTGTGGCGTCAATTGGCTACACTTTGAGCATTTAATTTCTTTCTCGTCGTCTCGTCATTTAATTTCTTTCTCGTAAGGTTAAACCGATCACAAAATTCCTAATTTACACACGGAACAGACAAAAAGAATGACGCGTTGGGTCTGTCTTTGCGTCCCAATTTACTGTAGTCTTTGAGACCCTACTGCAAGCGCAATAATGATCAATAATGACCAATCAAACAAAAACAACGTGGGGAGTTTCAGATTCCCCATTTTTATAGCTCGGACATGAAGCTAAATGTGTCCACGCGACTTCCGGCTGTCAGGGTTAAAGAGGCTACATGTATGCCACGGCTGTCTAGATCATTTTGTTAATAATGCCAATTACGCTTTCTTATGCGGAAATTATGGAAATTAACGTTCAGGAAGAAATTACTTGTAAACGACAAAACAAACAGCTTCCTCTCCAACAATATATTTCCCAAGCTATTATACAAAACGTTACAGACACCAAAAGTGAACTTTGAAAACCTAGTAGGCTAACAAGTTTACACAAACTCACAATGCCAATCCCTTTTTGTCCATTCGTGCCTTCTTTTGTACTTGCTGTGTTATTAATACCTTCTTTAAAGGTTGTGAGCGATTATTTTCTGGTTTGTCAATTTGGTGGCGGTTCCTACTGTTTGAATATCGATAAAAGTCGTGACACAGCTCCTTTAATGGCAAGGTAATCGCTTTAAAAGGATGTTAAATAGTTGACTCCATTAGTTTAAGGCACCCACTTACACGATTTTCACTAAAACCGCAAGCATAAAAAATGGTCGCTTTAGACGAAGAGCTCCGGTGAGTGCAGTGCAAATCCTATTATATGGACAACCGATCCCAAACTATGAGCAAATACAGTGACTTCTCACGTTTAACGATCTTTACGTAGACGAGGACAACAAAAGACAATTGTCACTGTTTTCACTCTACTGGCTAACGCTACGTTAATGGTTTACTCGCACCATATGGTCTTTCGTTCGTCACAAGACCATTAGCATAGACAACGCTGCAATTTTCTCGTGAGAATACGTTGAATAGTTTTAGATTGCGGGCGCTCTTTCTTAAATGAATGGCAAAAATTTAGAAAGAGAGTGCATGGCTGCTAAAGATAGTTGATCGTAATGGGCTGGATTGAATGAATAAAGAAGAAAATACGGCACAAAGACGGGGCCATTGTAGACAGCTCAGCAACTGATTTAAAGTGCAACTAACCCCCAAAAATGTTTTTCGCTGAACGAAATCTTCTTATCATCCTGCTTACTTGTGCGAAAAAATTTTGGTCATAGCGTTTTTCCTTATTTTTTTATAATTTTTCAAAGTGTCAAATTTTGGCGGTTCTTGCGGCCACTACCGAGCTCTGCGGAGAATGGGTCCGAGTGTTATTGTGACGTCATCGAAGGAGCTCGACCTTCGCGAGCAACACGGACTTCTCTTGAAATCTTCTTCTGGAATCATGCCGACGCCTGTGTTGTTTTCGGTTGTAGCAGAACAGCCGATCCCCAAAGAGGTATCGGGCTTCAGAGTATTCCTATCTTTGATGACTCACGCGAGGAAAGCATTAAAAGAGGACGGAAATGGGTGAACTTTGTCCAGCAGAGGAGAGCTAAATAGGAGCCAACCATTTTTACAGCGTGCGAGCTTAAAAACAATCGAACTTTTGATCTAGTGATCAACGATCAGGAGCCCATATTTTCAAGGCGAGTTTTCGCGGACTTAGTTTTAAAGGGAACAAGGTCGTCGGCTAAATCAAAGCAGAAGATGGTTCAGTCTTTACGATGAGGTACGATATTTATCTGTACGTAGTAAGCTAAGAATTCCGGGCAGCCATATTCAGATGATAGCATATTCTTATGTTGGAATGTATTGCTGGTAAGAATAATCTCCAGCTCTGCTGATTTTGCTAAACAAAGACCTGAATAGGTTTCTTTTGTTTCCTATTTTAACAAAAAAAGGCCAACGCATTTTTTGCATACATTTTTTCTCGCAAAATAAGCTAAAACTGGCAAAAAAAATGCAGGGCAAGGTGTTTCTGTTGAATCACAGGCCACATAGAAAAATTTTTAGCTGATTTGGAAGAAAAAAACATCCAGAACGTTTGTTCACAAAGTGTTATTCTAAGCCCTTCATTATTGAATGATATTACGTTTTTGTAGTTTAGTCTGTATAACCTCTTTGTTGAAAATATTGCCTGTTTTTGTTTTTTAGGCATATTCTTGCAGCAGTTCATTTCAATTTCAACCTGCACAGGGACTGCACTGGTATCACAGAGATCAGGGTTGGAATCCCTGTAAGCCTGAATTTTTTCAGGCTTTCTTTTCACAACTGCATAAGTTGTGTATTTGACTGTAGTTATCTTTTCTGTTTATAATATATTATGTAGATTATTTTCTATAAAAATTGGAGAAAGGAATGAATTTTGTGGAAAAAGGAGTAAAGATTTTCATCCTCACAACCCTTTCTATCGCCTTTAGAGGAGCTGCTGAATTGTACTGTATTCAATTTACTTTTTTTCCTAGTTCCTGATGAACCAGTTGCAAGCACGAGTTCAAATACAAGAAAAAGGGGAAAAAAAAAAACAGAAAACTCCCAGAGATGGCCCCAAGAAAGCTCGCTATTGCTCTGCATGCAAAAATCCCATGAAAGGACACAAGAATATTAAAGACTGTCCAAAGAATAAGAAATAGGGCTAGAAGTTTAAAAGCCATAGTGAATAGTCTCTGTTGAGCTTCTGTAGGGAACTATTCTTGTACAAGTTTTGAGTTATACTACGTATATACATGTGTGTATTGTGATTGAATTGTGGTCTATGTATATACAGACAAAACTGGTCAGCTATATCTATCCTTTTGCAATTGAAATCAGAATTCTCGTACAGATTATGCATAGCCTTGAAGGTTGGTTAGCAATAATAACTCTTTAAGGAAGCTTGCAGGCAATATTAAAGAAAAGTCAAAGGATTTTGGTGGGAAATAAATTGAAACCAACCAGTCAGTGGGCTGTGTGTATACTGTAAATCCTCTATTAAGCCCCCCCTTTTCAGAGGAGGAAAGTTAATAAGCCCCCCCTCCCCCTCCCCCAATCCTTATTCTTCACAAAACAATTAAAGATTAACGTGGACTGATCAGTTATGGTTTATTCAGGCTGGAAGTCCATATTGTTTTTGGTCTTTGGCCACATGACCTCCAACTTCATATGCTTAACTTTCTCAACTTTGCGCTCTAGTTCTCTGTGGACAATTGTCACCATTTTCTTATAGTATTATAGTATCAAAAAATTTCAAGGCTGTTTATATTTAAATGTAAGAGATAAAAAATGTAAATATAAGAGGAGTTTTCCAGAGATTTTCGTTTGTAAAAGTGCTTGAAAAAAATAAGCGCCCCCCCCCCCCCCCGGGGGGCTTAATAGAGGATTTACGGTAGTTGTGTCTAGAACTAGGGGATTTGAGGACCTGACCTTCTCTTATCAGTGACACATCTCCTGATCTCTCTTTCTCTCGTAACAAGGGGCTATAGGAGATTGCTGTTTTTCATAATGGAGAGGAAAAAAGTTTTGTGCAAGCAGTGGCCTCTTTTGGTAGGCAAAAATAAATTTTCATTGCATAATGACTTTTTTATTATTTACAACGAACAGCCCTGGGGTGGTACTCAACAAATTTTTATGTGGAGAGGTTCCACCCCGAGGTCCAACTCCTTACCCTTTTATATACCATTTTTCACAAAAAAGGTGCCCCTTTCATATACCTTCAATTCTATTGACATTATTTTGGTACCCCTTTCACATACCTTGTTTTGAGCTTTGCATCTCTTTTGACCGCTTTAAATGAACTGTCTTTTAAATTGGAATCAATCACACAAATAGAACGTTTTCTTGACTTTATAAAGCCATAAAATTCATTTGTGAGCCCTACTAGCCATTTCACAGACCCAAATGATAGATTTCCCTACCCTTTCATATACTTCAACGAGTAAAATCCCTACCCTTTCATATACTGAAGCCAAAAAAAGATACCCCTCTAGGCGGAGCCTCCCTTTATAGGCCATTATGGTGAGTACCCCCCCGGGCGAACACTCCACCTGTTGATTTATCACTAGTTCTTTTTTATTACATGCTTATTGAAATTTATAAAATTGTATATCAAAAGGAAAAAAAAGATAGTGGTAAAAGCTACAGTTCAAAATGAATCTACTGTTTACGTCAACAAAAGATGAAGTAAAACAGACAGTTAAACAGATGATCAGCAGTTTAATAACAGAATAATTTACAAGGGAAAAAGCCTAAAAAGTTTACTTAATCATCTTCGTCGAGTTCGAATCCAGTGTAGGTTTCATCCCTGCCGACAGGAAATTATTTTCTTATTTCCGTCTTATTTCCGCAGGAAGAGGAATTCGCTTGTAGACAAGCCTGGAAAACTCCCTGTAGGCAATGCTACGCAAGTAACTGTAAAAAAAAAGACAATAAGAAAAGTATTTAATTTCGGCTGGACGATGTATTAAAGAATTTGTATGTTTTCAAATCGAGTGTGTACCATATCGATCGTATTTGACTCCAATGCGGTACAAAAATAACAAAAACTATCTCACCTTTCTGCGGTTCCAGTTTGTTTATATCTCTCTTTGGCTTTGGTATTGACACGTTCGCCAGCCATACGTAAGCTCCACTTTTGAAGGCAGACAGGACCAAAACCAGGATGTTGTTTGATACACCTTAAGGCCGTTTCGAGTTGAATATCTTCAAGAACACTTTCGCTACACATGGCTTCTTTGCAACCAACTACAGCTCCTGGCAGCAGTAGCACTCGCTCAAATTCTGAAGGACAACGCGGCTGCAGTTTCCACAGGAACACCTGTAACAATCAAGGTAGCTAGAATCATACAAAAATAACACTTTTTGTAGCGACAGCTAACCACTCTCATCATACATTACAGCAATCACGCCGCCAAACAAGCAAGTGCTCGATTATTTACATAAGCTTTTACTTCGATCTTCACACGATCATACTACAAATTTGCCGACACTCACCAAGAATCCACATGAACTGATTCTTCAAGTCTTCCCCGTAGTTCTTGCTCTAGCTTATTTGTTTCATCAACTTCTTCTTCGTACTTTTTTAGCTATTCTTCATCAGCCAAGGGTTGATCGGCATATGCAATGTCATTTTCCAGGCTTTCACATGAAACTTGCGACTCGCGATCACTTAGTTCATCTTCCACTTCGGCCAAATTTGCCTCAGAATCTTCTGAATTAAAACTTCTCTCAGAACTTGAATCACTTAAAGACATATTCCGTTGAATTTTGGTCGTTTTAGTATCCCGCTCGCTTATAAAATCAGTTAAAATGATTCCCCTTTTCGCTTCTCGGTCATTTACTCATGAGTCCGCGGCAGATGTCCTCCTTCGATGACGTCACAACAACATTCGTACCCAGCTCCCACGAACCTCGGTAATGGGACACAAGAGACCTAACTTTAAACAGCCATGGAAACGCGAGGATTTTGTCAATCACGATAATTTTTTCGCAAAAGTAATCAGAAAAATAAGGAGATTTCATTTAGCGAAAAATATTTTTTGGGGTTAGTTGCACTTTAAAGTAAAAGCTGAAGACTTTACTTGTGAACATTATCAAACTTAAAATGTAAGTAATACAATAAAAAAAAACATTTTTATCAAGATAAATAAATATTAAGTGAATAAATAAACAATGATTTAAATAAATTTATTATTAAACTCTCAGTTTATAATTCAAGAACAATCCGTAATATGAATTGAATTTTTCGGCTGCCAAACAAACAATCATAGTTTAATTTATAATTTTCAAATGACATTTCTTTCCTTTACTGATAAAATTACTCATATAATTTCGCCCTATCGTTTCTTGAAATACCTACTTTATAATAACAAACTTCACTTATTTATTTTTTCCACTTTTATTTTTCTTTTCTTTTCTTTTCTTTCCCAACCATTTTTAAACTATGAAAAGTATCCCTTCTTTCGGGTAAGGCTACAGTTGTAGTTTTGGATGTCTGTGTATTTTTTGATTTTCCATAAAGTCCAACCAGTTTAGGCTCGATTTCCGCCGTCTCCCGAGGACGGTCTTTGATCCTCCCCGAATGAGTGCGGGCTCATTCTCCCGAACAACGGCTGGTAATCGAGCCTACTTCCATTTGAGCTGAACGCCTACATTCGAAGGTAGGCGTGTTCAACTATGTCACGATTATGGAGTTTTCATCTGTTAGCTGGGTTGGAATATTAATTAAATATTCCTTTTTTATGCAACGAAGAATGCAACATTCTGAATACATAACGTAAAAAAGATCATTAACAACAAACCCGCAAAAAGCATTAGGCTCATATTTAGCCCGATACAAATTAACTGATGAATTTTCACTGCTTGAGCCGCAAAGTGCTTCTCTTTCCAAGTTCAAGTTTGAGCCAAAGGGGAGTGAAATAATTTCAGGTTGGCGAAGAGTAAGAGTCAATTACGAGCCCGGCCATCTTCTGCAATATTTGTGCTATTATTTTGTCATTCTTAAATAAAATGCGTAGGAAAGAAAAAGGCTGAACAGTTTTTTGATAATCTAGTTATGACATATTCACCTAAAGGAAATACAGAGGAAAATCGCTTACCTTGTTTGGCGCCTATTAGTTTAAACGATGACCGGCACAAACCTCTCAGTTTTCGCCAGTGCTTGAATAAACGTGCTTTTTACGTGGCATATTGAAAAAATTATATCAAGCCAGTTTGCCAAGCAGGTGAAAGTTATAACACTTGATTCATATATTTGCAAATTTATTATTCAGTTCTGTTTTGCTGGCAATTTATTTCATGAAATTTAACAGTTAATCTGCTCCAAATAACTAAAAAATAAAAATACTTTTCTGCTTTGTTTAAATGCGAATGAAATGGTAACCAACTTTATATTGAAAGCTTTAGTCTCACAGGCCCCTTTTTGGTAAAATATACACAAAGTGCATGGAGGACATGAAAAAAGATAATAACATGTCTAAAACATATTTTATAACCGCAAAGTAATCATTTTCTCTATGGCGTCAATTGGCTACACTTTGAGAATTTAATTCACTTCTCGTCAGTAAGGTTAAACCACAAAATTCCTAATTTACACACGGGACAGACAAAATCGACCAAAAAAAGTGACGCGTTCTTGCGTCCCAATTTACTGTGGACTTTGAGACCCTACTGCAAGCGCAATAAAGACTTATCAAACAAAAACAACGCGGGGAGTTTCAAATTTCCCACTTTTATAACTCGGACACGAAGTAAAATGTGTCCACGCACCTTCCGGCTGTCAGGGTTAAAGAGACAGTGCCACGGCTGTCTAGTTCTTGTTGTTGAGAATGCCAATTACTCTTTCTTATGCGCTATGGAAATTAACGTTCAGGAAAAAATTACTTGTAAACGACAAAAAACGGCTTCCTGTCCAACAAATATATTTCCCAAGCTATTATACAAAACGTTACAAACACCAAAAGTGAACTTTGAAAAACTGTTAGGCTAACAAGTCAACTGACAAGTTTTCAAAAACTCACAATGTCTTCCCGTTTTTGTCCATTCGTGCCTTCTTTTGCATTTGCTGTGTTATTAATACCTTCTTTAAATGTTTTGAGCGATTATTTTTTGATTGTCAACTTGGCGGCAGTTCCTGTTTGAATTTTGACAAAAGTCGTGACACAGCTCCTTTAATGGCAAGGTGGTCGCTTTAAAAAGATGGTTTAATAGTGGACTCCATTGGTCTAAAACACCCACTTACACGATTGTCACTAAAACCCCGAGCATAGAAAATGTCGCTTGAGACGAAGAGCGTCGGTAAGTCCAGTAAAAATCCTATGGAAAATCCCAACCTATGAGCAAAGGACAGTGACTTCTCACGTTTAACGATCTTTACGTAGACGCCGAGGAAAACAAAAAGAAAATTTCACAGTATTTATCCCAATGGTAGCCTCCCACACAGGTGTTTTTAGGGGAGCTCGTCTTTCATCCCTCCCCACAAACGCCCGTTTGTGGGGTGGGGTGAAAGAATACCTTGTATAGTCTTACATTGCAGGCGTTCTTTCTGATAAATGAATGGCAACAATTTAGAAAGAGAGTACATGGCTGCTAAAGAGGGATGATCGCAATGGACTGGATTTAATGAATAAAGAAGAAAATACGGCATAAAGACGGGGCCATTGTAGACAGCTGTGTATTGTATCTCGAGCAACTGATCTAAAGTAAAAACTGAAGACTTTACTTGTGAACATTATCAAAATTAAAGTGTAATTCATACGGTAAAAAAACATTTCTTTTTTTAAAAAAAAGTGAATAAATAAACATTGATTTTAATAATGTTATCTAATATCATTACGCTCTGTTATGATACAAGCAGAGAGTATGCAACTTACAAGAGCAATCGTAATAAGAGTGGAATTTTTCGGCGGCCAAACATAAACAATCATAGTTTAGTTTAAATTTTCAAAGAACATTTCTTTACTATTACTGATTAAACTACTGAAATAACCCCCCTTTCTTTTCTTAAAGCACTTTGCCTTTTTTTTCCATTTCTATTTGTTTTCCTTTTCTTTACCAACCATTTTTAAACTTTGTAAAATATTCTCCTCTTTCGGGTAAGGCTACAATTGTAGCTTTGGATGTCTGTGTTTTTTCTTGATGTTCTATCCACTTAAGTTGGAGGTCGGCGTGTTCAACTATCACGAATATGAAGTTTTCATCTGTTAGCTGGGTTAAAATATTAACACTCCTCTACTAGGCAACAAAGCTTGCAATATTCCGCATAAAGGAATCATTTACAACAGACCCGCAACTCGCCAGCAAGGCTCACATCTAGTCCGATACAAATTGACTAACAAATTTTCACTGTTCAATCCCCAAAGTACCTCGCTTTCCAACTTGCCCTGGTCTTTTGAACTCTCTTCTAACACTGGCTGGGATGGAACTGGGGAGGGGAGAGAGGGGCGGTGGCTCAGGGATGCTGTCCAATAACTTCCGCTTCGCTTGCCTAGACTTGGCGTTTGATGTGGTGTTGGTAACAGACAAAGATAAAGGCTCTGTGAATCTTGGTTGCCCAAAATGAGCTAAGGAACTTTCTTCAGCATTGGCACTTGAGCAATTTTCCTGGAGGGAGATTCTGGGTAAGTAATTTTGGAGGTAGTTTGATATACCCTGGTAAAAACTGGACTAGGGATATTT
Organism: Porites lutea; assembly: GCF_958299795.1. Taxonomy (NCBI): domain Eukaryota; kingdom Metazoa; phylum Cnidaria; class Anthozoa; order Scleractinia; family Poritidae; genus Porites; species Porites lutea. Next base: position 8,219,786 of record NC_133209.1, read on the forward strand.
AATTTCCTTATTTTGATTTACTCGACGCAACAGGGATATGAACTCGTCGAAGAGTTAGCTATAACTTTGAGGTGTTTACATTTATTCTCGACCGTGAAGCCACTCGCCAAAATACAATTGCAGCCTATTTAGCGGACAAAGACCAGCTTGGGCCGTTTAACCGACAAAAATCATCGTCAAGTCACCAGCTTTACAGGCTGGAAATCCAGTCGTATCTCAAGCTTCTGTTGTTGTTCAGCATAACTAGTGTCGCGACATCAAACAACATGGCAGGCATAGCTCTATAGCATTCTGAACATGGCGACCAAGGGAATCATTTTCCGCCACAGCTTTACTTCACCAAATGAACATCCAGATTCACAACAACTTCGGTGATTTTCAACTAGTGTTTAAATTCTTTTTTTAAACAACATAGGCGGTCTCTTTAGTTGTCGAGCAGTGTAAATTCCTAGTATATTGATCTTTATACAGGAGGTATGACTACACAAATGTGGCCTTTTAACATGGCAGCGTGATTATGCTTTTACTAAAACGATTACTTTACTCGCGCTTATAAGCATAAAATGGTGATATTGTGCAGCGCACCCTTGTAGAATAATATTTGTATTTAACTAAGTTCCGAACTATAACAGATTCTAAGCCGGTTACGAGCATAATGGTGAGCCTAACATGTTTTGTTGTAAAACGGTAAAAAATAACGTCATTTGCAAGTTACACTTTTTTCTGACGTTAATATTGCTAAGTTCTGATTGTACTTTTTTGTTAATCCCCATTTTTTTTTCCTGCTTCAACTGCTCGTTAAATGCCCTCCGCTAGGACATGTCGAGGAAAGTCAGTCCACCTAATTGGAAAAAAAGGCCCTGTATCATAATTCAGGATTTAGAATTGACACCATTTAGGCATCGAGTCCGAAGTTCTGGCTATGTTATCAACTTACTAGCACTTTTTTCTTCAGAGAATCAAAGCATAAGAAAAAGAAATTTCAAAGGTAAGTTTACTGTAAAATACTTACGAAGTGCTTACCTTTTTGTTATGATGTGACGTATTGAAGGCATCAGAGGGTTTCCTCGTCGCATGGCTTGCTGGCTCCATCTCGGAAGAACACATATGTGTGGCTTGTGGATACATGCGCACGTTAGTAACTTGTACATCCGCTGAAGGAGAGATGCGTTGCGGGAGTAAGATAGTCGATAACGTCCCCTGAACATTGGCCATGAAGATATTTAAATCCTAAAACGGTGGAAAAAATAGGTAGATTAAGCCTTCAAGTCCCAAGAGTGACCAACATCTTTTAAGGAAATGTATGGAGATCAGACTGGAGAATTTGCATGTGGATATTAAGGTTTAGAGGGTTAAGGTATCTCTCTCCTTGAGCAACTTACTGAAGAAAAACATTGTAGGGGGAGGGGCGGGTAGAGAGGTACGGGGCAGCTGAAAGATATGGCCTCTACAACACGTAACTAGCTTAATGATTTCCTACAGCTTCTGAATGTATATTATTTTGTATTCATTCATTTTCAATTGCTGAGCATAAGTTAATGCCATGCAATGGTTAAGCCAGGCTGAAATTGATGGAGAGTGAAGTTCCATAAACTGTGGAAAATAGGAATAATGTACTGACCGGTATCTTATGCTGTAGATTGTCCAATGCAGCACGCAAGTGCGGTTCTCGTGGTTTAAGAGTTAGGCACGACAGTTCACCAAATGACAAGGATGGGCATTGAACCCGATCATCTGGTCTGACCGTTAGGTTGCTGAAACAGATGAAGTTGCGAGGCTTCACCAGATCGTCAACAGCCACCACCTGTGGAAAAATTACACCATGGTATAAGCGAGAAGACTCTGAGCATTTTTTATTTATTTATTTATTTATACCTCAAGCGGGAACCTTTTTTTGTGGGAAGGACATAAGGTGTGTGGGGAGGGGTGGGAGGGAAGGGGGGAGGGGGGTAGGTGGGCTTTAAGAGAGGCTGACTTCAATCGCCCCCATACATAACTATGCCAAAAGAACGGTAGTTTACAACCACTTAGTTTATTTTCACTCAAGAGAAGTTATTTAACCATATATTTTTCCTACGTCTATGGAATTTCGACAAAGCTTAAAGCTACGAAGTAAATAAAGCGAGAATCGTGATTACAGTAAAGAAAAAAATAAACTTTAACGATTACACTCTTTCTACTGCAGCTTTTAAAAGACAGCACCACATGAGGGAACTGTAAGTCAATACCTTAAGTCCTCCCCAGAACTTTATTGCCGCTAAATTCATCTCATCGTCGGATATATACACGGTCTGTACACTAGAACAAAACACAAAAACAAAACCGGTAAAAACTTCAAGTGGAAGTGGTGTTCATGGTCGAGTAGTTCCATCATATTTACTCCTGTGTTTTTCTAGGTTTTTCTTTTTTGCCAAGTGCAAAACCTACAAGTTGTCATAGCATTAGTCCCCGTTGTTGTTGTTGTTGTTGTTGTTTTTTAATGACTCGATTCAGGAAATTATAGTAACCACGTCGGCTACAATGCAAGTGAGCGTATCTCTATGCCATTTTTTTTAGTTCTCTGCAGGGTGACTTTCGTTGCTCTATCTTGCCCTAATTATAGCAGTTGGACCAATTTTCCAAAGAACATGAATTAGCCAACACGCCGTCACAGCATGGCCTCTTTACTTTACTTGAAAAACTCATTAATTATACATAAAGAAAAAAACAAAAGAAATTAATGTTTAATGAGTGTCTTTATATCTGATAAAGACTGCAAACTATACTTCCAGTTTTTTAGACCAAAATAGCGCAGGTCTAAATATTAGAGCAAGAATAAGTTGACCTATATCAGAGATTTTAAAGCCGTTTAAAAAGCTTGAAGTTGTGTATTATCAGGCGTAAAAACTCTCGGCTCTGTCTCGAGTTTTTAAACCTAATAATACACGCCTTATAATGTTCGTTTTTTTAACGGTACTTCCCGGATAATTTTACTTACATTTGTTTAATAGTGTCAAATTAAATGCAACATTATTTCTAATGATGATGATCATTATAACGACGACCACGATGATGGTGATGATGAAAATGACGATGGCGATGATGACGAGGACGACAACGAAAACGACGACGATGATGTTGCGGATAATGATAACATACTCTTAAAGAGATGACCAACGACTACTTTGTATCCGCGATTGCCTGCATACCTTGAGTTGGAAAAACAAGAAAGGGGAGTACAGAAAACAACCACTCCAACAATATCCACTTCTGAACACAGCTGGGACGAACCACAACGCAGCTGATCAAAAGAACAGGCCTGCAAGAACAACGATGACAACAGGTCAACTCTCTATAAGTTGGACACTCCTCTAAGGTCCCTTCCACACGTATCTGGATATTTTTTAATCCGCAAATTTATCTTTCCGGATTTAAAAATTTCCACGTCCACACGCAGCGTATTCAAATTGAACTTTCTCGTCCACAAGTACGCGGATTCACTCTCATTTCGTCAGCTGTTTTGAAAAGTGATCTTCGGCTAATGCGAAATTGTTCTCACCATTCTTCCGCAAAAAAGAAACGTTTTTGCTGAAAAAACTGTCCCATCAAGCATTAGTTTTCTCCTTTAAGTTCTTTATTGGCATCCAATTCGTCCGTACGACATCGAAAGAAGCCTGAGAATGTCCGCGCCTCCGCTTGGCATAATTGAAGTGAACAGTAATAATAGCTAAGTTTAACTGCACACAAGTTATAAGACTTGAAACTGAGGTTTTAGAAGTAAATAGGGGAAAACATTGCGCTCGGCACCATCTTGAATATTCACGGTAAAGAACCTGCCTCGATCTAGTTACGTGACTGTATGAAAAAAATATATATATCCGGATTTACCGTGCATACGATTCCTGATTCATAGCTCATTCAAAAATTTCTACTCTGGGGAGCGGATTCAAAAAGTTACGGATTCGTATGCCGGATTAACCGGATACGTGTGGACGGAAGCCTAAAAAGTTGTAGATTAAAAAATATCCGTATACGTGTGGACGAGGCCTGTGGTGAACAGGGATGGCTCAGGGTCCCTGGTTGATTTAACCCTTTCACAACCGAAAGTGGCCAAAGTGAAATTTCAAAATGCTGTAAAATAAATAGCACAATGTGAAAGTACTGGAAAAGAGGTTTCATTTGAATGGTCACTCCTCAGGATTCCGTCCACAGATTCAAAAGTTAGAACCAGTTCACGAGACTTCTTCTTTTATCCTGGCAGTGAAAGGGTTAAAGGCAAGATCAGCTTTAAAAAAAACGACCCATCCACCAGCTTGACGGGCGAAACAAAGAGTTCATACCTGGCGGGCAAAGTAACTAGTCGTCACATTCGCGTCAGTGGGTAGTGCTTCATATCTGGTCGTCCTAGATGCAGTTAACTTGAATGAATCATACCCAATATTAGTACAGTTATATAACCGATTTTAATTAACCGAATTGATGGAATCAAATGACCGGCCCCAAAGGTTCCCCGACTCCCCCTTCTAACTCTCATTCACAAAGAAAAAAAAAACAACTACTTCATATTGTATATCGCTAGGTTTACATTTCAAACCAAAATAATGGTGTATACAATGACGTTTTCGATTTCTACAAAGTCATGTTATCAGTACAATATCTTAAATAGACTATCAAGTTTATTTTAGTCTTCGGAAAGTTATGCCAACTATGAATACTTGAGGAGTTTTCTGCAGCCAAGTCTAATGTTTTTTCGACCGTCGACGTACCTGTAATTCCTGGGCACCTAGTCGACACCTGAGAAGAGAGGGTACCTGACAATTTATGGAGTTATATAACTTATTATGAGTATACAGTTACAGTTGAGGGTGCGCATGATGCATATGTTTACTTAGAAGTATCACTTGTTCCTTGCATTTTTCATTGACGAAAACAATTTAGACACAATAACCCGTATGGAGGTACTTCATCAAACTGGGTGCTTTTTCAGTCTGGGGAAAGTTACATCGAAAGGAAGGTAAACTAAAAAGATGAAAACAATACTACAATTATTTTAATAAGACAGTAAGGAAATCTCGCCAGAATGCTAAGGAAGTGAAAAGTGTCATTTTTCTCAGTTTTAATCAGAAATAATAAAAAACTCACAAAATAGCACGATAAGTGAGTTTAAAAATTAGGTGGAAATGAAATTGGTGTACAACAATAAACACTGAGCTCAGCTTCACAATTAAACAAATCGAAAGCGAAAAGCTTAATGGGAAAATTACAGTGAAAAACGTGAGCTTTGCATTTGCAAAGATTTGTTTGCACTGAATTCCTACAGAATGTTTTCATTACTAATTGTACTATGTAATATATAGATTTAGCCAGGGCTAAAAGCGAAGCTCCAATTTTAATAAATTTATAATTTAGATCAAACAATAAACTTTTAATCCACAAATCATTTAACTTAAGGGCAAATTCATGTGACTTTTGAGGGAAAGGCTAAGTTATTTTAGAGTGAAACATCTTACATCGAATTGATAACCTTATATGTACACCCAAAAAATAGCAAACATCTTCGATCACATTCAAGATCACAGTAGATTAGGCCTCGAAAACAAATTCTTGGAATACAAATCACGCCAAATTTTTTTTGCGTTCGACACGTTTACTTTACAAATTCTTGCCACGAAATCTGGGGGTGTTTAAACCAACCTTTTATAATTTTTATACACCACATTTGAGGTGAAACGGTACTATTTATCATACAGAGCTCGGACAGAATGCGGTATTTCACAATTTTTCAAGAGAAATTGCACTCAGTCAATATTCAGGACGAGCCAAACCGTTCAAAAATTTCAGAAAATTTCCAAAATCACCCATACGGCCAGCTGGTTCTCGTTTATACTAGTGCGAGCTGTCAGTGTGGTCGAGTGTTTGAATGAACTTTAACAGAGTTACGCTTCAACATAATAGCGAATTTATTATTATTTGTTTTGTTATTTAATGGTTTCAGTTATAACGATGTGTAATCTTATAAAGCGTTTGATACGCGCGACACTTTTGAGAACTCCTGCAAGCGATTGTCATGAACAATGAAAACAAACGGCACGGACAAGCGATTAAAATTGCAAGAGAGACTACTAACAATCAAAAAAAGAGATATAATTCCGTGAAACATTTACAGAGACAACAATTTTCATTCACGAAGACAAGTATTAAAGTGTCTCTAAAAATCCTGAGTCTTTAAGCGTAAAGCTTAAGTTTATGTTTTAGCCGGCTTCCCAGCGCGGTGTTTACTGTTTTCGAAGGTGAACTCCTCGAAGCAAGAAAATCGCTCAAAGTTTTCTTTCTACAGCCAAATTTGTAACTAAATATCCTTCGGAACGTTTTCTTTCTATTTGTGGTGAGCAAATATATCTGAAGGCTTTTTAAAGTTCTGTAAGCTTATATCAAACCTGATACTAGGTCGGATCATTGACTCAAATCCTGCAAACGTGCATAAACTTGCCGCATAAACTGTCAGCGTGAACTGTGCAAGACTTCATGAAACACAAACATCAAATACAATAATTACTTAGGCTTACCATTCGAGATTCAGTTCCTGAAAGTATCAAGGGAGGCCACAGTTGCTTGAGACTTTTAAACCCTCTTACGCATTAAGCAAGGTGAAAAACGAAAACGATGCCATCCGAAATCGAATTACCGAATTTTGACAAGCGACGAATTTCTCAACCAAAACCCAGTAAACAAACCAGCCATGAATAACAGAAGACTCTTGATAGCAGCTGTATTTCATTTTGTACCTCCAGAGGAAAAAGACAGTTAAAAACATCACAAGTTGACACAAAACTCTGTCAGCTTCAGCTGTCAAAGTAAACTACTTTCAAGATGCTGCATAATTTTTCCGCATATAAACTCACCTGTCAAATTTTGACCAATCAGAGTATAAAAATTGGACGTAGAGCGTGACCAACGCGTGACCATGGTAAGATAAGGTCTTCCGCGCCTGTACTTTTAAAAAAACTGGATGAATTTTTGCTCCCGAGGTCAGTTTGAAATCAAAATCCTAACGGTGCGGGGCACTAGTGACATAAACATAACATATTAGATATGAATCCTTGGAAAAAATAAACTTGAGCCTGCGATCATTTGAAATTGGTAATTTGTCAGCGGATAACTTTAAAAAATACTCGACCTCGATGGGTCGACACTTGAGCCCACGGTACGGTCAGGTGATACTTGTCAGCGGATGCCCTGTTTTGATAGCTGTCAATTGATCACAACATTGATGTGCAGCCTGTGCAATTAGTTTTCTCTTGGGCTCCCAAACTAGCTAAAAGTGTGAGAGTAAACGTTGGTTCTCCTGTGGTGTGGACGGACGGCGGGCGGTCGGTGTACGGTCACGTGATTACCAAATTTTCTGGGATGGGTAGATTTACTAAGCAATGGGGCTCCACCGTGGAGCTCCGCTATAACACATTTACCAATGGTTTGTTTTAATTCACATTTTTTTTTTGTTTTATCTTTCTGGAAAAGTTTTATTTCTTATATTTTTTAAAGGCTTTTTTTCAGGGGCTTATTTTTGGAGGGGGTTATATATTCGGAGGGGCTTAGCTATGGAGGGAAATTAGCGTTTCAAAATCGATTGGGCTAGCCTTATAGTTGGAAGGAAATTTAATGTTTTTGCCTTGTTTCACTTTGTATTTGAGCGCAATTTCCGAGTACAAGCCCCCCGGGGGGGCTTATATATATAATTTGGACGGGCGATTTAACGGAGGGTTTTTTGCGTTACGATTTTGGGGGGCTTATACACGGAGGGGCTTATTTTCGGAATTTTACGGTATATACACTTCTTAAATCTCTGCTTAATTATCTCCAAATAACTTAGGCTTGCGTAATTTTCATAACTTAAGAGGGCCAACACATCGACCATATACTCTGGTAAAGATTTTTTCTTAAGATACAACGAAAGGTTATATACATTTTCGTCAACTTAGGCCCGGTTCAGACGCCGATCCTTTCATGAGCCGAACCTAATTCGATTTAAGGCCGACCTGCACTGATTCAGACGCCGATCTTAATTCCAGCCGAACTAAAACTTCGAAAGGATAAAAATCCTCATTTCGTTCCAATATTTTATACGTTATAATATTTTATGCACTAGGTTCGGGCGCATCAAATGTTCGTCGTCTAAATCAAAGCCGTTACAGGGTCGCTCCAAATGCGTAACTCCCGGCCGAGATAGGTGGAAAGAACGGCTGGGCCGTTCTTAATTGATATAGACGCCGAACTTTGTATGAACCTAATTCAATGTACTAGGTTAGGCTCTTGAATAGGATTCTGTCTAACAGTACACGCGAGTGACCACGAATGACCATGAGTGACCACTAGTAAGAGTTCACCAAAATATGATTTTTCTATTATAATGACATCATTATTACGTCATTTCGTCAAATTAAAACTCTTTAAGCGGAAAGAAACATTTCTGGAGACTGAAAAATTAAAAAAAGAACTTGGAATTTCGTTTACGTTTTCCCCAAGGGCGGGTCCAGACAAGGTGGGACAGGGGGGAGTATAAAATAGTGTAAACCCTTTAATTCCCATTCCTTTCCTGGCCTTTTATCGCGTTTCTGCCGGTTGCGCCATCTTGAAAATCCCGTTTTCCTCGTTTAACCTCTCTCGTTACCGTTCCAGAGTAAAAAAAATTCTGACTCGACAAAATGTTAAAAAAAATTGGGTCAACAAAAAGCTTTAAAGTAACTTCCCACTTGTAAATAAACCAGGGACCAGTTGCATACATTATTACGTTCCACGTAAACGCTAAGCCTGGTCAATCTCTTTGTTTTCAAACATCTGAACTTACTTTTTGCAAATTTTCCCTGGTAAGACATAACTGAGCAAGAAAAGAACCGCTCACAAAGAGAGTCAATAATAATGTCAATATCAAAAATCTTTAATAATATCGTTATGGCGTGTTCATCACCAAATTACATGATCTGTCATCAGCTATAAATAATAGTGAAGACAGGAAACTAACGAAAACCAAACTAAACTGTAATAGTACTATCCAGAGAGCTATATACGACATACACATTTGCTAGAAAAATGGATCAATTTAGGTTTCTGGGAAACTGCCCACCTACCCTTCCCCTAAGCCATCATTTTGCCCTAAGTGAGAAGTAAGTTTTAATGTTAGCTTATGGGAGGGCTAGGTGGGCAGTTTCCCAGAAACCTTAATTGATCCGAAAAAACAACAACAGCATAAAGGAAAAAATGTGCAATTTGTTGTTCAAATGAAAAAAAGGGAAAAGGAAGTTTCCCTATGCAAACGATTTAAAATAATGGGACGATTTTAACATTACCCAATTGGGGCGGCGCCGCTTCCCAACCCACCATGATAAGAATAATGAACCGTGCTCAGGCATTCGCCCTCTCGGCCTTTACATCCAAACAAAAATCTGCACTAAAATGAACGATAGTATGAGTTTATATAATCACATCACGCATCATCAGTTATCGTACTATTAAATATTAAGCATAACACTGGTTCAGATCGATCGAAACATGTGTTTTTAAAATCACTAGATCTGTCGTTCATTTTTTTACAGGCTTTACGCGGTTTTCTGGTATATCGATGTGCATTTGCATCTGAAAATTTTATGCGAAAAGTCCAGACTAGTATACTAATTTAGGTGCATACACTATCGTTTCGTAACCAAGGAGCAGTGACAAGTAAAATAACGTTTGGCTCCAAAGCTCATTACATGAACGCGCACGTGACTCTTGCTTGCGAGCGGTGTTGTGTTACAAACGGTTATTTACAAGGGCTTGTATGGGATGTAAACGGTTTTTCTTAAAAGAGAGAAAAGATGTTAGTTTTAAATAAAATCGACTTACCTTATTGCTTTGTTGCATTCTTTGTTGTTTGCCCGCGTCTCAGGCCGTTTTGAAGCGTTTTCGACGAGTTAGCGCTATTTTGGTGTTCTGCAGCAACAAGTAAGTAAACTGGCTCCGCAAGCACATGCGAAAAAAAGTCACCAGATTTTTGCTAGCTCTGCTCTTTTAAAACGCTTTCATACACCAACAACGGAGGCGCTAGAGAAACACTGAACAAACAACGATAGCATTAAAAGACAACGTGACGTTACCTGCACGTAATCACAAATATCTGGCCAACTTGGACCCTCAACTTGAATAGCGTGGGAAATTGAACCGACACTCATAAAACTGTAAGTTTTTTGTTTTGTTTCTAAGCCCTATAATGGGTGGCGATATTGAAGTTAAGAGACAAATTTTTGACTTTTAATAGATCAGTTTCAACAGGAACACGGTAATCAACAAAGATTTAATTTCGCATTTTCAGAGAAAATACCGTAACATTCTGACATATTCATATTCCTTGAGGAACATATTCATATTCCTTGAGGAACTTTAATTTTCACGGAAGGGGTCTATTACTGGAAGCTTTTCTTTGTTAAGATTTCACTTGGGGGTTTCTATTCCAGATGGCTTAGAGTTAGTTACTATTTTTTCAGTGTTTGGTTTTGGTTTTTGATTTAACCTTCATTTTATTTCTAGAGATTTCAGGTACCGAATAGTTAGTAAACAAATCGACCCGTATCCGGAAAGCAAGAAAGCGGGCCAGGAGGCCCTCAAAAAATAAAAAAAGCGGAAAGAGTATGGTTCTCATTGGTGGACAAGCAGTAAAAAATAGAAAACATGACTACGGGTGACAGGATATTACACCGCCGCTATCCCCCCTTCCAAGCTATCCGCGGGAACCCGCCCATTTGAGTTAAAAAAGGAGACGAAATATAACATATTTACCTTCAATCCATCCGGGATGGAAAAACCATTCCTGACTGATCCGGGATACTTTATTCACCCACTGGAAGTTCGGATTTGTTTTTGTACCTTTGTGCTTTTTGTTTTTGGTACTTCTTGTACTTCCACTTTGTATTTTAGTTCTTTGTGGGGATCCCCTCTCTCAAATACCCGCCACGTCTATTTTAAGCACCACTCCCCCCCCCCACCCCCCTCAAATATGTTTGAAATAAATAAGACCATCGGGGGGGGGGGGCTTAATAGAGGATTTACGGTATTTTGGTACCTGGAAATGGTTTATTCGAGGTTACATTGTGGTTAATAGATAAAGGGGCTTAATAATCACGTGATTATGACGTTAGGAATGATGTATTCTCAGTTGCTGTTACTCGTGGTCATTTGTGGTCACTCGTGCTCGCTTGATGCTGATGGGTATGCGTTTTCATTGAGTTTTAATCACTGCAGTTTAAGTAATTAAACTTTGGAATCGGAAAGTAGCGATGGAAAATACATAGAGTCCTCGAAAATCTTTTTTAGTGAGAAGTTGGATTTAAACGCCCTAACCACACAAAATTGGTGAAAGCAGCTGAAAGGGTTTGAAAAAACTTGTTAACAGTTCTCTTACTGATTTTCGCTTAAATCGAATTGGCAGACAACTTCAGCCGTCAAATTGGCAGCCGGCGGATGGGCAGTGAATTGGCAGACAACTTCAGAATATCAGACATAAGACTGTACATTTTGGATGTCGATATATTCACCCTCTTTCTCAAAGGGTATATGCTCAAAATTTCTAATAAGATATTATTCTAAAATAAGCAATAATCAATATCATACTCACATTTAAAGGGAATCGAAGAGACTGGAGGAAACTACATATTTCACCACTTGCTCTGCTAGCTGAACCTATATTCATGTTTAGTATATACTAAAACAGTGGATAGTGTTTTTCGCGCGCTCTGATTGGCTACTCAATCAGTGAATATCCTGCACTATTCACTGATTCACCTCCAGTTCCTCCGAGCGAGCGACACCAAACTCACTTAAGTTTCGAGCAAAATGCCTTCCCGGTTTGCTGCCGTAACAAACAGAGAAATTTCACAACTAATTAAGCAAGCCGTTCCCGAAATACACGAAGAAGGTGACGAAGTTCGGGGTGGAAGTTTTAACAGGTAAAGCTTTGTCTTTTTGACTTGAATTTATCGAAAAAACCGGCGAAAAAGTTTTTTATTTACAAATGCAAATTAAGCTTAAGTCTTGCGTTACTTTATTTAGTTGACTTGTTTATAAGTAAGCTCAAAACTAAATTTAATAATCTTTTTTACAGAATGATTTTAAATACAAAAAGAATTCACAACTCCTTTTGAGGAAATTTGCCCGCAAGAGCTAAACAAATGCCTTCAAAAGTTTTATTTGTCGGCAAGAAAAAGAGACGACCGCGAACGTTCGGTCATTTAGCGTCAAAATTGTAATCGTTGCAGGCAACAGTAAATGAGTTAAAAATCATTTTTGTGCTCAATTATCTCACTGTTTTAGTATATACTAAAACAATTATTCACCTCAGCGTCGGTGGCTAGTGCTGGATATTTACCTCGCCGCTAACGCGGCCTCGGTAAATATGCAGCACTAGCCACCTCCACTTCGGTGAATAATTGTTATATATTCGTCTTCTCAAAGCAACCAGTCGCTCACGGTCCATAGACATTATTTTGATTCGTGATTAAAACAAGCTCTACATGTATAGACGACACGTACTTACTTTTATAGAATAATAAAGCGCCTCAACTTCGCAGTATTCGCAGTATTTGAACGGGCGCCGAAATTTAAAACAACTGAACGACGCTTTGTTTATTTCAGTAACCACGTGGTCTCAGCACGTGACCACAGGGGGTGATGGCAAGATCTTTCCGCGCGTAAAAAATACGTGTAGCTGAGTAAGTTTACGGGCTGTATATTTTCTTGAGCATAATAGCAAAAAAAGATAGAGAAAGAGATGATCTCACAACGTGTATCGGTTATTTAGAGCAGGGCTTTATTTTTTCGGATAAAACTTTGCAGTACCGCTGCAGAACTGCATCCGGTTATTGTCAATAGCTTTTCTTCCCTTTTTTTATTTCTCTTTTCCTTCAGGGATTACCGGACCCAAATTACCCGTCTTTCGGTCTTTAATTATGTTTATGACTTATTTGATTTGGTTTTTGATGGTCAACATTTAAATCAGCGGAAAAAACGACATGAATAAATTTTCTTAGTTACAAAATTCCTCCCAGTGGTTTCCGCGATGAATCAAATAGCTCGCAACACCTTTATTTAAAGGTATTTGTGCCTCTTTCGTAAGGAAACTCAGAAAGATTGTAATAATAATAATAATAATAATAATTATTATTATTATTATTATTATTGTTATTATTATTATTATTAATAACAATTTATTTATATGCACTTATTTATTTAACAGCCCATAAGCGCTTCACATTAATAAAAAATTGAAAATTGCGTTAAGAAAATAAAATATAACTTAAATAAAATCTCAAAATCTTGGGACCAATTTCTAACATACGTTCATAAAACGGTTTGTCTGAGTTTTACTGAACAATAGGCCTTTTTGAAAAGAAACGGCTTCATGGCTTTCTTAAAACTACCTACAGAATCGCCCACTCTTAGTTCCCGTGGAACGGCATTCCAAAGCTGAGGGGCACATATAGAAAATGCCGCAGAAGCTGCATGTTGCCTGATCTAAGGCTACGGCAAGTCTATAAAGATCTAATAGTTTCTGGAGATAAACAGGTGCCATGCCATTCACCGCTTTATATGTAAATAACAAGATCTTAAATTCTACGCGCTCCTCAACTTGCAACTAATGAAGCTCCATAAGTACTGGCGATATGTGATCATGCTTCCTAGACAATGTAACTAATCCTAGCGGCAGAGTTCAACACGTGTTGCAGGCGCTGGATCTTATACTTAGGAAGGCCATACAAGAGTGCGTTAACTTAATATAATGTGTTCTGACTTGTAACCGGCGTTCGGGCTCTTACCATATAACGTAACCTACCCCATATAAGCCCTGGGCTTCGTAAAGGCTAACTTTTGCCTACAACTATCGCCGGGGCGCGACTAGCGTACGTCATGACTTTCGACTACCCACACGCGTACAATTTCCACTTACGACATCCACCGCTGTGTCGCACGAATGTCTTTGGTCTAATTTACTCGACACGATCAGTCGTGAAGTCATGACGCATGCTAGTCGCGCACGATAGTCGTCGTAAGCAAAAATCGTATCGTCTAAATCCGCCTTCAGGTGGTTCAAGAGGGCTTATAAAGGATGGGCTCACTCCGAGAGAGTTTATAAATGGAATCGAATAAACGCCTCGAAAATTAGCTGAAGCCGTGCTGATCAAAATATGAATTTATTTATCGTGAACTGGTTTTCATAATAAAGCTTTAAAACTCTAAATCGAATTTACCTCAATACAACTTGAGGGGGGCGAGGGACTTAAATACCCGTGGGGAGGGGGGGAGACGCTATTCTGAATCGGATTTAATTTTTGTTTACAGATCCTGAGAAGCTTATAAGAGGGTGTGTGGGATAGGCCCGTTTTAGTTGCACTGATATTGCACGTATTTGTCGTAGCCTATCGATCCATCAAAGTCACAGACACATGGATGACGTTACGATCAAATGTTATTATCCAGCATGGCGCGTTGTTCTGAAACAGTTTGCGAAATTATTATTGCTAGTAAAGGGGTTGTTTACAGGTCAGAGAAAGGAGAAATAGAGACGAAAAGCGTCTTGATCACTTGAAAATACCCTAACTTAAAGAAATCTGCAAAACAGCTGTCCATGTAAACGCTTCGAGGGACTCTCAGTTTCGAAAAAAAAAAGCGACTTTTCTACTACTTAGGTAAGGGTAAGTGGAACTCTTTGAAACAGTTCAGGGTAAGCTTTATGTCTGAAAAGACGATAAAGGGTAAGAGGGAAAGTGGGAAAAAATGCCTTTATTGCCACAAATTCTCGAACAGTCAAGTGCAACGGAAGTTAAGTCTGTTGTTTTTCTTTCATGCTTTTGTATAAAACAAATAAGTTCCATCAGGAGGTTCCATGCATGTTGCCGTGTGTCTCTTCAGCAGGTAAGAAAATCATTAACACACACGGGCGTGCCTCGTGTGCCACTTTTTTTGTTCTTACCACATCTGACAACATACTTGATCTATATCAAAATTAATAGCCTATAATATGTTTTTTGGTGGCTAAGAATATTTTCTTGTGTAGAAGAACGTTTCCCCGGCTTTAAAGAATTTGATTCAGAACTTTTATACACAACTTAAAAGACTTCAGAGACATATTCAGTTGGTTAAGACTGCTTTTATTTCTTAGTTTTAAGTGATGTCGTTCCACACATTTAAGGTTAACTTTGCCAGGCGATTCACGAGATAAAATTTCAGTTGAAGCTAAATAAATAATAGTGCAATAATTACAAGTAAAGGACAGGCGTTTCATAGCTTCCCATTACTGAATAATACATAACTCTAAAGATTCTATTTTATATTGAACTTATACTAATAAATCCAAAATTAGACTTATGACCTCAAACCAAATGGATTCCGCAAGACCGGATAAAGATGGATATAGAACTGGTCTTCACATTTCACCCAAGTGTGGACCAAATGGGTTCACGATCGATCCATTGTTGGATATTTTAAAAACGCAAAATCTGTTTTGGAATTTATGATGTTCACATTTGGATTTTAAGCAAACTCTTCTCTTGTACAAACTATGGTCATTTAAATTCAAACAATCAGGGGTTACTTTCTATGATGCATTTCTAAATCTTTTTAATTCTTTTATACTCTTTGGGGTATTTCGTTCAAAGCAAAAAGCTGCTATAGATTTGCACGCTTAAATCGACCATAAGTCCTAAACCTACATGATCTAGAACTGCTTTAACCGCGAGCAATCTACTTTTGTAAGGGACGACTCTTAAATTAGACTAAGTTTTTAACCAAACCAACTGACGTAACGTTATGAACTAGAAAGTTTTTTCCCCAAGGCGCAGCCTTAAGTTGGTAGGTCTGGCCTAAACGGCCATTGAAATGGAAGAAACAGCTCTCTGCATGCCGAGCCCGCTGTCGCCACCTATTTCACCGGTTTTGGACTCTTGTACTTGATAGTAGGCTTTAGTCTCGTCCAACTGTTTCAGATCAAGGTATTCTACTTGCTCAGTCATGGTTCTTTCCAGCCTTTCAACCAGCTCCTGAAAACTTGGACGTTCATTCGGGTTCTGTTTCCAGCACTCCATCATAAAGGCGTAACTAACAGATAACAAAACACATTTTTTAACCCTCAGATGATTAGGAATGGGATGGATACTAAACCCATAGTGTCTATTTATTTTTTTAGGTTTTTGTTTAAATTCTGTTTTTACAAAATTGGGTGACAATCCGTTCTATTTAGTAAACCTGATGCCCGTTTCTAGCCATTTTTTTGTCCAGACTGTGAATTTATTTAATTTTGGACACGCAGGAATGAACTGAGAGAGGGTTACAAGGACCTTTTCTGATGAGATAAATTATGTTGAAAATTATCCCGTCATTTTGAATGAATAATAGCGGAGCTCTCGCGCGCGAAGCGCGCGCAGCGCAGCACCATGGGTAAGAAAATGTGGTAAACTACCCATCCGAGAAAATTTGGTATTCACCTGACCGCTCACCGACCGACCGCCCGACCGTCCGTCCCCACTACAGGCATACCAATGTAAAATAACTCAATCAACAGGTATGGCAACCCAAATGCAACTCGAGCCGGGTAATTTTGACGGGAAATCGCATAGCCACCCCCGTCTTGTAAAGCAGAAACAACTAAAGAGTCAATGAAGAGGAAAATGGAAAGCGGAAATTGTCTCTGTATGCGTGTTTTCTAAAGTATTAAGCTTAGATTAATTGTCATGTCCACAAATTTGAAATATAGAGCAAGAGAAACACAAAGAAGAAGTGAAAGTAGGCGGCAGGCCAGCGAAGCTCAACGAGAAAAAGGGCGACAGAGATTTAGAGCGAGAGATAAAACACAAAGGAGACGTTTTTCTGTTGGAAGAACAACATGAAAATTTTGTAACGGCGGTGACAAAATGAGAAATGCTAGCGGCCACCAATGTAAGGTGAAAATGAGCGGCAGTGAAAAAAAAGGGAACGAAAAAAGCGTGTAACTAAGAAGTTTCTGGACGTTTCACGATGTAGTCGTGCAAAACAACGGCAAAGAAATATACAAAAAAATTGTGCTGCACGTGCAAAGTTGCTTTTTTGCTTATTAGACCTATTGTTGTTTTCTCACCGTTCTCCGGCGTTGCCTTCGACGCTTAGCATTACATTATTTTATATTTTGTTTCAACAAACTATAAATATTATCGAGAGCTTCGCTTTTAGCCCTGGCTAAATCTATATATTATTCTTTGTTACTAGCTAATAATATTATACCTAGGATTTCTAATGGCTTACAAGTTGTCCGAGCACAGGTCAGGTTTTTCCAATCGGTACCCCGTTCTGAGGAGACTCATGACCTCAGCGTTGTTAAGCAGTGGATAGGGTGAACCTCCTGCAATAAAATTGAAAAGGGTCTCGTCGATTATGATTATACTTTTAACACTAATTCTGAGTCTCGAGTAATTTTTTTATTATTATTAATAAGCGGAAATCTAAGGACTAAACTGATTATTAGATACTGATAGAAACTATCTGCGGCTTTAATGGACGATTACGATGCTTGCCTTAGGCTTGCAAAAGTTATAGAACTTTCATTGTGAAAAGTCCGTAAATTTATACTGAAAGTTTATGAATAATGAAGGAACCTGTTCAGTTTCCCTTACCAGCCCCTTTCAGGTAGAATTTCTTCAAAGGACTCTCCATTTCTTGGTCCAATACACTTTTTTATTGTTGGACGATTATAAACTCAACCATCCTGGCCTGGGTTATAGGACAATTGAGGAATAAAGTTCCATTTACAAAAAAACTGTACTGACCATTTTCTTGTTTGACTATACACATGTTAAGCTAGACGGAGCCTAAGTAGCCTGACGGCACCGAGCGGTTCTAGAGCGAAAGGAGAATGGGGCAAAAACGCACCGCTCGGTCCCCAACCCCCTCCGATCCATAAAAAAAGGAAGTACAAGTCAAATCCCTTTCTAAAGAAAAAGCTACGCAGGCGAAAACGTAAGTAGAAGTTGGAATATTACCTAAGGTTGCAATTTCCCACATAACGACTCCATATGACCACCTAAAATGATAATAATAATAACAATAATAAAAATAAAGAAGATAAAACAAAAGAACATAAATAAGCTTAAAATCTTGCCTTTTGCGCATAAAACTTGGAGCATGAAAAACGCTTCCTAAGACTAGGGAGTATTGCTGCTGTGTATGATTTAGGACAAATCATGGCCTACATTTAATGACAATAGTTTTATTTTGTTTAAATTTTGTGTAGAGGGTACGAAATCGAAAGAAAACATAACGGGTTGATCTTGAGAAATTTTATAATAAGAGAAATGTTTTGAAACATTTTGGAGAGTAACCATTACGGGGGAAAGTACTCTTAAGACGCCTAAATTATGTTTATACCATACACACATAAAAAGCCTCAAGCAGCGACACACACCCAAATTAACGGAATTTTAACGTTTCTTGTACACGTAAAATCGGTGTCAAAAATAGCACATACACGTCGCTTTTGGAGGTGAAGATCTGTTCATAAATCGCCTCTGGTGCCATCCACTTGATGGGCAGTTTCCTTTGGTTCTTAACTTCATACAGCTCATGATACATTTCTCGCATCAAACCAAAGTCTCCAATCTTGAGTTTTTTACCGTGCCCAACAAGAATGTTTCTTGCAGCAAGATCCCTGTGAACTAGGCCCTTCTCAGAGAGGTAGCTCTGAAAAGTGTAAAGCCAGTTAAGTGAATGAGATAAGAAATTAACATATAAGTTTGCTAGTAATTAAGTATAATAATAGAGGTTTTGAAGAATTGTCTCTAAAAAGGAAAAAAAGAAAACAAAAGAAAAAGAAGATGGAAATACCCATTTTTATATCCATGTAAACATAGCACAAGCAACGGATAATGAAATCTAATTTTATCTCGTGCCAAAATCTGTCCATTTTCGGTAAATTCATCTTTAAATTGAAACTTTACACCATTTGTAAAGTCAAAACTTCTAAGGACGGCTACACTGTAACCGGTCATGGTTTCCAAGAGACACACAAAAATAGCTAAATAAGCCCACCATTCCTCTTGCTATCTGCCATGCAAAGGACATCGCGTCAGTTGGATGAAATGTCTCACAATCGTTATCACACTCTTTCTCATCTGTCTTTGGTGCAGCATTCTCTTCCTGGATCGACGACCAAAACACTGTCATTGGGATTTTGCATTGATCGTCATCGTCAAAATCACCTTGCTCTTCTTGCTCTTTCTTGCCGTCTGGAGTACTCGAAGGTCCCCCACTTGCTTCGGAGTTATTTGGTCTGTCTTCAACTCGCTGTGTATCCTACATAATTGACGTGATAAATTAGAAGATACCGTAAATCCTCGATTGAGCTCCCCTAGTCTTATAAGCCCCCCAAGTATACAGGGAGCAAAAAAATTAACCCCACCTCTCCCCCCGCCTTCCTATTAGCTCTCTCTTCCTTCTCCCTTATTATTCTTCACAACGAAATTATTAAAATAAATGACAAAATGAATAGCCACTTCATGTGGAGCGATCCGGTATGGTGTATTCAAATGCTGCAAAGTTCCGATTTGCTCTTGATCTTCGGCTGGTGATAAGATGATAAGGGGAAAATTAATTTAGTGAGGATATTTATAAGCGAAACACTACTCTTAACATGCATCTTCCAGATTTCATTACGAGTAGCTACCAAACACTCCCCAGTTCGGGTTTCTTAGCACTGAAAAATGATAATTTTGTATGCTGCACTGCTTAATCAAAATCATTAATTCAAAGCTAATTTTGTAAGTGCGTTGAACATTTTACGGATTCTTCGAGGAGGAGGGAAGCTACTTCTGTTTTGTCTTTAACTGAAAAAAATTTTATTTACCTCGGCGTGATTTGATGGCGAAAATACGATCAAGGGTATTTTGCAATCATCCTCACTTTCAAAATCAGCTTCCTCTTGTTGCATCATGTCAACAGTGCAAGGCTCAGCATTTGTCTCCTCTGCAATGCCCTTCCTCGACGATTCGAAGCTTTCCCACTAAGTTAGCAAATTCGCCCATTCGATGTAGGCGAAACATACACACGTTAGATTATTTTTGTCGGAGTGGAATCAGTGAAGTCAAGGACTCCCAAATGTAACTAGAAACCCCGAATAGGAGACACGCCATTCGCTATTTTTGGCGCGAAGCGCAAATAAATACCTTAAGGGGCAGTCTCCCTAAAAGCGTTCCACTCGATTTTGGACTCGAAAAAACTTTTGCCTTATAATTTTTACCATCAACACTACTATCCATCCTAATAACGAAATTGCAGTTAGAATTAGGAAATTGTTTATTTTACTGCCATTCCCAGCATTTCATTGCTGGACGACCGTTTGAGGCTAAAATATACAAATTTTAGTCTCAGTTATACAGTTTTTTTAACGATCGTTCTAAAGTTCTTCGGGTCATCAAATCCTAGACTATTTGCACTCATTTGGAAGCATATTACTTTTTCTTACTGTTCCAATACCATTTAGGCATTATCTTTCTGTAATCAGCAAAAACTGGTCGTCTTTATTTCGCTAATCCAATTAAGAAAGCAAACTGCACGAAAAAATGCCTCAAAATCATCTGAAAATTCTCAAAAGTGGGACCTAAACTAGAGCTAAAAACATGTTTTAGTTAAAGATTAATAGCTATTTTGTCAAGTTATGCAATAAAACTTGTGGCACAACGCGATTCAGAATTGAAGGTTTCAACTCTATATTTAGGCAAATATTCAATTTGGGTTGCGTGACGATACGGCTGCTGTCACAGCAAAATCCTCAGTTATTCAAATACTTGCCACTTTTAAGTAAGATATGCCTCATTTTCCCTCCAAAACTATATCAAAATGCCCTTTTTCCCTTTGCCAATGATATATATTGTTCAAAAATTAGTTCAGCGAGTAAAAGATACCTTTCCAAGCTTCATTTAATTGACGCCCACTGCCCCGAACATTCGTGTTAAGTCTGTTATGTCGAGACGGAAAAATACCTTTTCAGAACCAAACCTCTTCTAGCTTAAAATGTGCTCCAGTCTGAAAAACTGCATTGACCATAAGTTACTCCGATCCATCATATTATAAAATCGAACGTTAGAAGAAAAGTAAATTTCCCAGTGCTAAATTAAATATGCGTGAACAGGTCAGAAAATGTTTGACTAATACTTCGCCCCGTGTAAGGGTATCCGGATTCCGGAATCTGGGAAATTTTGGCTTGTAGGATCCGGAATCCGGGAAAATTTTGCTTATGGAATCCGGAATCCAGGGCTTTAGAATCCAGAATAGAGCTGACGTACTCCACTAAGGAATGAAATCTAGAATCCAAGTTCCACTGGAAAAGACTGGAATCCAGCACCTGGAATCCTGAATGCATGGAATGGGATCCAGAACGCCAAGACTGTCTTGTGTTCGCTAACATGGGGCGATAGTACTGGACTGTGAACGGCGAATTACTATTTTTCCTTTATTTACCTTCCACTGATCAGGAGCCCACATTTGAAGACCTTTGTTAATGAAATTTCAATTAGAAGGTTTCTTTCTTTTACTGACTGTTTCTTCCTATTAAGAGTGGTCACCTTTTGTTTCACGCTCCAACTAGAGACGGTCCGGAGTCCAAGGCTACTTTTGTGTAGCAGCCAGTTAATAAAGAAGTTGGCACACGCAAATAATAAAGTTTCAACATTAATTTCGAATCGTGCAACATCAGTGGAAGTAACAAGAAATTAAAGCGTGGAAGTTCACGCAGTTTTTCCCAACTGATAAAAGTACACGAATGTCAGAACACCATTACTTCTCACTATGAAACCTGTCATCCATCGAAGTCTGAACTAAGTGAAGCAGAGCCAATACTCTCAAAAGGTGGTAATCATTGACCTTACGAAAAATCAAGTGGAACAAATGGTGCTCTGCTTCCCCAGGAGGACTCCCATACAAAGGTGACGTGAGTGCTCGTAGTTTGCAGATTTTGGTCTCACCTCGTTTGTTTGGGACGGAAAGTTAATAAATATGCTCATTCAGGTATCGCTTGGGGCTCTGCATAAAGAAATCTGCCCAAAAAAAAAACAACAACAAAAAAAACAAAACACGCCGTGACGCTGACCTCACAGAACTCTCCTTTAGGGGTCAGTTTAAGCTTGAGCCACACCCACATTAGCCTCCCTTAGAGGTTTGAATTCATTTTCCGACGAGCAGTCCCTTCACTTTTATATGGGAGTCCTTCCGGGGATTACCCACAAATATCGGCATATAAACTCGGACGATTTTGGCGGCCACCTGGTTCTTCGCATAGAGGACCAAGAAAGGAATATTAAGATCAACGACAGGCATGTAATTGGTTTGGAGATTGCGAAGATCGTATACCATCTATTTTCAAGGATGGGATCACGTACGTATAAAATCGTAAAAGGGCCAATGGGTATTGTCGTAATCTTAATTTCAAGTTCAGACAATGATAAACCAGTCAGTAGTCCACTTATATTTTTGTGTTTAGAAATATGCGGGAAGTGAAGATCCAAACATAATGAAGTTATGGCGAAAAGTAAATAGGAAGTGGCTTTAAGTCAAATATCCTGGTATTAATAGTGCACTGTTGCACTATGGCATAAAGTTACACAGTCAGCTGATGCACTGGCACATTTGAGATCATTTATGAGCTGACGGATTTGAATATCACAAGATACACGTGTGAAACAGAAAGTGATAAGCGCATCCTTTGCATATCTAAACCTTGTGGAGTCGAAGTTAAATTGTCAAAATCGTGATTACCTACCTTTAGGCATATTACTGAGAGTGCTCATGACAATTGTTTGGTACCATGGAGAATTCCCCGACAGAATTTTCGTCCCATGTAAGGGAATCCAGGACAGTCTTGGATTCTGGATTCCATGCTGTGGATTCCGGATTCCGGTTACTGGATTCCGGATTCCAGCACAGTGGATTCCGGATTCCAAAAAGAGCTGGATTCCATTTTTTTTTTACCGGTTTTAATACTTTTCTTCGCACTTCGTTTCCGTGTTCTAATCTTGCTATATTGAAAGACGCTGTTAGAAGGCACAACAAGTTTGTTTTCTTTTTCGATTTACAAAATTACGGGAAGAAATGCATTACAGTTCCGTAAGGGTTTACGGTATAATAATGAGGGGGACATTGGGGGACTGTCTTTACCGCAACACCGCAGAAGAAAAATAACAAACACCGCAGTTTTGTCCTACGATTAATCTAATCTAAATCTCCATGTAATTGGGGATGGAGGATCTCGGAACTGGTTAGTGATTAGTAGAGAGTGAGACTGACCTCAGGACTCTATTTTTCACTTAATCTACTTTTGTGAACTCTATTTTCAGCCATGCAGATAGAAAAATGTATGCAACGCCCAGATTTCGCCTGTTATCCTTTTGTTTTGAAGTGTTTTTGTATAAATCCGGGTATGAAAAAGCAGTGAAATATTTATTATTTAATCAATTTTAACCGACGTTCCTAGGAGGGTGGAACTTGTTTTGGCTTGTTTTGGGTCGTTGTGGATCTTTTGTGTATTAGTTTTGATCGTTGTGGATCGTTGTGGATCGTTTAGGTCGTTTTGGCTCTTTTTGCCTGGTTTCTCGTTTTATTAGTAACTGGCCAAATAAAAATACGCTGTGGCGTGTGCAATTCATTCTTTGCAAAGTCTTTGGTTCTGTTCACTAAAGAGTAGTTTTCCTTCTAAATAAAACTTGGAAAACCATTTTTATCTTATCTTTTAAGACTTTTTAAAACTCTGTCTCCGTGTCAATAAAGATTTTTGAAGAGGGTATAAAATTCTCGCGTACAAGTTGACGCTTGCTGCTTTGAGGTTTTAGCGCGGGCAATGATAATGAAATTCAAACTAACTGTCGCGTTGAATTTGATGTTAAAAAGAACCAAAACAACAAAAATTTAGTTGGTTTATACTTAAGATGTGCGTATAACCACGTTTTGTTAGAAAAAAACTTCACGGCTCTATCAAATTCGTTGTTTAACGCGTCGAAAATTGAGGATTTATTTCGAACATGCGCTCTTTCATCGCCTGTCACATTCCTGACAGGCAATAATCGGATTTCACCAGATCTCCCCTTCAGCTTCGTCAATAAGAGATCTGGGTCTCTGAGATGATCTGGGGTCTCTAGGATCCATTTCAAACAAAAAAAAGTTACTGGCTAAACCGATCTCAGATCGGTCTAATTTCCAAGAGCGACCTCAATGTGAACGAGGCCTATTCAGGAGCACAACTGTAGAAAGAAAACATGAAAAACTCGTCTGTTCCTCGACCGAATCTGAGATGACTGAGAGATCAAGAGAGAGTTGAACGTTTCTGACGCGTTGGCTCGTTTTAAGCGTTTTACAGCCATATAGCGCTCATTTATACGATATTTTCTCCACGGACGACGTAAACTTCATATCACATTCAATTATGATTGAGAAAAAAATCAATCTTTCGTTCATGTTTGTGACTTGCTTACCGCCATGTTACAGTCCACAGATAGACACAAACGAAAAATCATGTAGCTTTGCCTTTGGCACGTTTAGATCTATCAGTCATGATCAGCTAAAAGCTGGTATAAAATTTTACAACACAGTATTACACGTACCTTTCTCTCTCAGCCTTTTGTTTTTGCTTGGGCTTTCCCATAACGCATTTTTTAAAAAAAAAAAAGAAAGGAGAAAAGAAAAATCCAACAGACAACAAACTTAAAACTCGTCTCATCGATGTGGTGGCGAGATTTCACTCGAATGCCGGGGATGAATGAAAAAGACACCCAACACGTCCTTGCACGTGATTACTTTAGTTACAGCTGATTGGTACGGTTCTGACAGTACCTAGCTTATTTCTCAAATAAAGATTATCGAAACCATGAAACTGTTCTCACCGAAACTACTAGGACCAAATTAGGGACTAGGAGACTGTGAACTTCTTTTTTTCTTGTTTGGTAAAATGTTGAAAGTGGACGTTTATTTTCAATTGTGAACCAGGAGGACCAGGAAGGTTCAAGAAAAGGTTCACCCCAGGTGCACCTTTTCCGGTCCTATGCCAGGTCAAATTGCTTTAAAAAAGAATCAAACATAGCCAAAGGTTGAAGCTATTCACAGCAATCCAATTTATACCTTAAAAAGGCTGCGCTGTATTCCCTCGAAAACCCCCGAATTTTGTGATCCTGCCAGCCGCTCATAAGCAAGGGTTCCCTCGCTGACCGTGACCTTGACCTTTCATATGGAACTCGTGAACAATGGTTTTTACACCAGATATACCGATATTACACTGTATGTCGTCACGTTGAGGCATATACCCTGAGGAGGCTTTCCATAGATGGTTTTTCTTTCGAGCGAGTAGCTCAATCCAATCTGGAGTGGATCTTTCGGTAACTTGGATTCTGGATTCCAATCTTTAGTAGGATTCCGTAATCCGGATTCCCTTACATGGGGCGAGAATTTTCTATTGAAGCCCAACGTGGACAAAAACCGCTGAATTCGAACAATCAGTAGAGGTGAGAACTGACGCGAAGTCTGAATCCGGCATTGTCAAAGGTTTTCCGGCATGAACATTTCTCCAGGTCGAGACCCCTACACTGTTTTTACCTCTTTCCTCGTCTCACGTCTTGCTAGCGGTTATTACCCTGTTCTTACAGACGCTTGCATTCTAACATTTTAATGATGTAAAAATACATACACCTGAACAACAGCTGAAGGATCTAGGGTCACATTTTTAAAAATCCGCCTTTGGACCCTCTGTGTCGATCCTAATTCATATTGATATCAATTTTACTGAATTAGGCGACACCGCGTTTATCATTTCGTTTTTGTGACTCCGGTGCGGCGCTCATTTGATACAGCAGCCTACCGCGGACAATGTTGTTGAACCACTCAGAGAGGATCTTATTGCTTTTATGTCTCAGCATACCGAGATGCTATGACAAAGAATATAAAGACTCAAATACTTCACAAATCTTATGAAAAAAAATACAAAAACAAACAACGAGCGAGATTGCATGCGAGGAAACGAAGATCTGGTACAAATTTCCCTAAAATAGTCAAATATAAATCCCCTAGTCGTTCAAAGCTTAACAGCTTGACAGGCTAACGGTTTTATTTAGTGGTGGTATAAACATGTTACAACCGAACACTGTCAGGCTACTCAGTCACTTCACTCACTGTCCATCACGGAATTGATAGCTTACAGTATTACTAGCAATTAGCACTAGCACTGTACATAGACAATCAGATTTGAGATAGGCCGGTAGATTACACATCTAAAAATTTAAATTAATATCAAATTCCTAAAGGTATCCGGACACTAACTTAATTCAATGTACACTTCACAGCTGATTTCATTTTTTTAAGGGCAAATAACAATTTACTTGATAAGAATTTGTAAGTACGAAACTTGTTGTGGCGTAGACGTGATTAGCGGGTTGTTGGTTTTTCCTTTTTTGAACTCCAGTCCATGATATTTTCTTAATTTTTCTTCAAGGACTACCGTGTACCATCGTCCCATATCGCTCCTGCCCATTTATATAGTGTAAAGGTGAATGTGTGGAGGACCTTCTCGCTGCAAAATGTAAATACTTCCACCTGTCACTTGACAGGAGAAACATGGTTCTCGTTAATGTTATCTGTAAAACAAAAATGTTCTTTTACAACGCGATTGAAGTATGTCGAATAGCCTCTTCAAGGCGTTCAGACTGTGGGGGCGAACCTCTGAGAGATGCGAGTAAGAAAACGGCGATGGGGTGGGGTAGGGAGTAATGCGTATTTTTCCCGACCCACTCTACTACCAAGAAAGCCAGCTACTGGGAGTCGAACAAAGGACGGCTGGCCGGACAATGGGAAAGTAAATAGTAAATAGTAAATAGTAAGGACAATGGGAAAGTAAACTTAATCTTCTATAAGCTTAACCTATTTCCGATTTTCTTGCTGATAAAGTAAAAAAAGAAAAATAAAAAACAAAAAAATTGTCATGTGTAAGATCATGAAGAAGTTTTTGAACTATCACAGCGCCCGGTGTCACACAATGCGAATTCAGCATCAATATGCAAATTTAAGTCGAATCCTTCAATTCTGAATCGCGTTGTGCCACAAGTTTTATTTCATAACTTGACAAAATAGCTCTTAATCTTTAACTAAAACGTGCTTTTAGGTCTAGTTTAGGTGCCACGTTTGAGAATTTTGTGATGTTTTTGAGGCGTTTATTCAGCTGTTTATTCGTGCATTTTGCTTTCTTAATTGGGTTAGTGAAATAAAGACTGATTAGAGGAAGATAATGCCTAAATAGTATTGGAACAGTAGGAAGAAGTAATATGCTTCCAAATGAGTGCGAACAGTCTAGGATTTGATGACCCGAAGTACTTTTAAACGATCGTTGAAAAACCTGTAAAACGGCATCTAAAATTTGCATATTTTAGCCGCTAACGGTCGTCCAGCAATGAAACGCTGGGAATGGAAGTAAAATAATCAATTTCCTCATTGTAACTGCAATTTCGTTATTAGGATGGATAGTAGTATTGATGATAAAGATACACGGCAAAAGTTTTTTCGAGTCCGAAATCGAGTGGAACACTTTTAGGGAGACTGCCTCTTAATTTCATTTACGCGAGACAAATCAACCTCTCGCAACTTCGTCGCTCGCTTCGCGGCCTAAAAAGCTCGCTCCGCTTGCTTAGAAACTCTCGTGAGGTCAACTTGTGGCAAGTCTAAGGCCGCGTCCCCCCTCCTCTTCCCCCGCCTCCCCTCCCACCCTTCTATAACTTCAAAACTGCTCATGATACGGGCACCTAAATAGCACAGAATAATGTACTCATTTTTCCAACATCTCAGAGCCATAACTTTGATGGACATATTGACGGAATTTGATGTCATTATGACGTCATATTGTTGAATTTTTTAACAGAATGCAAATTGCATCAATTTTTCCCCTCTAAGGGAAAAATACCTGAATAGAAAGTTAAGCGTGATCCAAAATAGTTATGATATATTTGATAAGATATTACTGAATTAACTGTAATACTATTATTCAATAAGTAAAAATCGAAAAAAATCCTTTTCTGCAGGAAAAAGGCTTATTGCAAAAAAATGGCTCTCAAAACTTGTTGCCATGGTAACCTAAATATTGGTGAACACGTCATCACGACGAGTTTAAAATATTCCCAGATAATTTTAACGTGAAATCACAAAGATTTGGTGGTCATACATGTAGCTCTAACGGTTTTGAAGTTACTTATTTTTTAGCGAGCTCCTCCCCGGTCTGAATAGGGTTATCACAGCAGCATGAGTAATGATATTCACTATTATAAAATAACTAAGATAGTACGCGCGCTATGATTGGCCGAGAGGAGTGTTTGCATGAGAGCATGTAAACATAGTTGTGGCGTCAAGATGTTTTGCTTTTCGCGCGCTAATCACTCAAGCACAAATTTGAAAAAGTTTTCAAGTTCAAAACTCGACAAGTTTACTTTATTTACCCATTCCTTCGTCGTCTGAAACTTGGAAAGTTACAAAGAAGGTGTGTCAATTTTTTTTTGCTTAAGCTGACATTTTAAGCGAGAAAAATCCGTATTTTGGAAAGCATCTTTTTGCAAAACAAGAACTGATTACGCTTGCAAGACTTCGTGTATAAGACTTTGCGACTGGTAAGAATTTCTCTTTTAATCAGGACCGTAACAAAGAGTTTGCGTTTTTTCTCGGGAGAGTTATTTTATAAAAGCAATAGAAAACTTTTTTCCTGTGTATGCATGGGAGAATTCTCGACAGTTATGCAAACCCTCGACTTCGTCTCGGGTTTGCATAACTATCTCGAATTCTCCCAACCCCTCTCGCGTTTATATCAGGCTATGCAAACACGGAAAACGTTTTCTATTAATTGCTTAAATATAAACGTCATGATTTTTTTCGAAATTGTATTCGCTTGAGATAATATATGACGTTTTCACATGATGGCAATCAGTTTTTGATGTCCTTTTATGGAAAGGCTAGAGGGGCTAAAACGTCAGCTCCTTTGATCTATTTAAATGTTCTTGTTTTGTACAGTGTGTTTTACACTATTACTTGAGGATCTTTCTTTTGATTTGGATTAGTTTTGGCCTTATACTTTCTGGCTTTTTAAAACGTTTCTAACGTAATCAAAATCGTCTTAATTAACTTTCATGACCTTAACTCTCAGAGAAAAAGTGTAGTCCCAAATAAAAAAAAAGTGACTGGCGGATGGTTTGAATAGGGTTACGCCTACTGGATCCTTTAAAGATGGAAAAACCTTGAAATGTACCTGATTTGATGCCGAAGATACCAGCATGGGGATTTTGCATTCCTCTTCACGATAAAAACCACCGCCGGTTTGCTCCATTACATTAAAAGCAGAACACGTTTTCACTGTCGGTACTCCCAAGGTAACTGTTTTCTTTTCAGTTGGCGCGTCATCCTGAATGGTTCAGTCATAAAGTATCACTTATGATATAATGGTGGTTGGTTAAAAGCAAGTAAAGGTTGTTTTTTAATGGTGTTACGCATATAAAGTGAACTTCTTAGTCATTTCGTTCTAAAACATGACCTTTAAACCTAAAAAATCTTAATTTCAAGTTCTCACAAACTTCTTATATATGGATTGATATCAATCAAAAAACCAGACAATCTCACAATTTCCATAAGGGGCTAGCAGCTATTCGATCGGTGTGTTTGGAATATTTTCTATAGTTTTTGAAAACAGATTGTTTTCTTTGTAAGGTTCAAAAAGAGGTATATGTTTGCTTCAATAAGCATTTACATGTTCTCTTTGCAATTATAATTCTTGTAACACATTAATTAAATAAAAGAGTTGTTTCGGTTACTTTAATTGAAACCAATTTTTGACTGATTAGAGTGGTTTTCGTTTGAGTGTCGTAAAACCAAAACCAAAGTAATTACTCTGGCCAATCACATAGGACACAGACAATACATTGAACCAATCAAAACTCGAAGTAATTACATGTGGCTGACGCAAAGCGCGGGAAATGCATGCGAGCGCGTCACAATTGGCTTTGGTTTTACTTCTGATTGGATGAAAAGGTGGCGCGAATCTTTTAAGCCAATCGCATCGTGTAGAAAGTGCAAAACCAATTACTTTTCGACGCTCAAATGAAAACCGCTCTAAGAAGTAATTCTTATCCTTCACTTACTAGAGCTAGCCAAAGCGAAAAAAAAATTTTTATTTCAAAATAGGAAGTTCATAGAAAGAATTTTAAGTTATATTTCAAGTAGTTGCTATGTACCTGATCACCAATCACGTTCGTGTTCCACGTTAGTATCCCAGCATACAGCTCTGTGTCTTTAGCAGCCCCTGATGTGACTTTTAGCATACGACTGCTAATCTAATCAATCCGACATAAAAAAAATGAGTAAAGCAAGACATCGTGGATCCTGATTTGATTTGGCTTACTATATATATATATATATATACTAGGGTATCTAAAAGATAGTAATGCTGCGGCACATTCTGTTGATACTGGCATTAGTTAGGCAGTGAGACTTAAAAGAATCAAAAATGACATTGAATGTCCTATTTACGTGTTGGAAAGTACTAGAATAATTACTATCAGTCTATAGAAAGAACTCGTGGGAACGTTGTTTAGAAAATGATCAAGTGCATGGTTATCAACTCTGGTTTTCCCACAGTAAATTGTAGGAAATAATAGAAATTCAGATCGTTTATCCATATATTTAATATACGTTGCACGATATTTTCTCTGGAAAAAAAATACTTTTCTTGCTGTTTGTTGCACTTTATTAAGTAACAGTCATTTAGCTATATATTTATAGAAAACAACAACACAAAAAAAGGGAAAAAAAAGAAAGAAGGACTAAATAACTTAGTAGGATTTGAACCCGGCACCTTCGACTCGACGCGACTACACTTAACCACTACACCACAGAGACTGATTACGTGGTCTTTAGGAAAAGTCTTTCATTTTATTCCTTTTCCATGAAACTTCCGCCGGCAAGATGATCGCCAGCCGCATTAACCGAGCTATTAACAGTGAAAAAACAATACATATTCCATGGCAATAAATGAATGAAAGAACATAATTATACTTTTCAAAACGCCGATACACGTCCTCGTCTGCAAAGTAGGACACAAAACATATGTTTTGTTATCTCGATTTCCGCTGTTATTTTGAAGCGAATGGTCAAAATCACATCCATTTTCGGCTCATACAGTTTCTTAAGAATAACATTGCATGACATTTTCTCACTTTCACATCACCTTCTAGCAAGCTGGAATTTGTATATCCCCCGTGTTGGGGTGTCGAAGAGCAAAAAAGGCTCTTGAATTGAAATCCAATCCCCAAGTTAACCATCGTACTCATTTGAAAGACTCCTGAGTGTCTTAAAATTTGGTAAGACCTCTAACCTTGCTGTGGAAAATTTGCCACAAAGAAAACTCTAAGTCTGAGCAGCGAACGATGCACTCTCTCACCCACCGAACTTCCCCGTGTTTTTATTTGAGTTGTTCGTGGCGCAATGCACTCTGGTTAAATGCAATGCATTGTGGTAAAAAGTGATGAATTCAAGAATTCGTCGCCCCTTATATATTTCCTTTAAACCCTGATTATGTTGCTGCTCGCTCCCTTCGGTCGCTCCACAGCAATAACCAAAAAAGTGGAAAGAAATCCTCATCTACTATAAAGTGCTCAATAGCAGAGCTAGAGCTATGAATATAATTATAATCCAAGAGCTAGGTTATTTGAACATTTACTGCAACTCTGAGTTTCATGCTTCTTGCGAAGCAATCATCAGGCAACTGCCAGAAATAACGGTTACAATCACAGAAATTTGAAATACAGAACAATGGATACGTACGTGACGTCTAGGTATGTCATTACATCGTTACATTTTTTAACAGGAATTTCCTAACATGTCTACAACACGATGACAGCTCATTTCTTTTGTTTAGACTTGCCATTTCCGGTTTACAAATGATAAAATACTTTTCCCACAAACACAAATTGCATCTCTTAGTTACATTGGAGTAAGAACTAGCTTGTTTTATCTTGCGCCATTTGATGTTATACTTAGCGTTCTTATCTTTGAGACTCCATATGTATTTACTAAGTTCGGTAGCATGTTTGTAACGCTCGTTTCGGAATGAGCTTACATGGTTTCTATAACGCAATTTGAACGCAGTGTCACAGATCCAATGTATGTTTCCTTTGCGGTTTCTGTGGTGACCTCGGCCTGATAGATGACGCTTTCCACATTACAGTTTCCATCCATGGGACACTCGTTAGGTTTCCTACAATTGCAGCTTTTCTTAGTTTGATTATTAGTGCGTGTGGATTTGCTAATTACGGCTTTGTTAAGGTTGGATATGATTGTTTTAATGTTGCCCATGCAGCTGTAGCTTAATTTGAGGGTGTTACGGTTAAAAATTTTGTGAAGTGGGTTAGATTTGGGGAAGTGCTTATCAATTAGTGAAAGGAAGCATTTTTCGATGATTGTTTCCACGTTCTTGCAGCAACCAAAGCCTTCTATTCTCTCCTTCATTGCTACTTTTGTTCAAGCCGAAAACTGTTCAGAATATTGTTCTGTATTATTTATCTATTTTCCCAATGTTATCAGCAGCAATAATCGGTTTAACTGTCAACAAAATACTTGGCTATAATGCTTTGATGCTCTTAGCAGTGGACAAATAAATTATAACTCCATTTCTAGGATAAAATCTTCAGCAAGAATCAACGACAGCAACTGTTAGGCAATTTCCTGTATTATGTATGTTGCGCTAGACTTCTATCACGGGATTCATGCTATGTTGAAATCCATGTTGATGCATGGAAGAGTGTCATGTCTGCGTTACAACTTTAAACTTTCAACATGATGTAGGAACATGTTCAGTCGGCTAATCAAGCAAAAAGAAAGGCTAGCCTATAGCTACAAGCGTACATACACTCGCTTGTTAGACTAATTTTTGCAATACACAGAGCAACTTGTAAGGCCATAAAAACAGCAGCCGATTCGTTCAAGAATTAGGGACTATAAAGGCGTCTGTAACGTACGGCGATGCGTGTTTTATTTTGGAGATCGAGAAATAAGCCAGGAAACACTTGTAAAGGCTACACAACTTTAATATGAACACTAGCTGAATTCGCCAGCAACATTTAGAGTATGACCGTTTTTTTACAAAATATATTTTTGTAAAAAAGCTGTCCTTTTACAAATATATATCAGTGTAAGAAAACAGCTTTCTTACGGCACCGTTTTTTTACACAACATATATATATATATATATAGATACGTAGACTTGAACTAGGTCAAAAACATTTACTTGCTACTCAGAGTTTCATGCTTCATGAGAAGCAATCATCAGGCAACTGCCAAAAAGAAACAATACATGGTGTTTTATATAGTCTGCTACACAGCCGTTTTTAGTGTCGTCACGCAACGCTCCTCCCCACTGATTGGAGGTCAAGGGTGACATCTAAAAAATTGACTTTAGTCATGTTGGCTTCGACTGTGATTTTTAAGTCGTTTTCACGGAAAATTTGGCAGAAACCCTTCTTGATTTTTTCGATCTGTTGCGGCTTTGTGTTGAACGCTGCTAAACCATCGTCTCAATTTTTTAGATGTCACCCTTGACCTCCAATCTGGCAAGCATTACCCCTACACAAAAGAAGGAAACATCCCACTCTATGTTCACAAGAAATCCAATCATCCGCCATCCATCCTAAAAAATATCCCGGAACCCATAAACAAGCGCCTCTCAGAAATTTCGTCCGACAAGGAATCCTTTGAAAAAGCTAAAGGTACTTACTAAGATGCCCTCAACAAGAGCGGCTACAATTACAATCTCACCTACAGAAAACCCTCCCCAGACACCAAACACCGCAAGAATAGGCCCAGAAACATCACCTGGTTCAATCCTCCGTACAGCCAAAATGTCAAAACCAAAGTTGGAAAGTGCTTCCTCACCTTAATCGACAAACACTTTCCCAAATCAAATCCTCTGCACAAAATTCTCAACCGGAACACACTCAAACTTAGCTATAGCTGCATGAACAACGTAAAAGCCATTATCTCGAACCACAATAAAGCCGTCATTAGCAGGTCATCAAACTTACCAGTTCAAACTATCAACACTTGCAACTGCCGCGACAAAAGGTCCTGCCCTATGGACGGAAATTGCAACGAGCGGAATATCATATACCAAGCAGAAGTCACGACATCGCACTCGAAGCAAACTTACATTGGTCTTTGTGACACATCATTCAAATCGCGTTACAGAAACCACACTTGCTCCTTTAGAAATGAACGTTATAGAAATTCCACTAAGCTAAGTGATGTAAGTTCAATGAACTGTGCACGCGACCTCGTGTAGGATAAAATGCGTTTTAATGAGACTCAATCAAACCTTAAGTACACGTGTCACGCAATAGTACTTGGCAAACTTTCAAATCAATTAATTCAAAACCGAACAAACTAACGCATATTGTAACATCTTCCCCTTTATATAAAAAAAATAAAACGCTAATACGGTACGGCATAAATGAAATCCTACTGATCATAAAGGAAAAAAAAACTAGCTTTCTCAAAACTGTAAATAGGCGAATAATGTCAAATTGTAAAGCAAAATGTTTTTTTTTTCTTTTAACAAACGTAGTCTGCAAATCTTGCTGGCCGTTTAATATTTCGGGAGCTTGTTCTTCTTGCTACTGGGCTTGGAGCAGGAGTAGCTGCTGTGGCTTCAAAGCTCTGTCAGCAGGTGGGTTTTCCTGTGTCGGCTTGAGGTCGTGTCTGTTCCTCCGAAACAATTCTCCGTCAGCTTCAACCATATATGATCTGTCCGAGAGTTTCTCTACGCAATTTCCCGCTTTCCATGGCTTTCCTCGTTGTAACAGGGAAAGCCGCACCTCTTGACCGATTTCCAGGTCTGGTAGCACCTTTACGTTCCTGTCGTGAAAGCTTTTGGCCATATGGCGTTTTCGCTGTATTTGATTTTGAACTCCTTCGAGAACTTCTGGGTATAATAAGTTGGAGCTAATGGGAACCAGTGTCTTGGTTCTTCGTGACATAAGGCGCTGAGCGGGGCTTGTCTGCATCCCTGTGGTTGGAGTGTTACGGTAGTCCAGCAGGCTAAGCCACGGATCTTTATTGTCTCGCTGGGCTTTCTTGATCAAACTCTTCACGACTTTTACAGCTGACACTGCCTTTCCATTGGACTTTGGATGGTACGGGGAAGAAGTCACATGCTG
Source organism: Porites lutea (assembly GCF_958299795.1). Lineage (NCBI taxonomy): Eukaryota > Metazoa > Cnidaria > Anthozoa > Scleractinia > Poritidae > Porites > Porites lutea. The sequence goes on from NC_133209.1 coordinate 8,255,017, forward strand.
AAACTCCCACTGAGTGGCAAACTCCGAGAACTCTCCACTAATGAACTGCGGTCCGTTCAGTCAGTCACAAGAACGTCAGGGATGCCGTGACGACTGAATTGAGCTTTCAAGAATTTGATCACGGTTGATGAGTTGGTGTTCTTCAAAAGGTCGACTTCCACAAAGTCTGAATAATAGTCCACCAGAACTATATAATCCTTGGAATGAAGGGAGAAAAGGTCTGATCCTACCCTACTCAAAGGTCTATCTGGGATCTTGTGTGTCTGCATGGGCTGCTGTGGGTTAGCTGTTTGATATTCTGCGCAAACTTCACACTTGGCCACTGCTTTTTTAATGTGTGTGGTCATATTAGGCCAATAAATTCGGTCTCTAGCTTTCCTGAGGCATGCTTCTATTCCAAGATGACTAGAGTGTAAACGTGCTAACATCTCAGATCTCAGGGAGTGAGGGATGATAATTCGCTGATTCTTAAAGAGAACTCCATTGTGCAGTGTCAATTCTTCACGGAAATTCCAATAGTCTCGGACTGTTAGAGGAACTTGTTCTTTCATGTCAGGCCATCCAATAAGAACAGTGTTCTTCAGTGCTTGAATAACAGGATCTTGTTCGGTGGCCTTCTTTAGTTGGCACAGCCTCTCACTTGTGATCTTGACGGTGTCTAGGGGGTTTATTTCTTCTAGCTCCAGCGCAAAAACTTGAAACTCGTCCTTTGGGGGATCTTCTGTCTGCCTGAGGGACGCTCTTGAGAGGTGGTCAGCAACGTATATTTGAGAACCTGGCTTGTATTTTACGTTAAGGTTGTAACGTTGAAGTCGTAGCAGCATTCTCTGTAGTCTGCTTGGGGCAGTTAGCAAAGACTTTTTGAAGATGGACTGCAGTGGTTTGTGGTCAGTCTCAACGGTAATAACTGCTCTCCTTGTAATGTACTGGCTGAACTTGGCGCATGCAAAGACGATTGCCAGACATTCCTTTTCAATTTGAGCGTAACGCTGTTCTACTTGCGAGAGAGTTCGTGAGGCAAATGCTACAGGCTGCCCATTCTGAAGCAGTGTTGCTGCAAGTCCTTTTTCGCTGGCGTCGCACTGTATGGTTACTTCTTCCGTCATGTCATAGTAATTAAGCACTGGGTGCCTTGTAACGAGTGTCTTGATTTCCTCGAAGGCTTCATCATGCTGCTTTGACCAAACGAAGCTTCTATTCTTGGTAGTCAGCTCACGTATTGGGTGTGCAATCTCTGACAGCCTTGGAAGGAACTTGGCGAGATAATTGACAAACCCTAGTAAACTGAGGGTTTCTTGCTTGCATGTTGGCTTAGGCATCTTGCTAACAGCTTTTATTTTATCTGGGTCAGGCTTGAGACCTTCGCTGGTGAGAACTTGACCCATGTAACGCACTTCTGACTTTCGAAGGTTAAGCTTCTTGCTGTTAAACTTTAGGTTTGCTCTGCGTGCTCTTTGAAGTAGCCTTATCAGGTTAGCGTCATGGTCTGCATTGGCTTCCTCTATGGTATCACCTGATCCTGAGACCAATATGTCGTCTCTCAAGACGTCTACTCCATTTAGGTCGCTGAGGTGTTCTTGAAATTTGCATTCAAATTCCTCTGGGGCTGCATTGACTCCAAATGGCATCTGAAGATATCGGTATCGGCCAAAGGGCGTCCAAAATGTTGTAAGCTTGCTGCTCTTTTCGTCTAGTGTGATTTGGTAGAAGCCATCCTTGGCGTCAAGTCTAGTGAACACTTCTGCTTTACTCAGTTTTGGGAGGACTTCTTCGATTGTAGGCAACTGATATTTAGGTCTTCTTATGCCTTTGTTTAGATCTTTGGGGTCCAGGCAGATTCTGATCTTCCCTGGTTTGGCAACGACCACCATGCTGCTGATCCAGTCGGTAGGTTCAGTTTCTTTTACTAGGATGTTTTTCTTTTCAAGCTCTTCTAACTTGGCTTTAACTGCTTTGTGTAGCGTGACTGCAATGCGTCGGGGTGCATGATACACTGGCGTGACTTCCGGGTCGACTGTAAAACTCGCTTTTCCGATATTTCCAAGACCTTCAAAAACATCTTTGTAATCTTCAAGAATTTTGTCTTTGGTGAGAAGTGGTTTGACTTCACTCAAACTGTTGACTTGTGGTGTTGATTCACAATTAATTTGGAGTACAGTATGTGGTCCTTGGTCCGCGTGTAAAAGTCATCAACTTGAATATCTTACCCGAATCTTCATGTAACGAGCTGAAATACTCCCTGAAGATAGCTTTTATGTTCCTGTCGATACTCCTGAAGCTTCAAGTTCCAGACATAAATATTTTGCTAGGAATTCGCAAAACGGCGACCGTTTTCGATGGTCCTTGGTCCGCGAATCTGGTCTTTGGTCCGCGTCTCAGGTAAGCAGCACGATAAAAAGTTTAAAATGTTATAGTTTCCACACGAAAACGTGATTTTCACAGTATTTCTTGTATTTTTTTCTTTTCTTGATGCAATCAAGCTGAAGTTTTTTTTCGGAAGATGCTGTGAGTATAAAATAATCCGCTTTTCTTTCGAAGACTTCAGACAACAGTCTCCTCGAGTCTCCCACACGAGCGTCGACGAGAGGTTTTTAGCGCGGTCGAAAATAATTACCAAAAACTCTGTATGTACTCGAAGTATTAAAAAAGAGAACTTGTAGACATGTATAGGGACGACTTTCAAAACATTCTTCGAAAACAAAGGCCGTTTGGAAAGTTTTATTCAACCAAGGTCATAGGACGTGGACCAAGGACCGCTAAGCGAAATTTGGTGATATTTTTCAAGAGTCGCTAAAACAAAAAATTCAGCGTCTACAGCAATATGCTTCCAACAGCAGAAATAAGTTGATCTGAAAACCTGTTCTGTAAAAAGGCAAGTCTTCGCGTTGCGTTTTAGTTATTCGCAGGCCAAGTAAACATGACCACGTAATTTACGGTGCCGCAAAAATCCAAACTTCAAGAAAGACAAATTAACCTACCTGTCAACAAACTTTAATTTCGCGTCTTCACCCGCAGTAAGAAGGCTAAAACTTCGTCATATGAAAGAATGCTAATCAGTAAATCACGATATCTTTCATTATTCAACGTATTTTTTTTCTTGACGAAATATTTTATCATTTTCGGAAAAGACGCGGACCAAGGGCATCGGGGACTTGCGCGGACCAAGGACCACATACTGTAATCCTAGGTTTTCGCATGTTTCTGCCGACAGCAACGGCTTGCTGTTCCCTTCGACGACTTGAAACTTTAAGAAATGCAGTTTTTGGCCTTCTCTGTTGACATTTAGTGTCACTTCTCCCAATGGTTTCATGACATTTCCATTGAATAGTCGTAGCTTCACTTTGGTGTTCTTGATAGCCGGATGTGCGGTTTGACAGATTACTGACAGATCACGATGTGTTAAGACGTTGCATGTGGCTCCAGTGTCCAACTGGCAATCTAATTTTGTCTTGTAGCGCGCATCAGGATCGCAGAATTCAAGCGGGGCGTAGAACTGTTTCCCTCGTTCTTGTACTGAAGACACTCTTCTTCAACTTTATAGAAAAATTCATCTGTGTCGGTGTCAGTGTCAGTTTCTTGTTCTGCATCCGACAACTCCGTTAATTGTTTGATCGGACATTTTTGTGATGATTTGCATACCGATGCGAAATGGTTAGGCTTCTTGCACGCTTTACATTCGTGCCCAAATGCTGAACAGTTTTCCAGTGAATGCCTCTGTTTTCCTCCACAGCGGTAGCATTGATAGCCCTTGTGTTTAGGACGCGTTTTTCGATGTTTCCTTTGGTCTGGTGATGCATCGCGTGTTTTCTTGCCATTAAAGGGTTTGCGTGACTTTCCTTTGTTGCCCTGACGGCTTGAATAGCACGAACATCTTCTGTTTTATTCTCCTCCGTCTTCATAGCCTTTAGCTGCTGTGTGGCGATTTCACTTGATCGGCAGATGTTTAGAGCCTTGTTCATGTCTAGATTTTCTTCTTTCAATAGACGACGTTTTGTTGCCTGGTCTTGTAAACCAATCACCAGACGATCTCTGATGAGTTCTTCCGTTAGCGTGCCGAACTGACAGGTAGAGGCTGCTTTTGGTAGAAGATTGACATAACTATCCACGGTTTCACCTGAGTTCTGTTGGCACATGTTAAAAAGATATCGCTCGTATACGACATTCCTTTTCGGCTTGAAGTACGCTTCTAGTGCCTTACACTCGTCTATGTCTTGTTGTTCTTCCGTTGTGAGTTTTAGGTTAAGGAAAATCTGTAAACATTCCTTGCCCATAGCGGAGCGAAAAGTGGCGAACCGAATCTTTTGTTCTTGTTTGCCGAGGCCCGTGGCTACTTCATAGTCTGTCCACTGTTGCTTGAAAAACTCCCAGTTGTTTACCAAGTCTCCCTTTACCGTCATCGGGGAGGGAATGGGAAAATGTGATGTGAATGAGATCAATCGCGGGACGCTGCCTGTTGACGCGCTTTCTTCTGGCGGTGGCATATCTTGTTTTGAAGTGTCGAATCCTCGATTAGCTGTGCTACTTATGAGGTAATACGCTGTATGAAGGCGTTCGTTTTAGTATCCGTTTTTTTCTTGTTGTGGATTTTCTTCTTTAAACTTCTGACACCATGATGTAAGTTCAATGAACTGTGCACGCGATCTCGTGTAGGATAAAATGCGTTTTAATGAGACTCAATCAAACCTTAAGTACACGTGTCACGCAATAGTACTTGGCAAACTTTCAAATCAATTAATTCAAAACCGAACAAACTAACGCATATTGTAACACTAAGCAAGTATGTATGGGGCTTGAAAGACAAGAAAACTGACTACCAAATTAGATGGTGGAGTATTAGACATGCAGGATCCTATTCAAATGTTACTGTAGTTTGCGAAACGAAATGGAGCGAAACGAAACGAAACGAAACGAAACGAAATGAAAATCTGTAGTTTGCGAAATGAGAATCTGTAGTTTGCGAAATGAGAATCTGTAGTTTGCGAAATGAGAATCTATAGTTTGCGAAATGAGAATCGGTAGTTTGCGAAGTGAGAATCTAGACATTCGGGAGCAAATTTGAATGCGGAAAGAAAACTTCCCGATGATAATTTTCGAAAATTTGGGTATATATTGCGAAAGTGCTGTTCCATTCGGTACTGCAAGGAAGTTGCCGAAAATTTTTAAATTAAAAACCAGACTTTTTGATTGTATGGAATGGCGCCCATGCAAAGGTAACCAAATTTGTTACCAATTGTGCTCCCTTTACGCGAGCGCGTGAGAGCTCCACTAAAAAAGTTTCTCTAGTCAAATTTTCCTTTAGTATGGTCAATGAAGTCATGATTCAACCTGACTGACTACTGGAAGCAAAAGCTTTGCTTTGACCTATTTATTATCCTGATATCAATTTAAACAAATTTCTATCAAATCTTAATGACCTAAATAATATACACTGCTTCACTGGCGCGTCGTTTATAGCGGGAAGTTCAAGCCCACATAAATCACGGGGGGTGACAGCTCTAACAAGGGCTGTTTCGGGAGAAAAACAAATTTATTCCGGGAATCTGGAGATTTTGCCGGGAATCGGGAAAACTGGGACATTTTTCGGGAAATATGAGATATTTTCGGGACATTGAGCAAAGATTTGATATTACATGTTATCAAACAATATATGCAGTGATATGCACCCAGTGTATACGCTGTATTCTATGTATTTTGACACTTGAAAATGGCTGAACTCCCCATGATATGAAAAGACCAATCAGCAACGTTTCCAACTAAAATAGCATGAAGTTCGAGTGCGATTGGCCACGTGCAATCCCCAGCGGATTGACTCAAGAACCGTACCGGTGCAAGGCACATACTATCAGTTCACACCAGATGCCATCATTTATTAGTTCAGGGGTATTTTACGCTGCACGTTAACGAGTTTTAAGAGCACATTCCACTGATTGCATACTGGAAAACTTGAAAGAAGTACGTAAGAAGTATGTAAGAAAAAAACTAAACTTATTTAACCTTGTTAAACACAAATGAGGCCATAAAAAGTAGTATGTCTGTGAAGACTCTTTAATCATCCTGATCTCGTCGGGGGCCTTCCGATTTTGCTCGAAAATCCCGAATCTCGAAAAATATGCGCTCGGGATAGGAAAATTTCAGATTTTGACAGTTGTTCGGAAATTTTCAAATGAATTCTTATGATACTCATACAATGATACACCACACAGAGTATACTTAGCTGAAAATGATATCCAGAGCAATTTCAAAAACCGCACAACTTGTATAAAATAAAACTGACTACTTCTACGCGAAGTCACGCCAGTAAAAATAAGCATAAAAAGGACAATTGATTTAGAGAACATTTTGGACAGAATTTGTCCTCTCAGAACACTTGAAATGGCGTTTCAGAGCACTAAGATTTCAAAATTTTCTGGGGGAGCATGCCCCCAGACCCCCTAGTGGTTGGCCCCTTCACTGCTCGCCTGATTCATCGGTGACTGAAAAACAAAAAAACACGATTTTATATACTTAAAAAGTTTGACAGTCTTTCTGTGTTAACATGATACCCTCTAAACGAAAAAATAACTAAGGTTAGATAATTAACAGGTTACATAATTAACAAGAAGCTGCAAAAAATCTTTAATCAAAATTTTAATTATAATTTTGGGAAGTTAAACATTTATGGGGAATGCCACCGAAAAATTCGGGAGGGTCGACGAAATTTCCGGGAGGACATAAAGTTATTCATAGGACTGCCCAAACAGCCTTTGTTAGAGTTGTCACCCCCCGTATAAATCAAACAGGAAATAAATCAGGCGTGCCGTTTTTGTGTTCACAGCTCAACACCGTAAACAAACAGTTTATATTTTGAAAATAAAGAAAGAAGGGCTTTAATATTTTCTCGTGCCTTTCCATACATGAAACGGGCAGCATACCGGTAACGAGAATTGTGAAATATTATGTGGGACACAATGAAGGTTGACATGTCATCAGATTTGAACTGTATTTGAACTGTAAGATTTGAATCGTATCATCCTAGGAGTTTCTGTTTCCTCACAGGTCCGATAGCGTGGTATATATGCAGTGAGGTCTCCCGCAGAACTTTTGAATTGTTCAGAAATAAATTATTACATCATGAGAAATAGAGACAACGTCGCAGAGCAAAATTAAAAATTTCACTTCGGTTCATTTTTAATTCTTCCATCACTTTCACGCAATGCACCATGCAATGTCCAAGACAAAACAATAGCTCCTGCGACGACACTAGGCACTCTGTAACTGCTGCTTAAAAATGCGAGAGACGGTTTTATAAACCGCGTTATGAAAATAACGCAAGAACAATAGATGTAGGTATCTCGCGGGGTACATGTAACGAAGGTTTACGTTAATCAATAAATCAATCGAGCATCTCCGCCTAAACGTGAGAATTTCCCAAATTTGACTTTTAGAAATACTTCGTTCCCCAAACCTCTTTTTATTAACACACTCCGGGATCGCTCATGAACCAAGAGAGGTTATCCTCTCTTGGTAAACACTTTATTGTCCACCACCCCAGCCAGCTCTAGAGGGGGAGGGTGTTTCCTTGAGAACTGGTTAGCTCCAATGACCACCAAGTTTAATGTCGAGCTTACATCGTATATGTTTCACAATCCATTCGTAAAGCTACTCCACGCGTCCGTTACTTCCTACGTTCTGATACAACCTAGCACGTTCTTAAATAACCACACCTAATATGCATACTATTAGCGTTACTAGGCGTGTCACGCATGCGGTCACGCCATTTCACCAAGCTTTAATAATTTTTCGTTCTAAAAGAAATACATTTATAATTCGCAATAAGAACAAACACAAATCGTCTTAATCTCGTAGCTAAATTCAGAAAACTTCAGTGTTAACTTACTTCTGTGGCGGGTCGTTACAACAATCGCACTTTACAGGTTAGCAAATTCTTTTAACAGATTCTTCAGGTAAGCGGATTTATAGACAGACTGTAAATTATTTTCTTTCTCACTTCGATTCTACTGAAAAACTGGTTTGAAACACAATAAGCTTATACAATTCTTGTCCTCAAATAAATCTATCCAATAACAAACAGGCAACGCTTGTTTGATAAACGAAACAGAGGGGAGACCTCGCGTACCTTGCATTTCCAGTTCCACCGTTTTATTCCTTGGCTTCATACCCTTAGCCGGTACAAATAATATTTACTATTTTTCTGTAATTTTCCTCCTTCGCCCACCTCTAGATCACCCCTTCATAATTCCCTCCTATCGTCCCCTTATTTCCCGCCTTCTGAACCCCTCTAACCCCTTAATCCTTCGAGCTACCCCATCCCTGTCGTCGTTTTCTAGGTCGTCGTTTTCTAGGTCATCGTTTTCTAGGTCATCGTTTTCTAGGTCGTCGTTTTCTAGGTCATCGTTTTCTAGGTCGTCGTTTTCTAGGTCGTCGTTTTCTAGGTCTTCGCTTTCTAGGTCGTCGCTTTCTAGGTCGTTGTTTTCTAGGTCGTCGTTTTCTAGGTCGTCGTTTTCTAGGTCGTTGTTTTCTAGGTCGTCGTTTTCTAGGTCGTCGTTTTCTAGGTCGTTGTTTTCTAGTAGGTCGTCGTTTTCTAGGTTGTTGTTTTCTAGGCCGTCGTTTTCTAGACACCCTTTGGTTCGGTACATGAAAAGTTCGGCGTCTGAATCAAAGGCGTTCCAAAGTCGATCCAAAGGCGAAATTCCCGGCCGGACTAGGCGAGAAGAATGGCTGAGCCGTTCCAAATTGAAACAGGCGTTCCTAATTGATTCAGACGCCGAACTTTTCATGTACTTAATTCAATGTATTAGGTTCGGCTCATGAAAAGTGCGGCGTCTGAACCGGGCCTAAATCACCATAAAACACCATGTATTGTTTCCTTTTGGCAGTTGCCTGATGATTGCTTCTCATGAAGCATGAAACTCTGAGTAGCAAGTAAATGTTTTTGACCTAGTTCAAGTCTACGTATCTATTCAAAGCTCTGGTAAACCCATTGAGCACTTTTTAGTTGATGATAAATTTGAATTTCGTCATTTCATTTTATATATATATATATATATATTTAGTATATACTAAAACAGTGGATAGTGTTTTTCGCGCGCTCTGATTGGCTACTCAATCAGTGAATATCCTGCACTATTCACTGATTCACCTCCAGTTCCTGCGAGCGCGAGCGACGCCAAACTCGCGTAAGTTGCGAGCAGAATGCCTTCCCGGTTTGCTGCCGTAAACAAACAGAGAAAATTTCAAAACTAATCAAGCAAACTGTTTCCGAAATACACGAAGAAGGTGACGAAATTCGGATTGGAAGTTTTAACAGGTAAAGCTTTGTGTTTTTGACACGAATTTATCGATAAAATCGGTGGAAAAGTTTTTTGTTTACAAATGCAAATTAAGTTTAAGTCTTGCTTACTTTATTTAGTTGAGTTGTTCATAAATAAGCTTAAAACTAAATTTAATAATCTTTTTTTTATAGAATGATTTTAAATACAAAAAGAATCCACAATTCCTTTTGAAGAAATTTCCCCTCAATAGCTAAACAAATGCCTTCAAATGTTTTAATTGTCGGCAAGAAAAAGCGACGGCCGCGGCCGCCCGGTCATTACGCGCGCCAAAATTGTAATCGTTGGCAACAGTATTTGAGTTAAAAATCGTCATTTTGAGCTCAATTATCTCACTGTTTTAGTATATACTAAAACAATTATTCACCTCAGTGTCGGTGGCTAGTCGTGGATATTTACCTCACTGCTTCGCAGTTCGTTAAATATCCAGGACTAACCACCTCCACTTCGGTGAATAATTGTTATATATTTATACAATGATGTGAATGCTACGCGCGCTGTGATTGGCCGTTGCCCATGATCTATTCGAGTACAGATACATGGATGATGTCTCGGGAAACTTGTTTTCTTTGTTTTGTTCAACATGGCACGCGGTTTTGAAAATGTTTGTGAGATTATTTCGGATTGAGGCAAGTGAAAGCTGCGGAAAAAGTTTAGCAGGAGCTATTTACAAAGAAGAAAAATGGAGAAACGGAGACCAAAAAAGCTATTGACTACTTGACAATGCCTAAACTACAAGAAATCTTCACAACAGTTGCCATCGTGTGTCTTCGCTACGAGAGACTCGCTGTTTTGCAAAATGTTTTCGCTATTATTCTTCTTTGAGCAAGAAAAGACGGTGAAAAACTTTTCGAAGAAACTGTACACAAGTAAGATAAAGAAGAAGCTAAGATGAAAAGTTGGGTTTGGGACTTAAAAAATGCCTAAACTAGCACAAATCCTCAAAAGGTCAAGCGATTCGAGGCAGGTATGTGTATCGGTCTTTTTCTTTTCCGATCATTGTATAAAACAAAGAGATTCCATGCTGCCGTGGGTCTGTTCAGTAATAGATCACAGAGGACGTCAAAATGTGGTAAAAACAACAGTGACACACTCGCCTGCGGCTCGTGTGCCACTTCTTTGTTTTTACGACATTTTGACGTCATCTGTGATCTATTACTGAACAGACGCACGGCAACATGGAATCTATTTGTTAATTATATATATATATATATATATATATATATATATAAAATTGTCCCAAGCATCTCTCTCTCCCGTCCTCATAAACACAAATATATCTTAATCAGAAATGAAGACAGAAAACAGTTTCCTTTCAATCCACCTATATTTCGATCACATTCAGTGATCTTCTTCAGGGTGACTAACTAGCCGTTAACGTACAGAACTTTTAAATTGCTGAATTACGAAGGTAACGCGCGCACATCACAACTGAAATGACTGTTATTTTAAACGTCTAACGGAAAATGTCATAGATGACACTATCATCTCCTGCGCGCGCCCGAGCGCGTCTTTCGGTTCTGGGCGTAAAAACCATCATCCTCATTAAGTCCTTGAGGGCGCAGCGTTCCCAATCTATACATCCACTGCGCCTCCTTCTTCCGCAACTCCCAAATTTGTACTTTTTTGTGTGTGGGGAGAGCTTCTCTTTCTCTCTCTCTCTCTCTCTCTCTCTCTCTCTCTCTCTCTCTCTCTCTCTCTCTCTCTCTCTCTCTCTCTCTCTCTCTCTCTCTCTCTCTCTCTCTCTCTCTCTCTCTCTCTCTCTCTCTCTCTCTCTCTCTCTCTCTCTCTCTCTCTCTCTCTCTCTCTATATATCTATATATATAGATATAACAGTAAATAGACTACTCAATATGAGCACATATGGATTTTAATACAGGTCTGTTTCGTAGACCAACAAAAAGTTGATCCACTCATCAGTTAAACTTCATACACACTGAAGCATCACAACGGTTAACACAGCAACATGATCGCGTGACATATTTTGGCGGTTGTCATGACAGAGGCGTTAAACAAACAATACTAATTTATAAATACAAAAACCCTACGCGCGCTTATGATACAATAAACAAAATTTCAGGAATACTTGAGAATATATCTTCTTCGATGTCTACTATTTCTAAAATTTCTGGAATACTTGAGAATATATTTTCTTCGGTGTCTACAATTTCTACAAACAACATTTCTAAACGATGCGACCTATGCTTAACAGAGAACCTAATGATCATTACTGCAAACCCCGACAGAATCCTAAATAAAAGATCAGAACTGATTTCCAAGTGCCGCCACGAAAACAAGTTTTACCTTAGGAACAATTGACCCAAAAACAACACTCTATTAGTTTTTCCTCACACCTAATTGTAATTAGAACCGCACTGCCCTGCTTTTTGTAATCAATAGACGCGTGTATATATATAACTTAATAGGTTTATTCTCCATTAAATACTGTCTGATGAGTGCGTGAGCACGAAACTCGGAGTAACAGAGAATTTTGTCTCTTCCTTATATCTTCTTATTCAAAGCTCTACACTTAAATAGTGTATTGAGCACTGTTTAACGGCTTTAGCCACTTTATTACATATATATATATATATATATATACTTCACAGAAGTTCAGGTTACACCAGAAATCATCGTTTTATTGCTACAGAACTGTTTCGTATGGTGCAAGGACCACACTCATCAGGCAATTTTGACGACTGAACTGTTGGAATTGGAAGGCTGGCATGTAAATGCGAAAATTTGAATGGTTGCTATGGTAGATGCGTTACATTCAGGTTATATGAAACTGTTGAAGGGGTTGCTAGGTAATAAAAACATTATATAAGAGGGATTATCTGTCGTTATAAAAAATGTGATGTAAGCGGGTTTAAAGTAGTCTGCTACACAGCCGTTTTTAGTGTCGTCACGCAACGCTCCTCCCCACTCCTCACTGTGGGGAGGAGCATTGCGTGACGACACTAAAAACGGCTGTGTAGCAGACTAGGTTTAAAGCTACGGTACTCTAAAGTTTCCAAGTACATATCGGTTTCTGTGGGGGCATGAACTTGCTAATTCGTTTCTTCTGTTGAAGCTACACAGTTCTTTTTTACAGATGATTATGAACTTTTCATTCAGGCAAAGACTACATTTTTTGCTAATGCTGCTGTAGGGTTTACATTTCTTAAGAGTTTTCCATTTAATCTGAAACGGTTTCTTTTCGTTTTTTAAGTTCCAAACATATTTGGAGAGTTCTGTTTCATTTCTTCTTTTCGAGTGTCGAAAGGATGTTTTGTGGTTCCTGTAACGTTCCTTAAGGTTTGTGGCTAGTCCAACGTAGGTTTCAGTTGCTGTCTCAGTAGTAACTGTGGCTTGATAGATGACGTTAGTTTGAAGGCATTTTCTTTCTAATGGGCAATCAGACTTTTTTTCTACAATTGCAGGTGTCGGGTTGCGGTGTTGGGGTATTTGCATTGGAAAGAACGTGTTTGTTGTGTGACGATATGAAGGATTTCATATTTGGCATACATGAGTAGCTTAGCTTGAGAGTGTGTCTGTTAGAATCTTGTAGAGTGGATGTTTTTTCTGGAAGCATTTATCGACGATGCGGAGGAACTTTCTACCAAGGTTGGTATTAACATTCGAATCGAAAGGAGGATTGCACCATGTAATGTCCCTTTCTCTCTTTCTTTTGGTTCTCGGAGTGGGCTCAGGGTTGTATGTTAGTTTGTGATCATATCCACTTTCTTTAAGTGCTTGCTGGTAAGGAGCAATTGATTCGTCAAAAACGTCTTTGCTGGATGAGATGTTAGTTAGCCTTTTGTTGATGTTGACTGGTATGTTTTCTGGTAATGCCGGGGGGTGGTTGGTCTGTTGGTGGACGTACGAGAGCTTGTTGTTGGGTTTCATGTATGGCTTGTAACTTCCGTCTGTAAGGTCGAAGGTTACATCAAGAAAGTGAACGATTGTTTTGTTGGCATCGATTGTAATCTTTAGGCCCTTTGATTTAAATACATTGCAGACTTCTTTCTTGGTTTTTTCAATTTCTTTCGGAGTGGCTTTGCAAACCGCAAGACCATCGTCGCGGTACAGTCCAACTTCATCTTTGAATTTGGATGCGATTAGCGAAAGCATGTAAATTCCTATCAATTCGCACGTTTCTGCTTCGTCGTATGACCCCATTGTAACATCAAACATGTCGTTTGTGTTCTTCTTGGTCCAGGGAGAGTTTTGATGGTAAAGGCATACCTGCAAACTCTCACGCCTGCGGGTTGAAAACTTCGATCTCACGCCAGCTCACGCTTGCAGGCCAATTTCTCACGCCTGATTGAAAAATGTGAGTTGTTGCCGTCTTGCTTGACACAATTTCCAAAAATATGTTAACTCAGACCCATGTAAGGAACGAAAACCATGCGTAAAATGAATAAATGACAATACCTTCCTTGCGATCTCTGATTTTATGGATAAGCGTTTTCTCGATAACTTCGCCTTCGGCAGACTTCGGACGTCTTCGGAAGACTTCGGACTTCTTCGGGAATCTTCGGAAATGATCGTGTCGTCTTCAAAAATCCCAGCACTCCCAGGATAAAAATCTCACGCTTATATCTCAGAAAAAGTTGGCAGGTATATAAAGGAGTGATTTTTTGCGTGGATGATGATGTGGCGGTCTTGTGGAGTGATAGTGGTGAATTTGGAAGAATAATCTAATGCATTCAGGAGCAGGTCTTCCGATATGGATGGATAGAAGTCGCATACGTCAAAGGTAATAAATGTGTGTTTTTCCTTTTCTGGGATTGCCTTGAACCATTCTATGGTGTTGTTAGTGCTTTTCCACAGGTTCACCTTGGTTGCTTGGATGACTTCTTTGTTTATGCGGTCGAGGATGTTTTTGCTGATGACACCAATTTCAGATTTGCTTGGATTAATGAGTCTGCAGGTCGGGTTGTTAACGAAATCTGGTTTGTGGTCTTTCAGTGTAATGAAGGAGTCCCTTGATGCAGAGACTTCAATTCGGTCCGCTAGGTCGATTTTTTCTGAACTGAAACCTACGTTGGACTAGCCACAAACTTTAAGGACCGTTACAGGAGCCACAAATTCCTCCTTTCGATTCGAATGTTAAAAGCAACCTTGGTAGAAAGTTCCTCCGCATCGTCGATAAATGCTTCCAGAAAAAACATCCACTCTACAAGATTCTAACAGACACACTCTCAAGCTAAGCTACTCATGTATGCCAAATATGAAATCCTTCATATCGTCACACAACAAACACGTTCTTTCCAATGCAAATACCCCAACACCGCAACCCGACACCTGCAATTGTAGAAAAAAGTCTGATTGCCCATTAGAAGGAAAATGCCTTTAAACTAACGTCATCTATCAAGCCACAGTTACTACTGAGACAGCAACTGAAACCTACGTTGGACTAGCCACAAACCTTAAGGAACGTTACAGGAACCACAAAACATCCTTTCGACACTCGAAAAGAAGAAATGAAACAGAACTCTCCAAATATGTTTGGAACTTACAAAACGAAAAGAAACCGTTTCAGATTAAATGGAAAATTCTTAAGAAATGTAAACCCTACAACAACATTAGCAAAAAATGTAGTCTTTGCCTGAATGAAAAGTTCATAATCATCTGTAAAAAAGAACTGTGTAGCCTCAACAGAAGAAAAGAATTAGCAAGTTCATGCCCCCACAGAAACCGATATGTACTTGGAAACTTTAGAGTAACGTAGCTTTAAACCCGCTTACATCACATTTTTTATAACGACAGATAATCCCTCTTATATAATGTTTTTATTACCTAGCAACCCTTTCAACAGTTTCATATAACCTGAATGTAACGCATCTACCATAGCAACCATTTAAATTTTCGCATTTACATGCCAGCCTTCCAATTCCAACAGTTCAGTCGTCAAAATTGCCTGATGAGTGTGGTCCTTTCACCATACGAAACAGCTCTGTAGCAATAAAACGATGATTACTCGTGAAACCTGAACTTCTGTGAAGTTATAGCTGATGCTCCTCAATCAATTGAGTCGAGCGCTCTACGAAATACGTTCTACTCAAAAAACGAATCTATATAATATATAGATAGGGTTCAAATCCCGTTCAAGGCAATTTTTAGAGTTTCACTTGTGTTCATTTATTTCTTTCTTTCACTGGCTTCAGTTCATTTGTGTTATGTAATAGTATTAAAAAGGTGTTAGCACCTTCCAGTGGCTTCTGTGAACTCTAAAGAATTGTTTGGGGAGTCCCGTGAGCCATAAAGCCTTCAATTCGACTGCGCGTTAGCGTGGTTGTCTTGGTGGTGTAGTGGTTAACACATCGGCACTAGAAAGTCGAGGACGCGGGTTCAAATCCCGTTCAAGGCAATTTTTAGAGTTTCACTTGTGTTCATTTATTTCTTTCTTTCACTGGTTTCAGTTCATTTGTGTTATGTATATATATATATATATATATATATATATATATATATATATATATAATATATATATAACCTATCACAAGCATCTTTTAGAAGACACTCCCTTCACAACTCAATAAATACAATACCACAAGTGAAGAGTAAAACAATATGTCTTTCGTCTCTCACCTATATTTCGGCCGTGTTAAACGGCCTTCATCAGGGTGTTATAATGGTGTGTTATGCTTGTAACGGCCATTCACCCTGATGAAGGCCGTTTAACACGGCCGAAATATAGGTGAGAGACGAAAAACATATTGTTTTACTCTTCACTTGTGGTATTGTATATATATATATATATATATATATATACACCCGTTTTCAAAAAGGTTTTCATATAGTCGTATAAACATAACAACTTTCTTTAATTTTCCAGACATGTTTCGACGGTACATCCGTCATCTTCAGTGTTACATATTTTGAAATCGCCGTTGAATTTAAAGCGCGCGCGATCTTACAAAGTTCGTTACATTGCGTTGTCAATATTGCGTACTAAAACAAAGTTAAATGAGTGACGCTTAGTTCTTTACAGGGAGAGAGTCAGGTTAATGTGTTTCACCTGCTGGTTGAGATCGGGCTTCTCCCATTTTATAAACACGGATTCCTTAAGCTTCACTTGGTACTTAGTGGCTGCAGAGTCCAGAATCTCGAAGCAATCCGGTGTGCAGGATGCTCTACAAAACTCTGAACCCTGCAGATGTTTAAAAACGTTCGAAGACCTGTCTGAAAGTAAGTGCTCGCGCACTCGTGTGGAGAAGTGTCGGCTGGTTTCACCAACATAACAAGCATTACAACTTGCACACGAAAATTTATAGACCACACGCGTGCGTAGCCCCTCAGGGACAGCATCTTTCACATTAAAAAGATTCCTGACTTTGAAAGTAGTAAAGACTAACCTTAAATCAATAGGTTTACATAACCGGTTAGCAAGTTTACGTATACTCCTCTGTGCCGTGACTGAGAAGTGCCCAACGTAAGGGATTTTGAAGAAGAACTTAGGCGTTTCCTGGGGCTCGACTCCTGAATAGGGCTGTGTTTTCCCTCCCTTGACTGCTGTCTGAATATATTTAGAAATATATTTGTTGATAAGGTTTTCAGGGAAGAGATTCCTCCGCAGAATGACAGACAATTTTTGAAGGCCAGTATGGAACCCCATCCAAGTGTTGTTTATCTTAAAAGTTCTATGAATCAAGGTTTTGATTAACCCCAATTTGTAGGTAAAGGGGCAAAAACTCAGATAACTAGTGAGCAGACCTGTGAAAGTCTTTTTCCGGTAAACGGTGGTTGCACTTTGGTGTGGGTCAGTGTTGTTGATTAGAACATCTAGGAAAGGTAGAACATGGTCAGTTTCCCGCTCCATTGTAAAGCGTATATTGGGGTGTTGATTGTTGATGTAATTGAAGAAAAGGGTTGCATCCCGTTCAGAGTGGAAAAGGCAAAATGTATCGTCTACGTAGCGACGATAGAATAATACCTCTGAATCCCCGTATTGATCCAACCATATATTCTCATGGTGACCCATAAAGAGATTGGCGAGAACAGGGGCAAGGGGGGACCCCATGGCTACACCATCCACCTCATCATAGAAGTTACCTTTGAACAGGAAGTGAGTTTCCTTGGTAGCAAACTCAAACAGCCTTTTGAGCTCATTTTTAATACGTTTCAACCCTGGATTACCCTCAGTAATATATTTGACGGCAAGGTCGATACAATCATCTAGAGGGATGTTGGTGAAGAGGCTTTCAACATCGAAGGAGACCATAAACATCCCCTGCAAAGATAGATCATTGATTTCCTTCACAAAAGTGAAGGAATCTGAAGCAATGAATGTGGACGGAATATGAGGTTGGAGGAGATTACTTAAGTATTTAGCCAAGCTGTAGTTGTAGGTGCCTATGGAAAAAGACTTTCACAGGTCTGCTCACTAGTTATCTGAGTTTTTGCCCCTTTACCTACAAATTGGGATTAATCAAAACCTTGATTCATAGAACTTTTAAGATAAACAACACTTGGAT
Organism: Porites lutea; assembly: GCF_958299795.1. Classification (NCBI taxonomy): domain Eukaryota; kingdom Metazoa; phylum Cnidaria; class Anthozoa; order Scleractinia; family Poritidae; genus Porites; species Porites lutea. Next base: position 8,272,808 of record NC_133209.1, read on the forward strand.
GGGGTTCCATACTGACCTTCAAAAATTGTCTGTCATTCTGCGGAGGAATCTCTTCCCTGAAAACCTTATCAACAAATATATTTCTAAATATATTCAGACAGCAGTCAAGCAAGGGAAAACACAGCCCTATTCAGGAGTCGAGCCCCAGGAAACGCCTAAGTTCTTCTTCAAAATCCCTTACGTTGGGCACTTCTCAGTCACGGCACAGAGGAGTATACGCAAACTTGCTAACCGGTTATGTAAACCTATTGATTTAAGGTTAGTCTTTACTACTTTCAAAGTCAGGAATCTTTTTAATGTGAAAGATGCTGTCCCTGAGGGGCTACGCACGCGTGTGGTCTATAAATTTTCGTGTGCAAGTTGTAATGCTTGTTATGTTGGTGAAACCAGCCGACACTTCTCCACACGAGTGCGCGAGCACTTACTTTCAGACAGGTCTTCGAACGTTTTTAAACATCTGCAGGGTTCAGAGTTTTGTAGAGCATCCTGCACACCGGATTGCTTCGAGATTCTGGACTCTGCAGCCACTAAGTACCAAGTGAAGCTTAAGGAATCCATGTTTATAAAATGGGAGAAGCCCGATCTCAACCAGCAGGTGAAACACATTAACCTGACTCTCTCCCTGTAAAGAACTAAGCGTCACTCATTTAACTTTGTTTTAGTACGCAATATTGACAACGCAATGTAACGAACTTTGTAAGATCGCGCGCGCTTTAAATTCAACGGCGATTTCAAAATATGTAACACTGAAGATGACGGATGTACCGTCGAAACATGTCTGGAAAATTAAAGAAAGTTGTTATGTTTATACGACTATCTATATTGTTGCTGCTATCTAGACCTTTTCATATAGAGAGATATATAGATAGATATATAGTTTTGTTGCACGTGCGCCCGTGCGCATTTTTCACTTCTTATTGTCCAACTTGTGAAAAAACTCGGTTTAAAGATAAATTCTGTCTTCGTCAGGTTCTTTGTTCCAATTTGTCAATAAAAAAGAGAATGCACGAATATTGTCTGCAATTCTCTTTATTTGCATTCTTTTAAAAATAAAAGAATGCGGAATTCGGTCAGTTGTAGGTCATATAATTGTTGTAGTTACAGGATAAGGAGAAAATCATCAAAGATTTTCATTTTTACAACAACGCAGATGAAATGAAAAAAAAAGTGTTTTCGAAACCGCTGATTTTTTTTTTCCTGAGAAGAAAGATGTGACGGTAGATGTTGACATTGGATATGTGGGAAGGAGCAAAAATATCATAGCCGTTGATTAAAACGGACCAAGAAGTTTACTAGGTTCATAGAAGTAGATATTTTATCATAACCATGATGAGCGGGTCATATATATTAATGTCTCACCTTCTTTCGTGTAAAATCACGGCCTCCAAGACAACGTCTCACTGAAGACAGAATAAACTCTCGGCCACAAATGTTTTCAAGTTAGTTTAACAGTTCCTCTTAAGAATGCTTCGCCACTTGCTTCAGATGCCATGACATTTGACCTATCAATTTGGTGACGCCGCATAACTCGGCTGCTTCGCGGGCTGTTTTCCTCATTCCCAAAATCAGTCATATAATTCGCTATTGCAAATTTGTATTGCAGGGCGGATGCTTTTTTCTAAAAAAAACTCAAACGACATGTTCTTTTCAAATTGGAACAAAGAACCCGACGAAGAAAAAAATTATCGTTGAACCGAGTTTTTTCACAAGTTGGACAATAGTAAATGAAAAATGCAGACGGGAGCACGTGCAAGAAAACAAAAGTATATATATATATATATCTATATATCTCTCTACATGAAAACCTTTTTGAAAACGGGTGTATATAATTTGAAGGAGAAATCAAGAAGATCTGGTGGCCATACATGTGGCTTAAACGGTTTTGAAGTTACTCATTTTTTTAGCGAGCTCTCCCCAGGTCTGAATAGGGTTAACACAACAGCTTGAATAATGGTATTCACTAATATAAACGTCATGATTTTTTTCGAAATTCTATTCGCTTGAGATAATATATGACGTTTTCACATGATGGCAATCAGTTTTTGATGTCCTTCTACGGAAAGGCTAGAAGGGCTCAAACGTCAGCTCCTTTGATCTGTTTAAATGTTCGTGTTTTGTAAAGTGTGTTGTACAGTATTACTTGAGGATCTTTCTATTGATTTGGATTAGTTTTGGCCTTATACTTTCTGGCTTTTTAAAACGTTTCTAACGTAATCAAAATCGTCTTAATTGGAATCATATTTTGCATACTGCATGCTCAGTAACTTTCATGACCTTAACTCTCAGAGAAAAAGTGTAGTCCCAAATAGAAAAAAATGACTGGCGGATGGTGTAAATAGGGTTACGCTTACTGGATCATTTAAAGATGGAAAAACCTTGAAATGTACCTGATTTGATGCCGAAGATACCAGCATGGGGATTTTGCATTCCTCTTCACGATAGAAACCACCGCCGGTTTGCTCCATTACATCAAAAGCAGAACGTGTTTTCACCGTCGGTACTTCCAAGGTAGCTGTTTTCGTTTCAGTTGACACGTCATCCTGAATGGTTCAGTCATAAAGTATCAGTTATGATAGAAAGGTGGTTGTTTAAAAACAAGTAAAGGTTGTTTATTTTTTTTCTGGTGTTACGCATATAAAGTGAACTTCCTAGTTATTTCCTTCTAAAACATGACCTTTGAACATCAAAAAATCTTAATTTCAAGTTCTCACACTGACTTCTTATATATGGATTGACATCAATCAAAAAAACAGACAATCTCACAATTTTCACAAGGGGCTAGCAGCTAGTCAATAGGTGAGTTTGGAATATTTTCCCTAGTTTTTAAAAGTGGATTGTTTTCTTTGCAAGGTTCAAAAAGTGGTATATGTTTGAGTCAATAAGCATTTTCATGTTCTATTTGCAATTATAATTCTTGTAACACATTAAATAAAAGAGTTGTTTTGGTTACTTTAATTGAAACCAATTTTTGACTGTTTAAGAAGTAATTCTTATCCTTCACTTATTGGAGCTAGCCAAAAAGAAAAAAGAAAATTGTAAATATTTCACAATATTAGCTTTATTTCAAAATAGGAAGTTCATAGAAAGAATTTTAAGTTATATTTCAAGTAGTTGCTATGTACCTGATCGCCAATCACGTTCGTGTTCCACGTTGGTGTCCCAGTATACAGCTCTGTGTCTTTAGCAGCCCCTGATGTGACTTTTAGCATAGAACTGCTAATCTGATCAACCCGAAATAAAAAAATGAATACAGCAAGACATCGTGGATCCTGATTTGATTTGGCTTACTATATATATATTATATATATACGAAATATCTGGCCCTGAGGTAAATAGCCGTAACCTTGCAAAAAGCCAGAAAAAAAGGCGGGCAACTTTTCTTTTCTGGAACTTTTTCTCCAACAAGTTATGTATTTATTTTTCATTTACTCTCTTTCTTTTCTTTTCGGAATGCAAATATCTCTTTTTTTCTTTCTTTATTGACACTTGTCTGGTGTTTGCACATATCATAAAGGGAGGGGCAGAGCCAAACTCCTTTCACCAGTTTTTTAAAGTTACTATCGGATAGCAAAAGAATAAAAATAAAATTATCAAAAATACGATATATACACACAAATCTACATACGTTTATCTTACATAGAACGAACGAAATGAATAGACTTGTGGTTTATTCTACCACACACGTAAATATTCTAATAGCATGCAGCAAGATAGTATTTTGCAAAGCGCTAACACTCTGGATCTTCTTGTAGCAGTTTTCCCGAGGAAGGTGGTAAGTTTCTCTCTCAGTCCTTTGCTGTATCCTTCAATGACATCCATAATAACATTTTTTGGGTTAATCCTAAAATCAGGATGTCTCTTCCTAAGTTCGATTCTCCCGGTTGTGTGCTTCATGGTTATACGCGCCCTTCCGTATCTGTCCTATTTCTCCAACTCGGGCGCTCCATCTCAGTTACAGTATGTGCATCTCTTTCATCTTCTTGTCTCCGGGCGAGCTTTAGTCGCTATAGAAGAATTCCACGTTATTTCTGCATATTTATTGCCATAGAAACTGCGAGCCTTCTGCCTCAGTGGAAGTGGCTTGTCACTCAATTGATGGGCTATGAGTAACTCATTTAAAACTCTTTTTCATTATGTCAGTAAAGGTATGGTCTTTATGCTAGCTCTGGATAACCAGATAGAATATGTTTCACTGTTTCGTTGAACTCGTGACATTCCTGTATTTTTTCTCTGTCGCGTAGCGTATCTTTGCCCCCGCACCCTTGGTTCTAGTGAGTTGCTGATAAAATTATATTTCGGTCAGTGCGCAGATCGTGTATAGTGGGGCCGATTTCCATTTGTTGCTCCAATTAAAGCACTCTAATAGTTCAACTGTTTCATCTCAGAGCGGAGACTGCCCTGCGAGCAAGCTCTCCATTTGGGGGATATCGTGAAAAGTAAAGCGCAAGAGGCAAGCGAGAGGAGATGCTAAAGCCGGAGGCAGGGGACAGAAAGGCCCCTCGGCCCCTCGCGGCTGCGGCGCTCGCTCGCGCGTTCTCGCGCAGCTAGCTTCGCTCGCCCAAATAAGAGAGCTTGCTCGCAGGCTAAGTGGAGGCACAATGTTCGCCCGCCAGACGCTTTTTTTTTTCTCTTACATCATCCAAGATCTTTTTTGGCCAGCAACGTTTTCGCTCTGTGAGATCTGAGGCAGTGTAAGTTCTCCCTTCTGTTGTTTCAAATGAAAGTTTGGGATCATCGGTTGGCACTAAGTTCATCCTCATTCATGTCCATAGCACATTTCGTAGCATCTAAGCATTGATATTCAGCCTTCTATCTCTTTATCTTCTTGGAATTGCACAACGGCCTACAATCTCGGATCTTTAGATGTGGTGACTCTTAAAGCTGACTTGTTCCTGGTTTCTTTGTAGATCGATGTGTGTCACTTCCTTGAGCTCGCGGCCACCAACTGAACGGGATGCGTAGAGCAAGGTGTTAAGGCGTTGGGGATGTCTCACTTCCCTCTCAGTTAAGAGACGTTTGATTTTCAAATCAACGTCACTAAGATCTTAGTAAGAGAAGTAAAGCACTGGGATAAAGAACGTGAGTACCGGCAAGACAAATATGTTGATGGCGTTTACTTTGTTCTGGTCGGGTAGTGTCGTGTCTAAGATTACACTGATGCGTTGGATATCTTCTTTTTCAGCTGTCCTTAGAAAAAAATTGTTTCCTTGTCGCTCAGCTTCTTCCACACGAAGAAGCTTTGGTAAGGCTGTCGCCTAGGTCTAATCATCACGTCATCTGACGGTCGCAGACCAACGTCGCAGATCAACGTCTTTCTTCACCGATGAAATGGTTTTGGTTTTCTTGGCTGCCATCGATAAGCCCATATCATCTATCATCTGGTGCGTTAGAGCTACCTTGATCCCTTACTGTCCCTCTGAGCTAGAATAGAGCTTAAGGTGGTGAATGAAAAAGGCGTGAGATATGCTAACGTCTACTGGCTTAGACAACTTGTACTATTGTACATTGTTCTCAATTTCCACAACATGATAAAGGAGTAATGGGAAGAGGGTGTCTCCTTGGTATATCCCTCGCTTAAACTGTATTGGTTCTATCAGTGCTAGACAATGTCAATTGCTCTTATGACCTCGTCGACCGAGACTTCAGCTTTTCGTGTGATCTCCTCCTCCTGTCTGACCCATACCGTCCTCGACCTCTTTAATCCAATCTGCATCCAGATTCTCTTTAGCTTCAGTTTCCCATAATCCTCTCCAATACGAATCAATCTCATCAACATTTTCAAAGTATGTCTGTTCTTTCTGCTGTTCAATTGACTGTTCAAAATTCTTTTCATCCCGTGACAAACGCGGGATGTCCTGATTTTTCTGTCTATCCAAGCTTTTAGTAAGGAGCTTGTACACAGATTGAGGGTCATTTTGGTAGGCGTTGTCCCATTTTTGCTGAAGTCGCCAAGCTTTTGGTTGTTTATTCCTTCGTGACAGAAAAAAACGACTGCGAGGGTTTCATTAGATTTCCAAACGCGAGAAAACATTTCACATAGTTTTATTGTTTTCGAGCGTTTGAAATTACTTTTCCAACAAAAAAAACTAGTAGAAATTATCATTTTAAGAAGTTTTCTGATTTCAACCACATTTTAACGGAACACCATGGGTAAGAAAATTTGGTAAACTATCCATCCGAGAAAATTTGGTTATGACGTAGCGTACGCCCGCCCGTCTGTACACACACTTCATGTAAGCCGATGTCAAATGTCACAATAGATCTTGCACAACTTGACTAGCCTCTTAGTTATGTAAGCCATCTGTATGAGTACGATTAGATTGACAGCTGTCAAAATCAGACATCCGCTGACAATTATCACATGACCGTCTCGCGGGCTCAGATAAAAGACCAGTCGTTTTGCCCCCATATATAAGCTGATATAATATGTCACACTTACCAATTCAACATAAAAACGAAACTACGCCTGGCAAGGCTGTCAGTTGGCTGACAGTCGTTTAAGGTTACATTGGCAAGCCAAATTAAGGTCAATTGGCAGCTGTCAAAATGGGACATGTGCAGACCACTATCAGAAAACTAATAACGAGGGCTCGGGTTCGCTCAGGGACACGATCTGGCATTTTCCACTACATGCCGGACGGAAATGTCCTACTCACACACGTAGTCTGTTAATTCGAATATTTGCCATTCTAATGAAGGTTAATTGACAGCTTTCAAACTAGAGTATACGCTGACCATCATCACCTGAGTGGATCGCGGGCTCATTTTTCTATCCATTGAGGCCACGTAGTGTTTAAAGTTTTGCGCTGATATTTTATTTCATCACGGGCTCAATTCGAAGCCCCATAGCTTTATAGAAAATCTATCCATCCTAGAAAATTCGGCAATCACGTGACCGTACACCGACCACCCGACCTTCCGTCCGTCCGCACCACAGGCATACCGATGTTTAATCTCACACTTTCTAGCTAGTTTGGGAGCCTGCAACCTGATATTGTACATCCATGTTTTGATTAATTGACAGCTGTCAAAACAGTGTTTCTGCTGACCAGTATCGCCTGACCCTATCGCGGGCTCAGGTATCGAACCTCTGAGTTCGAGTAATATTTTGAAGGTAACTACTTTCAAATGATCGCAGGCTCAAGTTCAATTTTTTTAAAATGCATATGAAATAAGTCGTGTTTCATGAGCCGCACTTTTAAAATGTTGATTTCGAACTGATCTCGGACACGAAAATTCAACCGGCTTTTACATTTACATGCAGGGAAGGCAATGGCTTTTGACTTTTCTCACTGTCACGCGTTGATCACGCTCTACGTCCAATTTTTATGTTCTGATTGGTCAAAATTTGACAGGTGAGTTTATGCGGAAACTTTATGCAGCGTCTGGAAACTTGCTCACTGATAGCTGGAGCTGAGAGAGTTTTGTGTCATCTTGTGATGTTTTAAACTGTCTTTTTCTACTTGGTGTACAAAATGAAATACAGCTGCTATCAAGATTGTTCTGTAATTCGTGGCTGGTTTGTTTATTGCACTTTTTGTTGACAAATGCACCGCATGTCAAAGTCATTGGAAATCCGATTTCGGATGGCATCGTTTTCAAAAATGAGCTTACTCACTTGCCCTTGCTTGAGGCGTAAGAGGGTAGAAAAGTCTCAAGGGATTCTGGAACACTTGATGACCTTCAGAAGCAGCATCTCGACTGGTAAGCCTGAGCCATTATTGTTTTTGATGTGTTTTTTTTTTCGGTTTCCTGAAGTTGAGCGTATGGTTTATGCCGCTTAAGTTAAAACACGAACAATGATCTAACCTACAACAGTATCAGGTTTAAAAAGCCTTTAGACATTTTTTTGACCCGCAAATTCAAAGAAAAGGTGCCGAAGATTATTTAGTTATGATTTTGGCTGTAAACAGAAAGCTCTGAGCGATTTACTTGCCTCCAGTTCATCTTGAAAAAGAGCGAACACCGGGAAGCCGGCTTAAAACATAAATAAGCTTATGCTTGCCTGACTCATGATTTTCTGAGACACTTTACTCTCAATACTTCTCTTCGTGAATGAAAATTATTGTCTCTGTACATGTTTCACCGAATTAAACTTATTTTATTGATTGTTAGTAGTCCCGCTCGCAATTTTCATCGCTGTACCGGTTGTTTCCAGTCGAACATAAACATCGCATGTAGGAATACTCAAAACGCCGCGCGTAAATATCACTCGCTTTTAAAAATTACACATAACAAAACCGTACGCAGTTTAATAAATAAAGGGAAATAAAACCTAAACATAATAATTTCTCTATCATGTTGAAGCGTAAATGGTAACTCTATTAATCGCACTGCAAATTTGGTGCCTGTCAAAAGTGAGAATCCGTCCGACTGGCCGAAAAGTGATTTTGGGAATTTTTTTTATCGTTTTCATTAAAAGCCCATATTACCCTGCATATCACATAGGACCAGATTTTTCTAACAGAAAAACGTTTTATAATTCAATGCTATAATTTGTTGTGCAAAGGAAGCGCGTGCTTTGATCGTCGTGGATATTGAATGAGTGCAAATTCTCTTGCAAAATTGTGAAAAACTGCAGAATTATAGGTTTAAATAGGGCAAAAAAGAACAAATTCAGTCCGAGGTCTGTGTACTGTTTACCTGAGACGTGATGAGAAAAAGTATGTTTAAAAGGCTGGTTTACACGCCACCAGATTCGTCGCCAAGATTTACTCGTAAACTAAACTTGTCGAACACAAAAAATCCGACCTGATTTTTATTTTGGCCTCTCTTTTAGACAGAGGAATGCAACGTGTAAATTGGCTGCCACCAAGGACTATCGTGGCGCATGTGTTTCTTAAAATTATATTTCGGGGTTGTCCAATTATCCATAGTCTCTCTAACGGAGCAATGTTGGAGAGACTGGTGAATGCCACATTATGATGCTACAGCTAATGCAAATACAATACACGAATAGGTCTATTTGTTTTTCAGGCCTAATCGACTGTGATCGAACATGATTGCTATTTTTCGGTGTACAAATAACTTGATGTAAAATTTGTTTCACTCTTGGACGGTCAAATTCTGATTTTTCTCTAAAATCACTCAGCCTTTGCCTCAAAAGTCAAATGAAGGTGCCCTGATCTGTGGATTATAAGTTTATTGTTTGATTTAAATTATAAATTTATTAACGGGAGCTTCGCTTTTAGCCCTGGCTAAATCTATATATTATTTGAGACGTGGAAGGTGAATTTGTCACCTAGTTAGCGCTTGCTGGTGTGTGATATCATTTCATTTGCATTCAATGCCACGTTGCTACTTAGCTGTTTAATTTGTGACTTCTAAACAAACACGTTGCTTCGCAAAACAGATGGCAGAGTACAGATTTTGACGTCTCGAAACTTGCGAAGAAGAAGAAAAAACGTGTGTGGCCATGCGGTGCTATACCTAAGTCTGCCCGATATAAAAAAACAAATGGGCGGCTGGAATTTTTGATGATTGGCGAAAAGCTCGATTTCCTAAAGTTGTAACCTTGGAACCGGGCGGCCTCTTTAAACATTATGATCTGCAGAAAGTTAAGTCCTTGGAAACTAGTTTCGTTAGTTCAAATGGATGCTTTAGGCCTTACTTACTGGCTGACAAAGTTTATCCAAGAAGTTGCCAAACCGTCAAAGGAACGATATCCAGCCAAAACGTTATACCAGATTGTGTGTGGAAAAATACGTCGTTTCATCAAGGAAGAGTTTTTAATCTTCTCGATGCTTCGGACAAAAGTAATGTTGTTTTATGTGACACTTGTCATTATTTACTTTGATACTTTGATACTGTTACATTGAATGTTAGCAATAAATAAGCTTGCTCTAAAGTTTATTACAACTCTTTGATCCCATGCGTTGGTCTTTCTTTATGAATATGAGATTAAGAAACATTTTACACACCTCTGACTGGTTTGAAATCGCTTCCAAACACGTGTGGTTTTCAACTAGTTTTTCTTTCGGTTTCTCAATTCATCCACCTGACCAGAATGAGGCGTTCTGGTTGGGCGACAACATCATGAATATTAGGTCTTTAACAAAAAGAGTCCTACATTTCGCGCTGATTTGTTTCCGCCTTTTCACGCGTCTTTTCGTCATCTTTGATTGCTTTTGAATAGCCTCGTTTTCGCCCGAAGCTTTTGATAAAACCTGTCTTTCTGCAAGATTTTCCTTTCCACATTTCACATTCGATGGCCTTTGTTTTCGTCACCACGGGGTTCTTTGATAGTCATCGTTCACTTGTCGCCAAGCAACGGCAACTGAATAGGTGATACAATTTAATTTCCATAGCTTTTCTTCAGGTTCCATTTCGGTACAGCCGACCTTTTTTATCTGGTACTTTATTTAAGATCTTTTGTTCATTAATTGCTGGAATATTCCTCGCGTTTTTTACCACTGACATTTGTTGAGGTCCCATCTATAATCATAGATCTCATTGTACACTTCTATCGCCTTGTTGAACAGGGTTAAATGAATTTCTGATTATCCATTGTATTCTTCTGTCGTTAGGATCCGTCGTTGATAGCCTTGTTGTTCTAGGCATCGTTCTGTTTTGCTCTCTTGTGGGTTGGGACTCTTTATTTGTAAAGTTTGTTTCGTCCTCAATAGCAGTGGATTCATTTGCATTCTCTCTCTCCCAGATTCACTTTCTTGAACAGGATTGCTGTTTTCTGCAATTTCAGACAGTATATGTACGTTGTTCCTTCATGTGACCTCTCAGTGTTTTAGAGCCTCTTTCTGCTTTTGCAGCTCTATCGGACAAATTCTTTACAAAAAATTGCATCTGCAGGTGTTCATAGCCCATCTCGTTCCATTTTCGAAACATATCATTCGGCAGCCCTCGTGTCTGTTTGTTCCATTTCATCTCCACTTGCGCTTCTCTCTTACAACGTTATAGGTCAATCAATATTTGTGGAGTCCAATTCACTTTCCTTTTGCCCGAACTATTCACGTTAATTTTTCTTTCATTCTTTCTTTTTCCTTTTAACTTCAGGTTCCGTTGCATTTTCAAGAAGATCATCGCGCCGAATGCTTATTGTTCTCGGGACATTTACTTCCCGTTTCACAAAGTTTGTAGAGCTGCAAGGTCATATGACGCCCAATCATGCATAGACGCGCTATGAAAGCGCTTCAACCATTGGTTGACGAGGTGAACGACGATGCTCACTAATATGAGATTAAGATGGTAAACCTGGCGTGAGCTCCGAGGTGCTCCTACTCAAACGACCAGCCACCCTGCGAAGTTCTAATCAAGTGATTTTCCCGATCACATGCTGTAATTCACTCTATCACGCATGCAAATATTACTAAATTGGTAGATACATTTTTTTTTAATTTCGATACTTATGCTCACGAACGTGATCCCCACCAGCCAGTGACAATCGGATTTATAACAAGAGAAACTGCGGGCGTATAAGAAAATGAATTGTGCTGTAATCTATATAAAATAGAATCCAAGAAAAGTTATTGCTTCGAAGAAACAGGAGCTTAAATAACGTAAATGCACTTACAGTATGGCATAGTATTCGCGCATTTTCTTAGAGAATTGCCAATTGTTTCTTAGTCAATAGTCAGCAGTAGCAAGTTATAACCACTGCCGATCGTAAAGTATATATTTTTCTTCCGTTAATTATTGCCCAAATCAAATACTAAATTCTGTCTTGCCACGAGTCCTCAATCACACATCTCTGTAGACAAAAAAAAATGTGGTAAGAACATCAAGAAGCAAACCATGAGCCGGCGCGAACTTTTCTTTTCCTTTCGTTATTTACCACATTTCCGTGTGACCCTATAACTGAACAGAGGTATACATTATCAGTTGGTAATTGTTTTTAATACCTGACTTCTTTTATGTCGAAGCCAATGAAGCAAATCTCCATGAGCGATGTACTCTAACATGAGTAGAACTGGTTTAGTTGTGGTCCAACATCCAAAGAAACTCAGAACATTTTGATGTTTTCCAACCTTCTTCATGAGCTCGATTTCATCCATAAATTCCCTTCTCTCTTCTTCTTTGGAGTTTTCTGGCAACAACAAGGATAGTTGGGTACAAGAAAGAAAAAAAAATAGCGATCACCATAAATTCGTCTTCCATAAAAGTGAAATTCTGTAAAGATATCTTTGTTGGGGCAAAGAAATAACAGGTCGTGATCGTCCTTGGATCTCTTGGTCAGTAACCCCCTTAATGATTTTTACTGTTACACATCCACAATAATTCACAATGTGAGCTTTAATGCCACATTATTTTTGATGCATCGTTAATTTATTATTATTAAGTGGCTTTTGGACAGGTGACCGGCCTTTATTTCTGGAAACGACGCTGGTGGTAAATAAATGCTGAACGTCACATTGAAACAAGAAGCGAAAAGTCTGAATTTTCAAACTTAAACTCACCAAAAAGTTCTTTGACCGCAATAATTTTCTCCTTTCTAGGCCTGCTAGGCCAGTCTCGCTCGTCTTCAAAGTATGCCATACCGTCTTTTAGTGTCGCTTTGTGAACTTTACCAAATGCTCCTTCACCCACCAATTCAAGAAATTCTGTTCTGATTGGAGGAATTTCACAACTGTCCAAAACCTGGATGTCCTTTGCAGTCCTATAACATTTAAAAACAATAGCCTCTGAGCCTCTCCACAACGGCCACCTTGGGGACAGTAGAAAGTGGCCGTTTTAGACAGATGGCCGTTGTAGAGAGGTTTAAACAAGGGTCAATGTATGGACTGTTCTCCAAACAAAGTGGCCGTAGTAGAGAGATGACCGTTGTGGAGAGGTGGCCGTTATTAGAGGTAGGACTGTATTTCAAGTTCTAGAGCGCCCATTTAATCAAATGGAAAAATTTGGCCGAACAAAATTTATGTATCGCTAGATAACCAGATTTTCTTACTCGCGGCATTCCGACGCGCAGCTTCGCCGTAATGGGCTCTACTACAATTAATTATGTAGAATACAAAAGATGTATTCTAAAGGCCTACCAGGTGGACGCAAATATACCGGTATGTTGGGTATATATTCCATCTTTTAAAATGAAGGAAAAGGGGAATTTTTAAAGCAGATTGTACCTACATACCTCTTAGTGGATTGGTTTCCTTTCTTTCTGTATTGGTTGATGCACACGGCCATCAGTACAGTTCCCAGGATTGTAAGTAAACCGGCGAAGATATAGATGAGAATAAACTCCAGAGAAATACCTGTAATTTTAAATATAACATTTTTTCCGCTTTCGGTATCTACATTGGCTGCTATGAGATCGACTATTCTGATTCTTGATCTTTGAGTTTCAATTGTCTGGTTGTAGTTTCGTTTCCTTCAGAGCATCTCATCTTTCAATTTTTTTGACTTTTCTTAAATCAACAAGTTATTTTTGGAACATCGCGGTGTGTGTCTTAGTATTGGCAGCGAGAACTCCAGAAGATGCTGTTATGCTGTACCATTCGGGCCTGGCCCCGATGTGTAACGAGATAAAAAACTATGGAGAATTTTGAAGGAAAACGTTGTGATCATTACGCAGGACATTAAAACCCAAATACAAACTGTAGACCCCTTTACGGTTGTCAGGGCGTGCTGGGTAATCAAAACAAGATGGCGGGGAATTCAAAAGTTTTTATCGGAATTCAAAGTCAACTAATTCTTCCTAACTGAATATATTCGTCACTTTCTCTTTGCAAACTTTAACTAATAAGCTTTAACTTATACACTAAATGTGGAGTGCATACAAGTCCTTTGCCGCTATATACATTTTCTGTACTTTTTGTGTTGTCGGATTACAGAAAATGCAAGGAAGAACTCAGGTTTTCTAAAATGCAACAAAGGACTGCTATGCACTCCAGATTTAGGGTGTAGTTCCTTTAAACTCATTATTTACAATTTTTAAAGGGAAAGTGACAAATATATTCAATAAGCGAGAAATAAAAGACTAATATTGATTAATAAAATTAATTGATTTTTTCACCATCTTGTCCTGATTACCCAGCATGCCCTCGCAACTGTAAATTGGTCTAATGCAGTATGTCCTTGACAAAGAATAGTGTTACAATTTTCTTGGGACTGTATTTATTCTTTTTTATAGTTAATTAAATCTCTTACACTAGAAAGATGATCAATAAATAAGTGTCGTCCTAAATACATGTCTAATGGAGGAAAATATGAGCAGGATCATTCTGTAAATATTTTCTTTCGTTAGAATAATACACTCAAACACCTTCTATATGTATGGCGTGTTTTCACTCAGGTGCTCAGAATCTATGCAAAATAATTGGAGCAAAAGCAATCGTTTACACAAGGAAAGTCAGTTTAATTCCCGCAAGATTGGTTGGAACACCTTCATGGCTGCCTTTTTGTTCTTTTGGAATTTCAATATGGCTGCTGTGAAGTCATGTCAAAACGCTCTATACAATAACCACTATCTTGCACATTGGATGCATATATACCTCTTGCATTCCCTTTCGTTGTGTACGTCTTAGTGTTAATGGGGCTCGGTCCTACGTCATTCCACGCCAAGACCTGGAACTCATATTCCGTAGAACAGTCTGTCTTGATCTTCTCGCGATTGGTATTTCCCTCTGTAATATTCAATCTGGTCCACTCATTTTCACCTTGTCGTCTGTAGCTTATTGTATGAAATATTACAGGGCAGTCACTTGATGATGGTTCCTGGAGCCATCGTACAAAGACAGCACACTCATTTTCATTTTCGCTTGGTATAACGTCGAACACGGGCGTGTTAGGGACACCTATAAAACACGACATAACAATAAGAAGACGAGAACATGTATTATCCTATAGCTAATAAAACATTCCAACCTATATCTTATAGCCAAATTCATTGTATCGCGCTGCACGTTCTGCAAACGTCGAAGGAATTTTGGGTTTTTCTGTTCCGTCAATCACCGTGGCGGACCTCTTAAAAAACACATGTTTACTTGTGATTAGTGCATTTCGATCCACTTTCAGTTGTTTGTTTCTGAGTTAAGTTTTCTTCGAAGATTTTTCCGATCTTTCTTATTCTTGTCTCTCGCAAGAATAAAGCAATGTCTGCTCCCCGCCCTCTACAAAAAGTCGACTCATCATCGCGATTTCCTTCGCTGTTCTTGAGCAGTCTAGAGTCACTCTCAGTTTTGTTTTTGAGGGCCAAGCTGGGCGAGTGCGTTGCATCGTGATTTGCATTAACTCCGCCCCCACTCAAATGATTGACGGGACAGAAAAACCCATTCGAAAACGCGCTGCGCGATACAACGAATTTGGCTATAAAGCGTGTGGGAATCTTGTTGTTTTTGTTGTTGTTGTCAACTTTTGTTATTAAATCATAATTTCAGGTTAAGGTATTTAGTCTTATGTTAATTTGCCTAATTTAATTTTTGGCCTAATTTTACCTGCAGGATATCTGAAAACTAGCCGTATGGCTGAGCATATTTACAACATACATTTATAAATGTGTAAATGTGTATGTTGTTGTTGTTGTTGTTGTCGCCGTCAAAGCAACTGGAGATCCAGATGGCTCTTTGCTACGATTTTTAAACAAATCCTTAAGAAAATAGAAGCTTCCTTGCCTCAACTCTAGTAAGCTACCAGCTGTAGTTACGACCAGAACTGTTTGTAGTATGACTAAAAGTTATACAGTTGAATCCCGATAACTCAAACCCCCGCTAATTCGAACCAAAATCGATTTCCCCTGGATTTCTTTCATACATTTACTGTAATTTTACCCCTTGGTAACTCGAACCCTCGATAACTCGAACCTCCCGCTAACTCGAATTAATTTTTGTCTCTCCTCAGATCATTTCTATAATTTTACACTCGATAACTCGAACCATGTTTTGACCGCTCGAAAAGTCGAAAAAAAAAAACAGTGCACTGGCGTCCGAAACATTGAATTTTGAATTTCCCATTGACGTGTTGTAGGCATATAGTTTGCGAGCGAAGGCTAACTTTGTTTGTCACAAGTCTAAAGTATAACAGCTTTACTTCTCAAAACAGTAAACGCATGGCCTATTTAGGCTGTGTTTTGTTACGTTCTGATTTATAATCTAGAAGTATCTTCAATTTTCACCTACCATTTCTACAACTAAATGTGATTAAAATGTTCACTGTACGGTAAAAACTAATTTTTCCCTTACTTCCGGCTATTTGCTTCCAGCTCCCGACAACTGGAACTCCCGACAACTTGAACTTTTATTCGATTTCCCTTAAAGGTTCGAGTTATGGGGAGTCGACTGTATAACGAAAAGCTCGATCTTTAAGCGACCGCCTCTGGTCTTTTTCTTTGATGTTAAGTTCTCATATGCGACTACTCATTCAATACTTGAATAATAGCATGTGATTAAACTTTAGGTAATACATAACATAATCCGCCTCTAATATCCCATTAAATTTGAATAAGACGTTATAAGGAAAAAAAGGAATGTATGGGTAATTAAAAACATATACTAACCTCTCTGCTAAACGTTCTCGTAAGCGACCGTCCCTAATAGGCTTATCACATGGTTGCTTTGATAAGAGATTCCAATTTGATTTGGGTAAACAAATCCAGCCGTAGGAGTGCGAGGACTTTTACGAATTTCAAAGGCGGTCACTTACGAGAGTTTCGTCTGTAATTGAGATGGGGGAAAGAACCTTACAACCCACGAGATTAATTTAAACTTGGAGAGACAGTCATAGGATCGGGAGTCGGTTGTACGAATTGGGTCACACTTGACAAATTTTCGTCGCAAATCACCTGCTTGAATCGCAGATACTTTTGACACCTCAGAGGGCCAACCATATCCCATTTTGTCCTGCGCCATTACTCTTACATGGTACTCGCTATTTGGCTTAAGATGGGTAAACAGACATGACTGAGTTGACTGAGAAACGTTTTTTGTTGTCCATGGTCCTTCGGAACTGGCCGCTTTTATCTGTGCACGGTACCCTGTCACCATTCCTCCTTCGGCGTCACGTGATGGTGGATTCCAAGTTAAGTTTATGGAGCTACAGCCTCTTTTAAAATCCAAATGCATGACGGAATGTGGAACATCTTTAAAAGTGAAAGCACTTTTAGTATCAATAAACAAAAATGAAATAAAACCTTGCATAAAAACAACAGAGATCGTTTAGGTCAGCATAATACAACTGCGCTCCAAGCTGAGAAAATTGTATAGTACAATTAATTTTAAGATTTATGCGGTGAGAGAAATTATGAAAGCATTAAAATCTTTAACCTGCAATTCGATTGAGTTTTCCTGATAAAAGTTTTATCAACCTTGGTTTTTGGCTTCTAAAAAGTCTTAATAAGGCTGTGGTGCTTTGATTGCCCCAACCTTAAAAAAACCTTTTTTCCTGTTATTATCATGATTCACTTTTAGCAAGAAATTTTTCCTTATTAGATATTCATGCCTTACTTACTTACTTGGACCCATGCAATGTGTTGTATCACATAGAGTAAGGTTTTTTTGTGTCATTGGCCGATATGAATTTGAAGTTCAGGTGTTCTAAAAAACATCGCAAACTTTTGATCAAAGGAATAGTTTTCTTTCCAAAATACTCTAATAAGCTAAAATTCCATGTGGGATAAGAATTTAAATGCATGTCAGAAAAATAACGTATTCTAAACTACATATTTAAATTTCGAAAAAGGTAAGCTCTAATTCGGTCTTTGAAAACATGACGGCCGCACACTCTCAAACACACGAAGAAGCAACACAATATGGCTCTCTATATTAATTATTTAACCAAAGAAATTATGTTTACATTGTGCTGTTCTTTGTTCCCGTGCCGTGCTTGCTTTACTGCGTCCCAGGTTATTCCAAGCAAAGACAGTTACTTCATACTTGTTGCTATGTTGGAATTCAAGCTCGAAACTTGTTAAACTGGCGTTGGTGATATCTATTTCCGTTATTCTAATAGCGGAGCTCTCGCGCGCGCGAAGCGAGCGGAGCAACATGGGTAAGAAAATTTGGTAATCTTAGCATCCAAGAAACTTTGGTTCTGAGAAAATCGTCCGTATGTACGTCCACCCCTTCATGTAAGCCGGAATGAAATTTTGCATTTCACGCACCCGCGCGGTTCGGCGGTAAATCACATAGCTTCCCGGCCTTTTAGAGATAAAAACAACGACAAAAGAAGCCGATTCTTTCTTTCGACTTAATTTCAATGTCTACATTGACGTGGCCAACAGAGAAAAAGCTACAATCCCGGACAAAACTACTTGAGAAAGTTTTTCCCATCATGTCCACTTTCCTACCGGGGCAACAAAACTATTTCCAAAATGACGCCTTTGCGCAAAGAAATCCTCTTTCCCCAGTTCAATGTTGCTTCCTACAAACGCCCGGGGAACAGGCTTTCCTTTGAATACACAACAACATTGCTTTCACGGGAAGGGGGAGATCAAAGAACCGGTACAGCTACGATGTTTAGAAAAATCTTCGCCAAGTATACCATTTTCTCAACAGTTTTGTCCAAGATTGTAGAGCAGGAGATAAAAACCAAAGGAGACCAATTTCGTTGGAAGAAAAACAAACATTTTACAGCGGTGGTGAAAAAAAAGGAAATGCTAGGTGCCACTAAGGTGGAAATGAGCGGCAGCGAAAAAAAAAATGAACGGAAACACATACAACACTTCCTTCATAAAACGTGTAACTAGGAAGTTTCTGGAAGTTTCACGTTGTAGTCGTGCAAAGCAACGTCCAAGAAATGTACAAAAAAAGCGTGCAAAGTTGTTTTTTGGTAATTAGATAAAAAGTGTGCTGCACGTACAAAGTTTCTGGCTGTTTACGTTCCCTTCGCCCCTTGGCGTTACACGATTCTATATTTTGTTTAGTAAACTGTAGATTTTAACGAGAGCTTCGTTTTTTAGCCCTGGCTAAATCTCTATATTAATCCTAGATATGGATCATGATTGTCTTGCTTTGCTTTGGTTAGCAGTTTTTTTACCGTTTGAACTTATTTTTCAACGAGCCCATTTGCTTGTGGGTAGAGTGGACTGGTGGTAGTGTGTTTGAATTCCCACTGTTTCGTGAATGTCTCAAATGCCTTAGATGAATACTGAGGATCATTGTCACTGATTACCTCACACGGTATTCCATGACGCGCAAAAGCAGATTTGATGTGGGTGATGACCGTGTTACTTTTGGTGTCTGGCAGTTTGGCTACTTAAAAAAATGGCGAGTGGTAATCTGCAATAATGAGGTATTCTGATTTATCCCAGGTGAACAGGTCTGTTACCACCTTTTCCAAAGGCTTGCTTGGTAATTGCGAGGGGATTATTGGCTCCTTTGCACTTAGCTTTTGGTGTTGTTGTCATATACTGCACCTTGCCATCTTTTCCTGGATTTCGGAACCCATCCCAGGCCAGTATAACACATCTCATGCTCGTCTCTTGGATTTCTCTATGCCCTTGTGGCCTTGATGAATTCTCTCTAACATTTCCTTCCGCATAGAGGCAGGGATAAGAATTCTTTCACCCCTTAGAATGATACCGTTCAGTTCAGACAGTTCATCTCTCACGTCCCAATACATGCGGGTACTGTTACTGACACAGGCCTTTGTTTCTGGCCATCCGCGTTTGATGATTTCAATGAGGTCTTTCAACGACTCGTCTTTGGCTATTTCCTCTCGTATTTCTTCAAGACTGGGTTTTGAGACTGGCAAGCTTGACTGTATCAGGTGAATTTGTAGTGCAATTTCTTCTTCCACGTTGTTGATATCTGTTGTCTCAGGAAGTGGTGCGCGGGACAGCATGTCTGGGAGTACTAACTCCCTTCCGGGCTTATATTCTAGCGTGTAGTGGTACTTTTGCAGAATTCTTTGTAGTCTGGGTGGTGCTGTCGCTACGGGTTTTTTCACAATTATTTCTAGGGGTTTGTGATCTGATTCTACGCGCACTTTCTTTCCATACGTGTATTGGTTGAATCGCTCCAGGCTGAACTAAACTTTCAAAAGTTCCTTTTCTATCTGAGCATATCTTGATTCGGCCTCAGTTAAAGATCTTGATGCGTAGTAAGCCACGGGATAATTGTCTTGCTGCAAGTCTCCGCCGAGGCCTGTAGGTGAGGCATTGCAACTGATGGTTACTGATGGTTTTTGTACATCAAAAAACTTCATAACGGCACCTCCATTCTCAGTTAAGACACTCTTAATCTCTTGAAAGGCTTTGTCTTGTTCATGTGACCACTGAAATTCAATTTCCTTTCGCAGAAGCACTCTAATGGGTTCAGTGACAGATGCCAGATTGGGACTGAATTTTCCGAGGTAGTTCACTGTACCGAGCAATCTTTCAACTCCTTTCTTCTCAGTTGGTGCCGGTATGTCTTTAATGGCGCGAACGTTTTCATCATCGGGCTTGATTCCCACTTGTGTAAGTTTGTGACCAATGAAGGTCACCTCCTTGACTTTGAAAACACATTTTCCCTTGTTTAGTGTCAAGTTGATCTTCTTACATCTATCCAGAACCGAGTTTAGACGACAATCAAGTTTCATTTCAGTCTCAGCGTGTAGAATTATGTCATCAATGACAGTTTCAACACCTTCCAGGTCAACAAAGTGTTGACTCCTTGGTTTCTGAAAAACTTGTTGAGCAGATTTATTGCCAAATGGGGCAACTTGATAGCAAAACCTTCCGAATGGCGTATTGAAGGTGGTAAGAAGTTGACTCTCTTCATCTAGTGGTATCTGCTAATAGCCTCGATTTGCATCTAGCTTGGTAAACCATTTTGCATTTGCCATACGGGTCGTGATATCTTCAATGGTGGGTAGCTGAAAATGTTCTCTTTTTATGGCTTTGGTCAGGTGTCTTGGATCCAAACAAATGCGCAAACTACCGTCAGGCTTTTCAACAATGGCCACTGATTAACCCAGTTAGTGGGTTCTTCGACTTTGCGTATCACTCCTCGCTTCTCCATGTCATCCAACTCTGCTTTCACTCTCTCTGGAAGGGCGGCTGGTATTGTTCTAGGAGGATTTATAACTGGTGAAACAGTTGGATCAATTTCAACGTGGTAAGGGTTCTCTAAACGCCCCAGACCAGTAAAGACTTGCGCATATTTCTGAAGGACATCTTCTTTCAGTTCTTCAGATGTCTTTGTACTTTCGCTTCTATTATCAGTGGTTTCGTCCCTCTCTGTTTTTGCGGTCAACTTTAATTAGGCCCAAGTTTTGTGAGGAACGAAGTCTCAGTAATCCTGGCTGATTTGTTTCCACTACATGGAATGTTAGCTCTTGTTCAACATCTGACTTGGATTTCACAGGCAATTTTATGATTCCTAGTATCTTGAGTTTATCTTCTGAGTAGCTAACCAGTTTTTGTTTGCACGTAAGTGGCATTATGTTCACTTGCGAACCAGTGTCCACTTTTAGTCGCATGAGTCATGTAGCACTCGTCATTCTGAATCTGAACTTCTGTAGTGACTGCTCCTACAAACAATGGAGGCTCACAGTCATTCTCTCGTAACTGACATTTTTCCGCAGTTCACAGTATTCCTCGAGTTTCTCTAATACTTTATCGATTTTTTTTTTTGTCATCACCTTCTGCATCCCATGTAAGAGTGTTAAAAACATCGATAGCATCGTTGCCCATGACTGTTAGCAGCGTAGCTACTCGGGTTGCACTTTCCTTCGTGTTTACACCAGTTGCAATTTCCTATTTTTTTTTTTTTTACTTTCGTTTGAACTTCTTCCAGTTTTCTGAGACGTTTCCGCCTCGTAGATCGAGTGGTTCCGGGGAAGGCAGGCCTAAATGGAACGACACTTCATGTGTATTTGCGCGGTCGTCTTGATCCGTATTTTCGGCGTTTCCTTGAGTTGTATTTCCGTTATTTAATTGAGGTGTACCTCTGTCTTCTGTCAGTGTATTTCCGTTTTTTTCAGGTGCGTTTTCTTCCTCTATCGGGTTGAGCTTTCCTGCTCCAGTTGCTGTTTCTTGGGACATGTACTTTTCCAAATCGCCGATGTCAATAGCCGGACTTTGCGTTCTGTCTTCGTTCCAAAACTTCACTCTACTGTCGCAGAATTCACTTCTCGTGCTTCACTTCTGACACCATGTAATAATCTTTACTAACAACTAGGATGGTTGAGGATTCCAAACAGTTTTAATCTCTAGTACGGAACTACACAACATGGCCGAAGCTCACACACTAATGATTATGTACACATGCGTAGGGAAATTCCGCTGATCATAACAAGATAGATGATCAATTAATGTGTCGTCCTAAATACATGTCTAATGAAGGAAAATATGAGCAGGATCATTCTGTAAATATTTTCTTCCGTTAGACTGATACACTCAAACATCTTCTATATGTACGGAGTGTTTTCACTTATGTGCCGGCCCAGCGTGTATGCAAAATAACTGGAGCAAAAGCAAGCGTTTACACAAGAAAAGTCAGTTTAATGCCCGCAAGATTGGTTGGAGCACCTTTATGCATGGCTGCCGTTTTGTTCTTTGGGAATTTCAATATAGCCGCTGTGAAGTCATGTCAAAACGCTCTATACAAAGACCACCACCTGCACATTTATGCATATATACCTCTGTACGTCTTAGTAGGGCCCGATCCTACTTCATTCGTCGCCACAAGCTGGAACTCATATTTCGTAGAACATTCTGTCAAGATCCTCTGACTACTGGCATTTTTTCCTGTAATATTCAATCGAGTCCACTCATTTTCACCTTGTCGTCTGTAGCTTATTGTATGAAATAGTACAGGGCAGTCACTTGACGATGGTTCCTGGGGCCATTGTACAGAGACAGCACACTCATTTTCTTTTTCGCCTAATATAACGTCGAACTCGGGCGTGTTAGGGACACCTATAAAACACGACATAACAATAAGAAGACGAGAACATGTATTATCCTATAGCTAATAAAACATTCCAACCTATATATTATAGCCAAATTCGTTGTATCGCTCTGCGCGTTTTGCAAACTTCGAAGCAATTTTGGGTTTTCCGGTTCCGTCAATCACCGTAGCGGACCTCTTAGGAAACACATGTTTACTTGTTATTAGGGCATTTCGGTCTACTTTGTCTGTTTCTGTGTTTTAAGGTTCGATCTTTGTGATCGCTCTGGTTTCGGGCAATAATCGACTAGTTTTCTTCGAAGAATTTTCTGATCTTTCTTACTCTTGTCTCTTGCAAGAATAAAGCAATGTCTGCCTCCTGCCCTCTACAAAAAGTCGACTCATCATCAAGATTTCCTTCGCTGTTCTTGAGCAGTCAAGAGTCATCCTCAGTTTTTTTTTTTAGGGACAAGCTGGGCGAGTGCGTTGCATCGTGATTTGCATTAACTCCGCCCCCACTCAAATGATTGACGGAACAGAAAACCCATTCGAAGTTTGCAAAGGCGCAGCGCGATACAACGAATTTGGCTATAAAGCTTATGGGTATCTTGTTGTTTTTGTTGTTGTTGTCAACTTTTGATGTTAAATCCTAATTTCAGGTTAGGGTATTTAATCTTATCAGTTAGTAATTCAAATTTTAATTTGTTTAATTTAATTTTTGACCTCATTTTACCCGTGGGATATCTGAAAACTAGCCGTCTATAGCTGAGCATATTTACATCGTAAATAAAGTGCAAATGTGTATGTTGTTGTTGTTGTCGTCGTCGTCGTCAAAGCAACTGGAGATCCTGGTGGCTGTTTGCTACCATTTTTAAAGCTTCCTTGCCTCCACTCTCGTAAGCTACCAGCTGTAGTTACGACCAGAAACGTTTGAACATGACTAAAAGCTATACAGTTGAATCCCGATAACTCGAACCCTAGCTAACTCGAACCTCGCGCTAACTCGAACCAAAATCGATTTCCTCTGGATTTCCGTCATACATTGTAGATTTACTGTAATTTTACCCTCGGTAACTCGAACCCTCGATAACTCGAACCTCCCGCTCACTCGAATTAATTTTCGTCTCCCCTCAGATTAATTCTTTAATTTTACCCTTTATAACTCGAACCATGTTTTGAGCGCCTAAAAAGTCGAAAAAAAAAAGAGTGCACTGGCGTCCGAAACATTGAATTTTGAATTTACCATTGACGTGTTGTAGGCGTATAGTTTACAAGCGAAGGCTGACGTTGTTTGTCACAAATCTAACGTGAAACAGTTTTACTTCTCAAAACAGTAAACGCGTGGTCTGTTTAGGCTACGTCTTGTTACGCTTACGTTCTGATTTATAATCTAGAAGTATCTTTCAATTTTCGCCTACCATTTCTACAATTAAATGTGATTAAAATGTTCTCTGTACAGTAAAAAAAAATAGTTTTTTCCTTACTTCCGACTATTTACTTCGAGCTCTCGATAACTCGAACTCCCGATAACTTGAACTTTTTTGGACTTCCCTTTGGAGTTAGGAGTGCGAGGACTTTTACGAATTACAAAGGCTGTCGCTTACGAGAGTTTCGTCTGTTATTGAGATTGGCGAAACAACCTCACAACCCACGAGATTAATTTAAACTTGGAGAGACAGTCATGGGATCGGGATTCGGTTGGACAAATTGGGTCAAACTTGACAAATTTTCGTCACAAATCACCTGCTTGGGGAATCGTAGATACTTCAGAAGGCCAACCATTTCCCATTTTGTTCTGCGCCATTACTCTTACTTGGTACTCGCTATTTGGCTTAAGATGGGTAAATTGACATGACTGAGTTGACTGAGAAACGTTTTTTGTTGTCCATGGTCCTTCGGAACTGGCCGCTTTTATCTGTGCAAGGTACCCTGTCACCATTCCTCCTTCGGCGGCACGTGATGGTGGATTCCAAGTTAAGTTCATAGAGCTACAGCCTCTTTTAAAATCCAAAAGCATAACAGGATATGGAACATCTATCAAGAGTGACAGTAGTTTTAATATACTAAATAAATAAAACCTTGCATGAAAAGAGCAGAGATCATTTAGATTAGCAAAGACTTTTAAGAAATACAACTGCGCTCCAAGCTGAGAGAACTGTCTGGTATAATTTTACGATTTATACGGAGCTTATACGGTGAAAGAAATTTTGAGAGTATCTTTAACCAATTCGATTGAGGTCTCCTGCTAACAGTTTTACCAACCTTAGTTTTTGGGTTCTCAAAAGTCTTTATAAGGCTATGGTGCTTTAATTGCCCCACCCCCAGAAAGCTTTTTTCCTGTTATGATCATGATTCACTCTCCGCAAGAAAGTTTTGCTTATTAGATATTAATGCCTTACTTGCTTACTTGGACCCATGCTATGTGTGTTATTACATAGAGTAAGATCTTTTTTAGTGTTATTGGCCGATATGAGTTTGAAGTGTATCGTCTTTTAAGGAACATCGTAATCTTTTTGTCAAAGGAATAATTTTCTTCCCAAAATACTCTAATAAGTTAAAAATCGGTAAATCCATATGGGATAAGAATTTGATTGCATGTCAGAAAAATAACGTATTCCAAAAAACATAATTATATAAATTTCGAAGCAGGTAAGCTCGTCGATCTTTGAAACCATGGCGGCCGCACACGCTCAAACACACAAGTCGAAGAAGCAACAGAATATGGCTCTCTATATTTATTTAATTATTTAACCAAAGAAAATATGTTTACATTGTGCTGTTCTCACTTCCCATGCTGTGCTTGCGTTACTGCTTCCCAGGTAATTCCAAGCAAAGACAGTTACCTCATACTTCTTGCTGTGTTGGAATTCAAGCATTAAACTTGTTAAACTGGCGTTGGTGGTATTTATTATTTCCGTTATTTGCTCGGTGGCTGGTTGAACTACTTTGTAGCGCAATGAATACGTGGTGATGTTGCAGTATCTCTCGTTTGGGCGTGTCCACTGCACTGTTACAATGGGTTTCATCCCAGGAATTTCTGTTTCATTGTTTATTATTTCGGAAACATTGGGCGGTCCTATAATAAACTAATGAATTAATTATCTCCATAAAACAAAACGATGTTTATCAGTGAAGAAAAATCAATTAATTGGTATTAAAGGTAAAGCAGAGGTGTAGCCATATAAATGAAAACGCTCAAAGGTTAACATGACACAATTAGAAAATGAATGCTAATATTGTGAAAAGAAAGGAGGACGAATGAGGAAATAATAATGACAATCTTTATTGAGGATGCCTACTTCACCCTAATGTGCTTTACAGAAGGGTCCTCCTACTGAAAAACATTAAGTGAATAAGACAAATCTATAACTAAATTAGAACTTACTATGAACTAACTATCAATTATTAATCAAATCACCCTAAAGTGCTTTACAGAAGGGTCCTTCTACTAAAAAACTTTAAGTGAATAAGAAAAATCTATGACTGAATTAGAACTTGCTATGAACTAACTATCAGTTAATCAAATGTTACATTGTAGATGGCATTTTTAAATTTGTGAAGTGACTTGAGCTCCCGCAATGACTTATCTACATTATTCCATCCGTTCGAAGCAAAATTTGTCCAAAGACCCCTAGTTTCTATGTGAAAAAGCCTTTCCTACATTATCCTTAGACCTGGTATTGTAATCATGATGTTGTCTATTTAGGACAATATTAAACGAGTTATTCAGGCACTTAAACATAAAGATGGCGTGATGCTCAGCACGTCTTCTTGAGAGCAATTCCAACCCACGTTTATCTCAAGCCTCAGTGGCTGATGTACGAGGGGATAAATCTAAAATTACAGGTGCTTCTTTGTTTTGTGGAACATTATTTTATATGTCTAAGAATACTGATATAATCAATATGATCTTGCCAACTTAGATGGTTATTGATAACGTCACCCAACTACGAAAACGAGCTAACTTCTTCAATACCCCTACCATCAGTGGTAATTGAGATTGAATTTAATTTTTTCAAGCACTGGCTGTTTACCTATGTTAAAAAATTTGTTTTTACAGTGAAACCTGTATTAAGCGGACACCCTCTATTAAGCGGACAAAAACCGAAGTCCCCAAATTTATTTCCCTTATTTACTTTATATGAAACCTTTACTAAGCGGACGCCTCTACTAAGAGGACGCGGACACCTAAAAGTACCTGAAATGGTCATTTCTAATGTTTTCAACCTATATTAAACGGACACTTGTAATTAAATTCCACCACCCAACATGCCACACACCGGAAATGAGAAAGATTGCCACCCACAAATTTTTCAATTTTTACACTAAAAAACGTGACTTGACGAACTTATTTGATTAATTTCACAGTACAGTATTGTTTTCTATTTCGTTTTGTTTGTATATAGCTTGTTTCACTCATCTGATTTCTTCAAATTTGAGTTGCAGTCTATGTTTACGGTAATTTGATCAATTGGTCCACAAATTAATAGAAACGTATATTGTCAGTCTCTGGGAGTAATCTAAACGTTTCCACTGTTCATTTGAATGACATTTTACACCTCATATGACATTATCTATCGCAACCTGTATTAAGCGGACACCCTGTAGTAAGCGGACACTACAGCATTCCCCGAGGGTGTCTGCTTAATAAGGGTTTCACTGTATTAATATTCAGGGTAAGCTGATCAGATAAGAGCCACTTACTAACTTTATCTAGGCACTGGTTAGGAAGGAATGACTGCATGAATTGATAAACGTAGAGATAAATCTTGAAGGGAGATGTAAAAGAAGCTATAATAAGTAAGTACCACAAACTAACCATGTGTAATACAACAGTAAAGATATAATACTTACCAATTAAATCCGTTGTCTCTGAAGTGTCTGCCCACTGGCCTGGCCCCTTCTTATTGAAAGCTCGGACTCGAATGCGATACTCTGTCTCACTTCGCAGGTCTGTGAACAAACAGCTACGATTTGAAACGAAGGTCGTGCAGTTGAGCCAGCCACCACTTCTCCCTCTTGACGTATTTAACTGGACCTGATAGCCAGTTACAGGACCGCCACCAGAGTCTGGGGATGGTGGATTCCAAGTGACTTCAAATACTCCACACTGTCTTTGTTTGACTCCAGGAGGATCCTGCTGAAGTGGAACGCCTATAATAAAATTAGTGTGTGCTATTTAGGCTGCCGATAAGGACAGAGCACAACATTTCGAGTGCGAAATCTCACTTACAACCCCTTCAGGAGGTCTAGAAAATTGGGTTTCTAAGTCAATCTTAACCTGCGATCAGGCGGTCCTATTTCCCTTTTGCTTGGGAGACGAGGGGAAAAGGACGCCTGATAAATTACTTTACGCGTCGTCTGCTCGTAGTCCAGAATCTGGACTTTTGTCTGATAGGTTGACAAACAAAAGATCCTTCGGAGCCCTGCACCGATTGGTTACAAGCAACATATTTGACTTCTTGTGCAATTAGATAGGTTTTGTCTCCTTCGCGTCTTCATGACAGAAACCCCAAGATGATCGCTTAAGGCTAAAAGCTAGGTCTCAAAAAAAGATAAATAAATACCTTTTTAGTAAATCAAGTCAACAATGCAGAGAGAAAAACCTTGACAGCCCATGAGGACGAGTTGTTATTTGTCACCGGTAAGGATATCTGCTATTTCTTCTTTGCCGGGGCGGGGGGAAAAGCCTAGTAATAGGTTAATGAGAATGTGAAGCTGGATGGGGTCGCACGGCTAGATTTAGTATAATGGGGTTACATTTTTATTGGAGTTAATAGAATAGGATCGCACATTTTCGGGATTTGGATGATTAGAAATTTCAGGTAGATAGGGATTTAAAAATGGAAAAATTTCTACTTCATTCTATTTAACCAACGTGTCATTCATTTCAGGATGACCAAGTTAAAAGGTTTTATAAGGTAGACGCGTAAACAGAAAATTAATAAGTTGGGATAGCGAAAATGACATTTTCCCAAAAGTGGCTAAGATGAGGTCTATATTTGGCCACAGAATAGACTATAATGGGGTAGGGGTTCTGAGAGGCGAACGGCACACACCCAGCAAAAATTAACCTAAGTAACCCCACGGGCTTCGTCGATGCTTTCTTGCTCGGACCAGGTAGAATTTACTTCAAAAAGCGTTGACTTTGATTTCCGATCGAGTTCAAATGCGTGAAATTGTGTAAAACAACAAATATTTACGATTTGACGAACTGATGAAAGACCATGAAAGATTTGTTATTGTAGAATCAATTCCTATATTTTTTACCACTTGCAGTAAGATAAGGAATTCTGCTGTTCCACAATTGTTTTCAATGAATTATTAATTAAGAGCGACTGTCTGTAAATATCGACCAAAATCGACTTTTTGTGGCACAAGTTCAAAATTCGAATTTCGCTCATTTTTGGCTCATCGATAACCCTTAATGAGTAATGAAACATGCTGTAGTTAGTTTTCCCAAATAAGGAATTCTTTTGTTAAAATTCGAGAAAACTCGTTTTGCCCGTTCGCAGCTCAAAATCCACTTCCGGTAAAGCAAAATTTTACACAAATTCCATTGACTCGTACGTCAAACCACAACGATTTGACAGCCTTTGTAGAAGACGAATAGTTTTTATGACCCCTTCTTTCTTATAAGACGATAAATTTGTGAAAGCTGTAATAAGTTTGTGGCCAAAAAGGTATTGTTAAAAACAGGCCCTATTGGCAATTTCTAACGTCCAAAATTATAGGGTTAAAATAATGTAAATTTTTACAATGCGCTATAACTTAGAATTTCGCAAATTGACTTTCTACTGCTTAACTAGGCCCCAATATATCAGAAAATCGAAACAAATCTCTGGGCAAACGATTTTAAGTAGCCCGCAAGACGCCGAGTTCAACCCTAATTTTGCGAAAAATCGCGACATTCCAGTGGTTAAAAATAGCGTGACACGGTCCGTCACGCCAGCGGTGTTAACGACAGATTCACTTTCAACATTCTATTCAACGCTGATCACATGCCAAATTCCAGCATACAATCTATATTACATCTTTCAATACACTTATCTTATTTAGAAGAGTCATTTTGTTTGGATACAATATATAGTGTAGAATTGCCCAAAATTCGGCTTTTTTGAGCGACGTCGGCAAGACTTCGACGACCGGAGCCCAACGAAAACAAACTTTAAACAAGTACAGTGGTGTGTTTTATTAATTTAAACATGCGTCAAAAGGCATAAATACGTTAAATTTAAGACGGGGATAACCAATATTAACTAATTAGAACTCTTTTTTTTTTCTTGCGAGTTTTCTCTTTCAAGTAATTATGTATAAGTATAAATGTACGTTTCGATGTATTACTATCGCGCTTATAAAGTTACATTGTAACGAACGTTTCAGAAAACATTTTAACTCGTTTCGATCGACGATGAAACACCATCATCAAAAACAAATCACCAAAAACTTTCCTCTACAGCAAAACGGAAAATAGAAAAAAAAGTGTCGTTTTACTAATGCTAAAGCAGGAATAGTTGCAGCGAGATCATGAGCTTTTAAAAATGGCAAATGCTCCTAAATGGACATCTATAGATCCCTTGAATCACCATTAGAAAAAAAACTCTCTGGCCCACTATGAACTAGCCTATTCCAGGCGTAGTGGACAGTGGATAGTGGATAGTGGATGACAGTGGCGCGAAATGGGGAACGGAGGAAAACAAACGTGGAAGAGAGTAAGAGGGAGAGAGTAGGAGGACCTTTCGCCCTCTCTCCCTAACCCCACCCGCTTCGCCATTTTTTCTAGCCCACTTTTCTTTGCGTTTTCCCAACTACCTTAAGGCCAGTTACAGATTAACTACGACCTTCATTTACAAATTTTTATGTTATATACCGTATTTATTCGATTAACCACCCTGGGCACTTATTAAATTTTTGGACCTTGAGAGTGGGCGCTTATTCGAGGTGGGTGCTTATTCGAGGCTGGGCGCTTATTAAATTTTCGCCATTCTCAGCAAGTGTAGTATGTTAGTTTTGCAACAAAACAATAAATGGTAATAACAAAAAGCGGAGATGTAACAAAGCAAGGTTTCTCTTAAATGCTCTGAAGAAAACTCCGTCTTCGGGAGGGTCTCTTTATTTCTTATTATCTCTTATTTGAGTTTGTGTGGGAGGGAGTGGGGTGGGGGTGGGCGCTTATTAACTTTGCTGCCTTTAGGATAGGCGCTTATTCGAGGTGGGCGCTAATTCGAGGTTGGGCGCTTATTCGAAGAAATGCGGTATTCAACTTGAGCGTCGAGCACTTTTGGCGCTCGTTATTGATCAGCAGGAACGGATTTGGTAGTACTAACTTTTCAACTGCTTTTAGACTGCGAAACTTTTTTTTTTCTTGTTTCTTTCTTTTGTTTTTTCTTTGTCATTTTCTATTGTATTTTTTAGACTTATTTTTCGATTCTCTCCCCAGTCTCACTCACCTCTCCCCTCCCCCGCCGTGCCCCCTCTGCTCCAGACAAGAAGGAACGACCATTTTGTTTTGGTCCAGACCATTACCTCGACTATTCCGCCTTCTTGGCTTACGCAAAAAGTACGGGCTGCTTTGTGGCCTGAAAGACTTTGCACTGATTGACGTTTTAGTGTCATGGAAACTCTAGCTGTAATACTGAACTGCAGATGACAGGTTAAAAGACTGAAAGTTCCTTTCAACAGCGTTTGGAAAGAGAACATCGTCTTTTCCGCAAAAAAATAAAACAACAACAACAACAAAAATAAAAATAGGGAAACAAAATAGAGTATAATACTAAAACTAAGAAGAACCTTGTAACGAACGAATGGGAACACCTAAAAAGGAAAGACAGACTTGAGGACTTTCCTCATCCTCCGTAACCTAATTAGTCCATGAAACTTAGACGCCCAAGCAGGCCTCCAAAACCTTACCTTTGTCTTTATCACACACCGAATACTAGAAGACTGAAAACCCGACGGAAGAATTATTTGCAGCCGGCCCTCAAAACCCCAAGAGACTTCGCCTGCTGCTGGTCAATATGTAGGAAGGCTTTTCCAAAGAACTGCTCCAAAAAAACTATTTTTCTTAACATTTGTCTGGGGTAGAGGAATAGCGAGTTTTCTGTTGGTGTCTCTTAATAAGTAATTAGAGATATTGTAACGATCTGCCCTTGTTACGATCTATTATGCACTTAACAAGGCCCCTCAAAGTACTTAAGATATATGACGCATAGTCTGCGATACACCCGCCTCTCACTGCTCTTTGACGAAATGTCTCTGGCGACAAATAGCGATGAGAGGAAGCTTTATCGCAGGCTCTTGGCATCAAGGCTTTTCTACTATTTACATTGGTAAACCGGTCGCTTCACGGTTTGGGCAGTTGGTGAGGAGAATTCAGGACTGATTAATTTTGATTCCGTTCGCTAATCGCGTTTACCATTTTCCTAAGTCAGTTTCGTTTAATGAAAAAAGGGGGCGAAAGCCTGTAACTAACATTCAAAAAAGGTTTGAAGACATGAAATCCGAACTTCCGCCTTGAAAGTTTCCAACCAAGAAAATAGGCGATTGCCTTTTCAGACGTTCGTTTGTTTCGGGAATTTTCCACTGAAACGTGAAAAGCAACCCGAAACTAAGTTTTTTTCAGTTTTGAGAGCCCGCAAGGGTAAAAACTTCGAAAAGAACTATTCCACCAATACTTAGTCTAAAATATTTTTAGGCTTTAAAATTGCTTCAAGGAAATTAGTTTTTATAAACCAAATGGCATTGATTGGCGATGATTTAATTCCCAAATATCTCTCAATGCAAAAATTCATTCAGTAATCAGTTTTAGTTTTTAGATTTTGTTCTGTTTATATACCATTTTTTGAGGGAAATCGCCAGTCTGAAACTGAACATGAAAGTGTGTGACGCTATCCCAGGGACCCTAAATGTTGTATCTGAAGAAAATGCTGCAATCAATGAGAATAATAGGTTTACTGAAAGATTTAATTTCGAACTGGCTTTTAATCTGCCTTTAAGTAAATTGTTTAAAGCATATCTATCGGTAACACTGGCGTGACGGGCCGTGTGACGCTATTTTTAACCACGGCAATGTCGCGTTTTTTTTGCAAAATTAGGGTAGAACTCAACGTCTTGCGGGCTACTTAAAATCGTTTGCCCAGAGATTTGTTTCGATTTTCTGATATATTCGGGCCTAGTTAAGCAGTAGAAAGTCAATTTGCGGAATTTTAAGTTATAGCGCATTGTAAAAATTTGCATTATTTTCTCCCTATAATTTTGAACGGCAGAAATTGTCAATAGTGCCTATTTTTAACAATACCTTTTTGGCCACAAAATTATTACAGCTTTCACAAATTTGTCGCCTTATAATAAAGAAAGGGTC
This sequence comes from Porites lutea, assembly GCF_958299795.1. Classification (NCBI taxonomy): domain Eukaryota; kingdom Metazoa; phylum Cnidaria; class Anthozoa; order Scleractinia; family Poritidae; genus Porites; species Porites lutea. Next base: position 8,305,925 of record NC_133209.1, read on the forward strand.
ATAAAAACTATTCGTGTTCTTCAAAGGCTGCCAAATCGTTGTGGTTTGACGTACGAGTCAATAGAATTTGTGTAAAATTTCGCTTTACCGGAAGTGGATTTTGAGCTGCGAACGGGCAAAATGAGTTTTCTCGAATTTTAACAAAAGAATTCCTTATTTGGGAAAACTAACTACAGCGTGTTTCATTACTCATTAAGGGTTATCGATGAACCAAATATGAGCGAAATCAAATTTTCAACTTGTGCCGACCGTGGGTCGATATTTACGGAAAGCCTCTCTTAATTTGTTTGACTTCATGGTTTGAACAAAGGTACCCCATGGACTGTGCATGGCATCGATAAGGCATAGATTAACAATAACAGCAGTGCTAAACTGGTCTTTAAAATCTGTGATATTTTTGGTAACGACTATCGTATCAATTTAGCATTCAACGCTTGCCTGGAGAGTAGACAAATACATTTTGATTTATAGCCGCCTTGGTTGAACACCGCTTGAGTTTCCAGTAAAATCTGACGCAATAACACAAATGTTGACAGACGACTTAATTAGGGAGCGACAGACGACTCGTAGAGTAAATGGTTGTCTTTACATTAGGCTGTTAACTAAGAATTAAGAGCTGCTAAAATGCGTGTGTGAGGGCCCAAGTAAAATCTCAAGTAACTTTACTTTGCATCTTATTAAAGTTGGAAAGATGAAACGATTCAAGAAAGTTTCAAGTGACTTGAAAACCATACTCAAGACCGACTTACCTACCTTGGTAACTGACTTGTGGTTTCATGAGCTTAGAGAAGGCGAAACACGTCAATCAATCTTAGTTATGTTGCCTGGGAAAATAGCCTTGAGATAACCTCAAGTAAAAAATAATCGATCGTGTGTAAAGCTTTATTTTACTTGAAGTAATTAAAATTTACTTCTCTTGAAATATTTCTCAGCTTATTTAGGCTCTAGTGTAAAGACTACCAATGTATCAGGCGTTCTTTTTTACGCCTTTCCCAGAAAAAAACAAAACAAAAACGCCTGATCGCAGGTCAAGCCAATCTTGACCTGTCAGGTGTCGCTAACTTGGGAACTATGAAGTGTAAACTGACCTCAGTGTACCTTATTACATGAAATTTTCGCGACACAAAAAAAAAATCTTGAAATTAAAGTGACGCGAACAATAAGTGTCGCAAACATGACATGACGCGAAAATTAAGTGAATTTAGTGACACGTTATATCAATAATCAAGAAAGAACGAGTTTATTACCACTGAAACGTTTACAAAGTCACATTTTTTACTGTTCATTTTTCCTCCGTGCAAAATCTGTAGCAAGGAATTTTTAGTGTAAATGGATGTTGTGGTCAGTTGACTCAAGAACAATTATAGTTTACGTACAAGCATGAACTGCTTGTGGACATTGCGAGAACTGCTTTGTTGTTTAATACTGTTGACATTTAGTGCCGCTTTTGCATTTTCTTAATTTTGACGTTATTGCTCCTTTGATAAAGTCGATTTATTTTATGTAAGAACATGTTAAATAACATTGCCAATGAAATGTGAATTGAGGTGCTCCAAAACGCGCGAAATTAACGTGATTCAAAGTATAAAATTTTCGCAAAATCGCGAAATAAACATGTCGCGAAAATTGCATATAATAAGGTACATTGAAACTAAATAGCCCGGCCCAGGTAAATTTAGGAAATACTCTTAACTCTGAGCCTGAATTTCAGACATTACTTCGAGTCGTTTTTACTCCCTCAGTAACGTCTGAATCGACCGACCGTTAATGCCGTCCAGTTACGTCACTACCCTTTGCCTTAATTCATGCAAAAAGTAAAACACGATTTTCAACTGGCAAACAAAGGAGAGTCAAAGAAATACCGTCAGGTAAAGGCGAACATGGTACAAAATTGCTTTACTATTAAATGGTAATTCATGTTGAACGTTCAAACTGTCAACTGCATGCAGTACTCTGAACGAATCTAGATCTGTTGCAAGTTAGTAATCTAACACGATCGCGGTCACGCGATGAAATGAATATACACACGGGACTCTTCAAAGCATAACAATTTGCTTAGAAGAAAAGAAGCTATTTGTTGTTCCTTAATGAAGATGAAAGAAAAAAAGAAAAAAAAGAAAAGAAAGAAAGAAAAGCTAACAGAATCGTTACACTTTACGGTGGAAATGACAGGAAGTTCAAATTATAAATCTCATAAAAGCTTTGCACAAACAAATTCACTGCCGAAACCACAAAGCGGCTCTAAATGAAAAACCTACCGACTCTCCGCGTTGATTTTTCTTGCGTAGTTAAGAGCGACGGTCAGGAAAAATCGACCAAAATCTTAATTTCGTGGCAAGAGTTGAAAAATCAATTTCTTTCATTTTTTGTTCATAGATAGCTTTTGGGTTGATAAGAAACGTAAACTAGATTGTTCCTGTCAAAAGCCTTTTATGTGAGAAAAATTAGAAGATCGGTTTTCGATGTCGGAGTCTCAGACTGCCCTAGTTTTTAAGCTGAAATTCGCTAACATTAACTTTCCTCGCGTTTGCAAGCGAAGCCGCATGGAGAAATTTGGACACTTTCTATGAACAGAAAAATTATATTTCTTCCACTAGAAGACACTTTCAGGGCAATAGCGAAGCTCGTCGTACTGAAATAATTGAAAAATGAGGGACAGGTTTTCAGGATAACAAAAACTTAAGTTTGTTACTCATTTTCGACGGAAATATTTAACATGTGGTATAACTCCAAATTCTCTTCATGCTATTTAAATCACACATTTAGACATTCATTTAAAACATACCTGGGAATTGGCTTCGGTTATTGAAGGAAATCTCTGTAAGACACCATCGAAGTTCAGGAATTTTCATGGTAGGCGGGCGGTAATTGTGTGAACACTTCCAATTTCGAAACCCACAAAAGCAGATATTTACAGCCTAAAGGCTCGTTTTTCGTACTTCTTGTCGGTTTTCCCATTGCAAAGTTCCTTTTTTCAATCAAAGAGTGGGGTAAAAAGGTGAAAATGGGTCAATTTTAGCCATTTTGAAACAGTGAACTCTACCAGCCGGCGACTCTGCGTGACAATCTGTTCCGTGACCGTACGTTTGAAGAGACGGAGCCGTCAAAATGACAGTCACGCATCACGGCGTAGTAACACAACGCAATTCTTGAAGGAGTAACATTTTCGATGCCGACAGTACGACCGGTATTTTGAAGAAGAAAAATTCAAACGCTCTAACATTCTGCTACTCACTTTTTATGGAAAAATAAGGACCTTAACAACGGTAATTCGCTAAGGATGACGGAACAGGAAGATATTTCGTCTTGTTACTTTACGATCGAGGATACTTGGAGCCGTTAAATAAAAAAATTTACTATATTTACCGGACTTTGATGGGTTCGTTTGGAGGCTGCCTTCAAGAACCCAAGCCAATTCTCAGGTATGCTTTAATTCAATGTCTAAATGTGTGTATAAACGAGGAGTGGGAAAATTTGGAGCTATACTACATGAAGAATAATGCCGCAGAAAACAACTACTAAATTAAAGTTTTTGTCACCGCAAAAACCTGTTCTTCGTTTTTTAATTATGTTAGTTCAATGAGTCTTAATGTTGCTTTGAAAGTATCTTCTAGTGAAAGAAGAAGAGTTGTTCTATTGATGGAAAGTGTCCAAATTTCTCCTTGCGGCTTTATTTGCGAACGTGAGGAGAGTTGATGTTAGCAAATTTCGGGTTGAAAATACGGCCATTTTGAGACTCCGACCACGAAAACTGATATTCTTACTTTTCTCGAAAATAAAAGACTTTTTGCGAGAACAACTTACATCAGATTACTTATCTACTTAAAAGCTGTTTATGGGCAAAAAATGAAGCAAATCGATTTTTCAACTCTTGCCACTCGATGGTCGATATTTCCTGACCGTCGCTCTTTAATAGTTTCAAAGACAAAGGCAAATTTTCCTGTTTACGATAAAGATTATCGAAATTTTTGAACTCTACGCAAGCGATCCGCTAAATATCAAACGACAGTCCCGCTAAAATTTCTCATAATTATGCATAATTATGCAAATGTTTGGACAATCAACCAATCAAAATCGCTACCCGGTTTCGGGTAGTGACGTCACTGGACGGCCTGAAAGCTGGTCGATTCAGACGTTACTGAGGGAGAAAGCGACTCGAAGTAATGTCTGAAATTCAGGCTGCTAAACCCTAACAAAAGTGCATAATGGAGAGCCGGTACAAGAAACAGTGAGAAACGTTGGTTGATTCTCAGTGGTCAAAATCTCCATAAACCACCTCGGTTTGTGAAACACAGTAACGACCCTAATACCCTCTTCTGTTGTCATGGCCAGCACTTTGGCATCTTTTATGCTGCTTCCACGGTCATTCCATGCTAGAACCATAATTTTGTAGGTGCTACTGCAGTTCAGCTTAAGACGATATTTGGTTAACTTTCGCTCTATGAAGGTTGTTTGCCACTTTATCAGCTGGTTAGATTGCCTGTAGTGAACGGTGTATCGAGTTATCGGGCAAGAATTATATGACGGGGTCTTCCATGAAAGAGCTGCATAACACCCTTGAGGTTCGGCTGACACTTCGAATGATGTAGGTACACCTAAAAAGAAAAAAATTCAAGATAGTGGTACACCTCTCGGGGAGTAACTACAGCAGAACCCCGGTAACTCGAACTCTGAAGGAAAACGAAAAACAGTCCGAGTTAGTGAGGAATATCCGAGTTATAGGGGTAAATTTCAGTGAAATTCTGATCAAGGGAAAGGAAATTTAGTTCGAGTGAACGGGGAATTCGAGTTATCCGAGTTCGAGTTATCGAGGTCCTGCCTCGAATATTAGTTAATGCGGACAGGTAAGAGATAATTATATATGCAATAAAATCAACATCGCTTTTGTGGTTTACAGGTACAGGTGTATAAAAGATCGATCTTCACCAACCAGTGATGAATAAAAATTTAAAGAAATTACTAATATCAACACTCACATGGGGATATCCCAATACAACCGACAGTTTAATTCGCTGCATGCAATCTGGTAGCTTACCATAAATCAGCAGCTGGAGGGAACGTCCGACACAAGTTATATCCTTTATAACATGATGATCACACTATGTTGCCCAGTATCCCGGGAGGGGGGGGGGGGGGGGTACTCGATATATCCCTTGGTGGGGAGGTGCGGCGCGGTCCCTCATACCCTGACGCTGTTTAAGACAAATATCGCTGATTTACCCTGTTTAAGACAAAAATTGATGAATCGATATCATGATTGAGACAAAAAATGATAACTTCGATACCCTGTTTAAGACAAAAATCCCGAAAAACATACCCTGGCTGGCCGCACGTCCCCATTAAGCTCTTATAAGGGAGTACCCCCCCCCCCCCTCCCCCGGGCCCAGTATCCGGTCACTTATTGCAGCTCCCTTTTTAGTTTTCGGTAAACGAAGTTTTTCGAACGGGAGCTGAACATTTCAGCTTTAAAAATGCAAGTTTTGGCGGGTTTGCAGCTTGAGAAACTGTGCTGTGCTGAATCGATGAATTAGCTGCGTACATCATCCGGGCAGGATTTATTTCATATCTATAACTATAAGTAAAGCTTAGGATATATTATATAATCTGTTTAATATAATTCTACTCAACTCCTTATGAAAATTTTCTTTACTCGTTTAGAGGCGAACTGATTTTGTCTGCACGGCTTGTTTCGCGTGACTCCATTTTCTATTATTAACCAGAAGCGTCAGAGTTGAACCGGGGATTCTCATACAAATCTTTCCGTTGTGACTGCTAGAATGGAGTTGCAACGGTCTAAAAAATTTCTTAAAGGGACTGAGAGATGGGAAAGTAGGATGAATAAGTGCTAGAAAAGTAGCCCAAATGTGGAAATGTTGGGACTGGGCATGAAGAAATCAAGCCCAAGACTGTAGGTTAGACAAAATGGGAGAGTGACCTTTGACCGTCGGAAGGGCTCTTCTCCATTTTTTTTTTAACAACAACAACAATAGCAAAACAGTTCGCAGATTGGCTAATTGAGCTTGTAAACGGCTGCTTCAGCTTGTCCAAGGATGGGTTCTTTAGATCAGTGAAAACGTTGCTAAACAGGGAAGTAGAGATCATTCTATGCCGTTTTAAGACAGCAAGCCAGGAAAGTGGTTTCGGAGTTTCATAATTTTTTCATTCCTTCCCCTTTTATCAAATTCTCTAGCTCCCAGTATACAATTTTGCCGATTAAAATTTATTGCGTTTCATTAAACAAACGGGCATTTCCTATAAGAGTTCCCTACGATGGGCACACCATCAATTTGCTGGAGGCGGTGTAGTTGTAATTAGATCATGTTGCTACCAGATTCAGATCAAAAGTGACCATCAAAGTGCCCTGGCACAAGTGAGTGTCGCGGTGTGAAGAAATGTCGAGAAAAATATTTACACTGTACTTCAAATTAACGTTTCAAAGCATTTTGTAGGAAAAATAAACAGAATTTTGTCTTTTTTGTTAGTTTCTTTTTTCGTTTTTTCTTTTCTCTCCATATCTCTAACCTTGATCAGCCGCTCGCGTCGGTTGTTCTCCCCACCATACCGAGTCATTTGTTATGTTTTTTTTCACTATGCTGGGTTCCCAGATCGATTTATATTTTTGGAATCGAATGCCACTCTACTTTGCAAGAGCAAGAGGAGCTTATAAGTCGCCTGCCTGTCGAAATTTATGTATAATTACGTTGTTGTTGTTGTGGCCGGATCCTAGGCAACATAGGAGCTCTGCAAAAATATTAATTTCGCGATGGAAACGAAGGCAAAAAAACTGAACTGTCTTTCGTCATATTAAGGACTAAATAGATTGTCTCTGGGCCAAATTTCAGAATTCGTGCGACTAAGAAAGGAAAGTTATTGCAATGTTAAACTGAAGTGACCGGATACTGCATGGGTATCATTCTGTACCGAAAGATTTGATGTTGAGCATTTTGTAACTTAGGACGAAAATAGCCTTATGTGGTTATGATAATGACAGTTAGTAACTTTAAAAGTCGAATTATTATTCATTCAAAATATTCTTCCCTTTTCGATTGGAACAAATCTCACGGCTAATGCTTTATAACCAGCTAGCGTTGTCCAAATTTGGAAGACGTTTGCGAAATAAGGAAAATGACTACAATTAAGTAAAGGGCAAGAGACTATAAAGGGGACAGAGAGGGCATCCCCCATATACACCCTATTCCATAGGTAATTCGTCTCGAGTTATTTTTAGAATCGGGATAAAGTTACCTCGCGCGAGGCGTGGATGTTTCGTGGAGGTTTCGCATGACCAAACGCCGTGCAAAACATGTCGGGCGAGAGGCAATGAAAGCGTAAAAAGATCGAGAGCATTCCTGAATATTGAAGCGAAATGAGTCGGCGCTGACCTGGGAAAAAGGAATCGCTGGACTCTTTGACAACCCGTGAAATCAGTTTAACTCGAAGTTGTCGTAACCTCATTGCTTTAATAAAATGAGAAATTTCGCCGGTCTATTGAAACCGGTCGTTTGTACAATTTAGGGAGTTTAAGATCCAACGACGCGGACGATAACTAGAACGTCAAAAAAACAATAGGTTTAATTAGCAAAACAACAACTTCGCACGTGCAACACACTTTTTTGTTCATTTCTTTCCCGTTTTTGCACGACTACGACGTGAAAATTCCTAATTTCGCGTTTTATGGAGGACGTAAATAAGCAACGACGAAAATTTTATTTCTCTTTCTGAGCCTGAATATGGTCCCTTGAAATTCAGCTTTAGGAGGGTTCGCCTACAATTGACAAAGTAAGTGGGTAGGAATAATCGCTATAAAGACTGAAAAAAATAAATATCAAACCTGAAATCGCTCTCTTCAAACTGTAAATTGTAAATGATCCTGAGAGAATATTCAGTTTTTTAAGGATTTCCCTGCTCTACTGTTAGCTCTATACAAGAGAGGAAGGGCGATTCTTTTTTAATTTCGGTTTCGCTGACACAGCTTTCGCAGAAATCTCGCTGTAGTCGTTTTCGTCGACAAAGGGAATAGCAAAATCGCTCTCCGCGTCTTCCCCCATTTTGTTCTGCGTCATTTCGTGGAGGACGCGCGGCTCTCAGCGTGGGTCATCCACGCGGAACACATTCGCGCTATGTGATTGGCTGTTGTCTAATCCCCCTTGAGATCTGTGGTGTTAAAAATAACTCGAGACGAATTACTTATGGAATAGAGTGTATATGGGGGATGCCCTCTCTGTCCCCTTTATAGTCTCTTGGTAAAGGGTGATGGCCAGAAGAAGGGTCGGCAACCTGAGAAGCCCGAGGACGAGATTTTGTGTCTGTAGTAGAGCAAAGTAGAGACAAAATGGCGCAACATTTCACACGTATCGCGAAGAAGAAATAACCAAACATTTCATCTTTCAGTAAACTTGGTGTGTTTATTGTGAGACTTTCATTCGCTTAATTCTTTGTCGTTGTTTTTGTAGTTATTGCAAAAACTGCAAAGAGGAGCATTTGTAATCTATACGAATATCTGGATTTAGAGTCACGTTTACGAAACTGTACCACGTGACCAAGTTTCCCCTAACTTTTGCTTAACTGTTTCTTACTCCTACCCCACAATTAGCAGCTTCACGTTAGTTTCGTCTATAACAATTGTTTTGGGCTGTTTTTACCTTTACGTTTTATATTGTTGAGTATCAGTTCCTTTTGCCGTAAACGTCACTCTAAATCTATCTAATAGTCAGCGACATATAAAATGCGAACTTGTGTAATTATGCTGTAATTGTTACAAAGCAAACACGATAAGTATGATAAACTGCTACTAAGAAAGCCACATAATAAGATAATATATGACTTTTTTCTTACAATTTAATTAGTACCTGCTTTCGTTTCCAGTTGACGTTTTGTCCAAAAACTATGGCCCAACGCGTTTTTCGCTCTGATTTGTATTTCGTAAAGATTGCCACTTTGGACATCAAGCTTCTTTGAATGATCTTTGTTTGACAGGTTAAACTTTTTTTCGTCGGATCCATCCTTTAGTGATGATATGATGAGTTCATATCCAGTTACTCCACTTCCTTCTATCGGTTTCCACTCCACATCTATCTTACGGCCGCAGGCAAAGGTCTCATTTTTTACAATTTCGGGACGTGGTGGAACGTTGGAGCTTACTGAAAGTAAACCATTTTAAAGGAGCTCAATATCTGCTAAAGTGACTTCAAGCAGTTTTTCCTTAAACGACCGCATTGAGAGCAAACCGTACTAGGGCCGTAAGGAGAATGGATCAGATGAGTCTGGGTGGAATGCGTTGGAAATTGAAGTAAAGGGAAACAGGTGATTTTTTTAGCGGGGTAGCTGTGGTTTTGCATCGTGTTTTGCAACAGGCCTTTTACATCTCTGCTCTACCCGGAGTTAATTCAATAAACTCTCACCTGTGTAGTTTACCAAAGGTGGCTTTTCCTTTTAGATCAGTTCTAAAACAGCAGCTACACTTGTAGCATTTATCAAGATTGAACCCAGGCCGGGCTTTCCGCTGTAACCAAATTAGTCCAGGTGTTAGCGACCAAAAACAGTATAGCGAATTGTTCACTTTTATGATAAAAGCATGAAACTTTATTTTGGAAATGGAGCCAATCCAAATTCACCACTTGACACCAATACTGCGCAGGCCCTAAAATGGTCTACATGAAAGCGAGGCTGTCAGTGGAAATCCTTTTAAAATACTTGTATTTGTAATAGTGTGACGCGCCCTTCCTTCCGAATTTGGCGAAGCCATTGTTGGGAGCCCTGTGCTGGAGCTCTGTTAATTGCATTTGTGCGTTTTAAGGGGTGAGAAATTGCACCTTTTCACACGTTTAAATAATAACGCTCTTCCAACTATTTTCCAGTTATCTAAAGCTGTGTTTTTTTCCATACAAATGTAAATCACCACATGAAAATGGGGCAAAAATCTTTTCAACGGTTCGAAAAGCCTCCAGTTAGCCCTGTGTGCAGCCATCAGATTTTCACAGTATTCGGAATTCATAAATGTAAACAATTCGGTATGTTATAATGCCGCAAGTTAAGATTACAACGTCGTCATTAATAACGGAGCACCATGGCTAAGAAAATTTGGTTATCTATGTATCCAAGTAATGTTGCTTCTGAACAAAATCGTCCATACGTACCTACGTCCACCCCTTCAAGTAAGCCGGGGTGAAATTCGCATTTAAAGTACCCGCGGCATTTTGGCGGTAAATCGCATGGCCACCCAGAAAGAAAAGACAACAGCAAAGCCGTGTCTATCTTTTTATTTGACTAAATCTTAATGTTAATGTTATTACACTGAGACATGGTTAACAGAGAAAGAGCAAGAGCGAGATATAAACAAACAAAAAAAAACAAAGGAGACGAATTTCGTAGCTAGGGCTAAAAGCGAAGCTCTCATAAATTTATATTTTACTCAAACAAAATATAAAATCGTGTAATGCTGGGCGGCGACGACAACGAAAAGGGCCAAAAAAATCAGTATGTCTAATTAGCAAAAAAACAACTTTGAACGTGCAGCAAACTTTTTTTTTGTATATTTCTTTCCCGTTGTTTTGCACGACTACAACGTGAAACTTCCAGAAACCTCATTGTTACACGTTTTATAAAGGAAATGTTATATGCGTTTCTGTTCACTTTTTTTTCAATGCTGCTCATTTGCACCTTGGTGGCCGCTAGCATTTCTCATTTTCTCACCGCCGTTATAAAATTTTCATTTTTTTTTTCCAACAAAATTAGTCTCCTTTGTAGTTTTTTTTTTTCTTTCTTTCTTTTTTTTTTTTATCTCTCGCTCTACGTCTTTCTCTGTTATCCAAGTCAATTTAGGGCCTGTTTAAATGGAGGTGAGGGACTTCAGGTAGGTGAGGTAACGCGCTTAGTTGGGGTAACCCGCCTGTCCAAATAATCTCTCATATGGTCACCCCACAGGGTTTATGTCGCTTTTGTCATATGAGTAACTGCAGAATACCCTGCCCCTTCGAATCTGTATCCCTGAAAGAGCTGAACACGTGGATACGCAGTTATCCCTTTTATACGGTTTTTTTCTTTTCTTTTTTTTTTTTTTTTTTTTACCTTCAGTGGCTTTAAGAACGTCAGATAGACATACTGTGTGCTTTATAAGCTGTTTTAAGTGTATGACGAAGTGGATAGCGGGTACGCAGTAACTATTATTTAAAGGATTTTTACTAAGTAGATACGCAGATACGCGGATTGAAGTGACAAAGCGGATACGCAGATAGGGGTTGCTTTAAAGTGGCAGGATATTCTGCAGTTAAGCCTAGAAAGGAGTATTTCTATCGGTTTGTGTTTTTAGCGGCCGTTTTAGGACTCTATAAGTGCTTTTTGCGATGAATTTCAAGAGAAACTGGAAGCGATTATTCCCAGCGAACATTAGCCTTAAGACATCAGCAAAAATCGAGGTAACAAAACACATGTTCACAGTTCGCAGACGAGTTCATACCGTATCGGCTTAGTTGGGCATCTGTTCTTTAAATGCGCTGAAATGCGTTTAAGTTGGTTTTTTACAGTTTAAACACCAGCCATTTTCCTGAAAAATATCTTAGAATTCGTGCTTAACAGGACTCCATCAGATTCATACGTGGCGTGCTGGTGGACGTTCTAGGGGCAAGGTTTTGAATAAAGTATTATCGCACAGCCCGTATAGCAAGTAGTACAGTGGAACCTCGATTAAACGACGTGCCAAGAGACTGGGGAAATTTGTTCGTTATATCGAACACCTCGACTCAACGGATTGTACTACTGTGATTGCTGTGATGCTTAGCGTGTGTGTGTGTTTGTTTGTTGTTTTCTTTTTTCTTGCTGTAAATATGCACCTTTCAGCATGCTGGGAGTGTTTTTTTTTTTTTTGTTTTGTTTTTTTTTTTTTTCATTCCAGGTGTGTTTGGGGTTTATTTTACTTAATCATTTAACCCCTTCCACGAAAGGTAAAGTGATACCGAAGGCTCCTAAAGTTCAGTAGGGACTTGATTTTTTTTTAAAAATAGTTTAGAGCTTGCTAGTTCAAATTTGATTGAGTATACAAAAGGAGGCTTCGCTTTTAGCCCTGGCTAATATATTAGAAGTCTGCAGAATACGTCATACATATCGCAGAATCCCAGCCGATTCTATGGTTCATCTGTGAGTGATGTTTAGCGATGCATATGTGATTGTTGACATCACCATTTTTGTCACTCCTCATTGTTTTTAGTAAGTAACGTACTAAGGTCTCTTCAGGTCTCTGCGGCAATTTCAATAGCATGGCTTGTAGACTGTTCACAGTCCCCCATTTCTCCGTGAGATCGTCCAGATATAGCGCGTCTTACCGTTAATGGCGGCCATCTTGATTTCCAAGTGTACTGAGGGGGCGGGCGTCGGGGATTAAAGCTCGAGGGGGAGGGGAGCGCTATTTTTCTCGCCTCCTCTCAAACCGTTCCCCGACCAATAAGTAGATTTGACACTCATCTAAGATGGCCGCCCGTAACGCAAAGTTTTCGATCTCGACGGTCTTAGGGAAAAATAGGGGACAGTGAACAGTCTACATGGCTTGGTGGTGGTGGTAGTAGTACTGGTGCCTCATGCTGTGACCGTATTTATTGGAGCTCCCTGCAGCCTCGGATAAATTAAGGTTAGTGAATATGTAACTCTAATTATCAAGGTATTATACTTCTCATCAAAGCTTACAAGGTAAGTATAGTTTAGAACACTCAACATACCATATTCATAGAATGGGACGTCCTCTGCGGCAATTTCCACTTCATTCTCAAAGAGCACACACTTATATGTTCCAAGATCTTCCGTGGTTAAATTTTCAACACGAAGATAAACTGCACCCAACGTTTGCTGACAAGAATTGGGACTTGAGAACGTGCTAAGTATTTTATACTTCCCATATACATCCATTATTTCTGTTTCGTTTATGAACACCCATTTCCACTTGTAAGAAGCCATTTGTTGAAAGTTAAGCTGGTTTGCCTTGCAACTGAAATTTGCACTGCCGTTTGTTCCCATATCAAGACGAAAGGCACTTAGTTTAGGTACTGTTGGTGGACCTGTTGTGCAAAAACAGATAAGCCGGGGATCTACACCTTAGTTGGAAGGCGAAAAAACAAACAACAAACAAACAGGGCCCAGTGAATCGAACGCTGGTTAGCGCTAACCCGGGGTTAAATTTATTTTAACCTGGGTTTCTTCTTCTTTTTATCAAAAGTACTCTCTTGCGATAATTTTCTCTATTCTCTTTAGAGTATCCAATCATCAAATTGTAGGCAAAGAGAATGGAACTGAATTTGCTTTTTAAGGTCTCATGGCTGAGTTCAAATTTCGCACTAACCCCGGGGTTATCTTAACCCAAATTCTAACAACCCGGCCCAGGACGAAACAATAAATGATTTAAAGGTGAATTGGTCACCGCGAAATGAAAATATACGAAAGATAAAGTCTCAAGTGCTAGCCCTTAAGCAAAGGGATGAAACAGTGTGACTGTGCTCTTACGAAAGGCTGACACTCATTTGCGCTCGTTTGCAAATCTTTTTACGGCGACCATTTCACTAATTTCAACTTGTTTCTCTTTCGGCAATGTACGAAATTTAAGGGGTTCCGTAAAAAATAGTTTAAAACGGACTACGGACCTGGGATTGGGTATCTTCATCTGATCAACGGCACGTAAAGATCTGCTTAAGGCATAAATAAAAGGACAAACCAACCAACTCATTGTATAGAGACATTCTTGCACCCTGTACATTTAGTAATATTTAACTATAGTTAAATAGTGATAATAATATCTAATCATTCACCATTTAAGATTATGTCTCGGATTATGAACACACGTTTTTTTTTGTTATCTCGCCGTTTAGCGTTGTATTTGTTAGCGTTTCGTAAGCTTTTCATTGTCGTCTAGCAAGCCTTGCTAGGGGCAAGCCAAAAACTTCGTCGATCACGACGACTAAGATGTTCAGGAAACAACTGAAAGCTCTGGCTCATCATCAACAGATCCGTCCACTTCAGAGTAAGAAGGATGCAACCTTTTTCAGAGAAAAGCAAATGCGCCCATGTTTGAAAGTCATGTCAGGGGGACCACTCCGCAGCCAATTGTTTACTATCTACCGGAAGTTCGCTCTCTGTTTCCAATTGACGTTTGGCGTGACCCTTTACCTACCTACCCGGACCGTGATTTTGTAAACGAATTATTACAAGACATTAATTTTGGCGTTCGTATTGGTTTTAATCATGATCGTACCCCTTGATTTCCTCAAATCATCGTTCCGCAACCGCTAACCCTGCGCCCGTCGCACAGGAACTGGAACGCGAACTGTCCCTGGACAGAAAGGCCGCGCCTTTCCTTGCACCTACGTTTTTTGAATTCTGTTTAGTCTCCGATGGGTGCTATTCCGAAAAAGCACTCGCAGCCTCCCAAATGGCGTATCATTAACGATCTTTCGTGGCCCGCTGGCCAGTCTGTTAACGACGCATTCTCCAAGGAATTATATACTTGCTCCTACGTTTCAATCGACCAGCCTATCTCTTACCTTAAATCGTTCGGTCCCAATGCTCTAATAAGCAAACTCGATCACGCCTTTCCCCTTATACTTGTAGACTCTCGTGACTGGGAGAATTTGGGGTCCATTTGGCCCCTCGTTATGTCTGACGGTTCTACGCGTACTGGTTATTTCTTTGACATGTTACTTCCGTTTGGTCTCTGGAGTTCGCCGGCGCTATTTCTTAAATTTAATAACGGTTTGCGATACACGATGGCACTCCATGGAACCCCTTTGGAACTACCCCCATGTTTTGGGCATGTGGCCCTGCCTCCCTAAGCGCCGCTTGCTCTCCGAGTCTTAATGTTATGCTTCGCACCTCTGCTGACCTTGGATTTGCTACCAATAAACAGTTTCTCCTACAACGAACCTTGTGCTTCTTGGCATCGAATTCGACACTGTCTCCCAGGAACTTCGCGTTGATCCTACTCGTCTCGCCGAAATCATCGATCTCCTTGACGCCTGGTCCACTAAACAACATTGCACTAAACGCCAACTACAGTTTCCCTTATTGGCAAGCTTAACTTTATTTACCACTATGTGCCGCCCCGGGAGAACGTTCCTACGCCGCATGTTGGATGTCCTCTGCGGAGCTCACCATTCGACCCATCACCTTCGATTGAATCACGTCTTCCACAAGGACCTCTTGTGGTGAGGAATTTTCCTCCCATCCTGGAATGGTCGTAGCTTCTTCTATGACGACAAATAGACAACTTCCTCACTGGCTTCGGTGCGTACTACGCAGGGGACTGGGTCTACGGGTCCTCCGCGGACACGACGTCCCCCTCTCCCGTTCAATTACTTTTAAGGACCTCTTCGCCATTACCGCTGCGGTCAACACTTGGGCAGCATCCCTTGCTTGTCGCAATATTCTGTTCCATTGCGATAACTTATCCATAGTACATATTTTGACTAGTGGTACTAGAAAATGTACGCACATTATTACCCTTCTCCGTTTCCTGTTTTACATCTGCACTCATCACAATATTGTGGCCATCCACATTGATGGCTTTGATAATCATTAGCCTGACACTCTCTCTCGTTTTCAGATCGACATGTTCCTGGCCGCCTGTCCTGTGGCTTCCCGTTCTGCAACGCCTGCAAGACCTCTACCCTTGGCCAGCTTCAAGTGAACGCGCCTAACTACTTCGTAGGAGGACTATCGGACTGCTGTCATTGTACGTACAACAGTGCTCAGCACCGATTTCTCCACTTTAGCCAGGATTTTCCCTTGGTCCCCTTGCCAGCATATTTGTTACTCATCTCGCCCAAAGGATCAAACCACAATCAATGAATGTTTATCTCGCTGCCGTGCGCTCTCTGCATATATCACACGGTCTGTCTTATCCACTTCAACCTGGACTGCGATTAAAACAGACTTTGCGTGGTATGTAAAAACATTTTTTCGGCACTGAAGAAAACGATGCCGCTTACATTCGACATTCTCTCCGATATTCAGGCTTTTATCATCGCCACGTGTGACGATGACACGGTGCGATGGGCCGCCATCACCGCTGGTCATTTTCTTATGCTAAGCGCAGGCGAATTTACAGTTCTTTCTCGAGACCTTTTCGATCCGTCTATTCACCTCACCTGCTCTGACGCACGTTTACATTCTTCTCTTCTGGCACGGAGTATCTCTCCCTCCGACTTATAATATCTGAAACGGATCAGCGACGACAGGATTTGACCCTTTATACTGCTCATTCGCGACGCTCCGTCTGTGCTGGTTGCGCTATGCAAAAGAACTTCGCTCTTCACCATCGCTGTGGTATCTTCTACAAGACTACTAGGCTCTTGTTTCACCTGTCCGACCAACGCCCCGTCAGCAAATATCCCTCGTCTCCTTCATCTCTCTCTTACTACGCTTAGTCAATATTGACCCCTCCCACTACAGTGGTCATAGTGTTCGAATCGAAGGAGCAACGTCCACCTCCCTCGCTGGCTTAACCGACTATGATATCAAACTCCTAAGCCGATGGATCAGTGACTTTTATGAACGGTACACTCGCTCTCCCTTCAGTTGTTCCTCGAAATGCCCCTCAAGATTGCCCAAACGCACACTATGAAGTTTCAGTTCGCCACTCCTTACAAATTCAATGAACCTGCTGCAGATCACTAATTAACTTTCCATTTGGGCTGGACTTTAGGCAGCTGTATTTTCCCAAGATGGAAGTACATTAAGCTGCTCAGATACGGCCCAAACACTCCTGATTATTGTGCAAGAAATAAATTAAGTAATATTTAACTATGGTTAAATGGTGTTAATAATATCGATTTATTCACCGTATAAGATTACGCCTCGGATTACGAACACACGTTTGTATTGCTATCTCGCCGTTTAGCGTTGTATTTGTTAACGTTTCGCAACTATTGGCCATGACTGCGAACCTGTTTGACAATCAAAAAACACGTTGCAATAACGCGCATTTCGCTTGCAAAGCCTGAATTTTTTTTCGCTTGTTCCGTCGGGTTTGGACTAAGCTTCCCCGCCCACCCTTCTGAGGCAGCTGTATTTTCCCCAAATGGAAGAGCATTAAACTACCCGGATATGGCCCAAATATGATTTTTATCGCGTGATTAGTGTGTATGAGATGGATTAATGACCGAAAACCGCATTTACAGAGACACGCCAGGTTACTCAAGGACTTAGAAAATTCGCGTAGCTTGTACCATGGGCAGGCCAGTCAGTAAACGGTTTGGGCTGTCAATGCTAAACAACATTAAGGACTGGTGAATTTCGCTCGGGAGTCACGTTTATAGGATAGGTTTGAAAAAAAAAATGGAAATCGGTTGGAATCTGGCATTACCTTTTGGAAAAAAATTCCCTTCCAGGAAAAGAGGATTACCTTTCAGACAATCCGTTTGTTTAAGAATTTTTTTCACTTGATAGATTTCTTTTCTTGTATGTCCCCCCTTTTTTCTCTTTTTGTTGTAGTCAATTAAATGGTCATTCGATGTCAAGTTACGACCTTTTTAAAGCAAACGGAGATGGGTACGAAAACAACCTTGTTAACAATAAATGCTTACATGAAACGCTGACGAGGATAGTGCGTCTCATGGTTTGGTAATAGCGGTCTCTAGCTTCACAAGTATAATTCCCAGAGTGATGCAAGTCCAATTCGCGAAAATCAAGAGTGAGTTTTACTTGTCTGTCTCTTTGACTTTTTCTCTCCTTGATAATCGTGTTGTTCTTTAGCCACCTGACTGTAAATGGGAGCGTTCCTTCAACGAAGCAGTAAAAACGTTTGTTTTCACCAGCGAAAAGAGGTGGAATACGTTCTGGTATTTTAATTGCCAGGTTACCTAGAACAGGAAGAAAACATATTACTTGCAATGTCAACTATTCCGGTCCCAGACGAGCATTAGGGAGCTTTAGCGACGACGACGGCGACGGCTACGAGAACGTCAAAAAAGCAAAAGGTTTATCAAGCAAAACAACAATTTTGCACGTCCCTCACGCTTTAAGTTTTGTACATTTCTTTGTGGTATCTGCACGACTACAACTTGAAAAAGCCTAATTTCACGTTTTATTGAGGACGTAAACAAGCGAAGAAGAATTTTTCTTTCTCTTTCTAAACTTGAGTGTGGTTCCCAAGAAATCAACTTCAGGGAAATTCGCCTACATTTGAAATAAACGCAAAACAGTTTGAAAAAACGAGAATTCATTCTAAAAATGACAATTTCGCCGCCGTCTACGTCGTTAATGCTAAAGTTCACTATTGACGCAAATATGAACCTCGTTCTCAGGAATTTCCCTGAGAAAATGTGAGGGGTGAGAAAAGGCCCTGGGGTCGAGGTTGCGCAAATATTTTTTTAAAATTCTCATTATCACTAAATATATTTTTCTTTTCGATTTCACCCAAAGAGGGAGAGTTTTCATCCATTCTCTTAAGGCTGGTTTTCACAAGCGACGGAATCCGAGTCGTAATCAGAAGCGTAGGACTTAACGATCTAGTGAAAACAGCGTTCTAATCTCCCGCTTAAGATTCTCTCGTTTACGATCAAGTGAAAACTAGGTCGGCGAAGTCGCAAGCAGAAGCGGAATAACTAAAATAATCACAAAACGTGGGAACTAATATTGTGATTGAATTTTCCTTCTGCTTCTACTTCCGACTCCGACATAGCAAAGCGAAGCGACGGAGTCATAAGCGGAGCCGGAAGAAAAAGGAAACGTTCTGATTCTTCAGACTCCATCGCTCTTATGACTCTACTTACGACTCTGATGTTTGATTTTCACATCGCATAAGTACTCTTACGACTCCGCTTACGATTCCGACTCCGTCACTGGTAAAAACCAGCCTTTTAATGCGACCCACTTGGTGTTCTCATAAGGCCAAAAAATGATAAGACAAGATTTAAGCCTATTCAGAACCCCCCAACCCCCTCATCTCATGAAAACCGTTCAATGACCACACTTGGCGACTTTTCGTAAAAACTTATCAGAGAACATTTTAAAGGCGTCCGAGTTTTGAAAGCCATGTTTTTCTAAATTTGTACTTTTTTTCTATTAAAAAAATTTTGTTTTCTATTTTAACTTACAGTTGAACCACTCCACCACGGCCACCTAGGGGACAGAAGAAAATGGCCGTTGTGGAGAGGTGGCCGTTATGGGGAGGTAGGGGTGTAATATGACGCCTTTTTATATTTTCGGAAAGTACAACCTGTTTATTTGGCTGTAGCCTATGATGGTATTCCAATCATAATGTAGTATACGGACTAGCAGTAACCAATGGCTAGGAAGTGCGGGCGAACATGTGGGTTTTCCTTGGAGATCTGATTGATGAGAACCGCTTTCATAATTATGTACGTGAATCAGAGCAAGCCCTTTTAGTTCTAGTGTCAACCGAAGGATCACAATGTAGGTGTCGAAAATGACGAGGTGAAATGTGCTGGGGGATTAACAGCCGGCAAGGATTTTATTCTTTCATTGATAAATGTAATCTCTCTCTCCGCCTTTGGGATTTCAGCAATATTGCCAGTCTCTATTTCATTATCATCACTCTGATCGTTGACGACATCATTTGGTTGCTTGTCTTGTTTTTTGGAAGCTTGTTTCCTTGGACGTAAAATGGCACTTTCTGCTGTTTCTTTTAAGGATCTTGCCTTATTTTGGAGAAAGGACTGGCAAAAGAGGCAAATGTCCATATCCCCCAAGCATTCTAAGTGGAAGGAATAGGCACATCCTTCGAAAACCCTTCGTTCCTTATCACTGCTGACCAAGAAACCAGGAATATCACACCTTTTATTTGAATTTGGCTGATTTTGTGAAGCATACTCTAAAGGGAGCACTTAATGACAAGTTTCATTGTTTGTCCTTTGCCAAAGACATTTGGCAGAATTACATTGTTGGGAAATTTCGTTATGTTGGAAAACAGACTGCAAGCAGTTTAGCACAACGTAATTTCAAATTGTTAATGTTCTTTTGTGAAAACATGGAATAATTCTTAGCTGCAAGTATTTTCGAAAGTTGCTTTGAGCTTGTCTGCTCTGAAATGTAGCCTTTACTGTCTCCTTCATTTTTTCAGCACTGTCATGGTCATTTGTCTTTTATCTGATTATGCTGTGTACATTCTCCACAGGATATTCATCAACGATGACCAAGTTCTTCCAGATCAGTTTGTAGAGTTCAGGGTTGTTCTTCCCCCAGTATGTGACCATGGCTAACCGAATGAGGGGGGCTTTATTGTAGTGTACCCACACCCTGATCATTGTCTTAAATATTCAATGAAATCGTAAAGCTTAAAAGAAACTGAAATAATATATACTGAGTACCAATGGTAAATAGTTGTCCAGCAAGTTCAGTAGTGTCCTGTATTATATTTCTCTGCTTTGTTTAAACTAAAGGAGGATATTACCATCTTCCCGTCATGCATTGTGGTCAAACTATATTATCAACGGCCGAATCTCAGCGCGTGACTCATTTCAAAGTGTCGTCGCGGAGGAAACACAAGGGCACAAGAGAGATACAAGAAATAATCCAGTATACTCCGCGTAAATTGTATCGATCGTACGATAGAATTTCACGAGGTAGCTATAGATGCCCTTCTCAGGTCTAAGATTTTGTTTACTGTTTAAATATTTCATCAAGATTGTTTGACTGTATGTAAATAAAAGCTGATAAACCCTGACCTTGTTATGTGGGTCCACGATGAAATAAATATTCAATAATACTTCTCAAACTCTGGCTACGTAATTTGTAGTAAAATATGCATTGAATATACAAGGTGTCAAAGCATCTGGCTGCGAGAAACTCGGTACACCATTCATAATACATCCATGATTACCCGGATGATTAACATGACCAGTAGATATATTACTGTGCTGGCGTAAATACCGACATGTACGCGTCTTTCGCAGTTTCAAACACTGTTGACCTCGAACACTACTACCGTCAAAGAGTAACTACAGTTACAGTAACCTCCTATCTGAATATACGAAAAAGTAAATGAATGCTATTTCATTGGAAGCTTGTTGTGAATGCACTCCGCGCCCATCGGGAGCTTTTCTCTTCCTCATGATAGCGCTAAAAATACTCCTCGTTTAAGATGAAAAATTTCTGGGGAAATGTGGAATCCAAAGGAGTCCATTGGGTTCTTTAGAATGTTTAAAGTATAATAGAGTGGATTTCTGTCTCAATTCTCAATCGACTCCTCCTTTGAGTACCGAAATGAATAATTCAAATCACCATACATACAACAGATAAGCAGCGACGCATAACGAGAGAAAGGTCACACGGTCAAATCTTACAGATTCTGTCCTCCTAATGAATGATGAGAACTTACGCTAAGACCTATTTACCTGCATACCTCATCCTTAATGCGGCGAAAATTTCTCCGAAACTTTAAGTAAAATTTATGTTTTCATCACACAGACCAGAAACAATCACGCCGAAATAGGCGCAAGGCACGCTGGGAAGATCGTAATAGCTTCCTCTGTTTAAACTTGTCCTTAACACTGTCTCTTTTGTGAAACCAGCCTCCATAAGCAGTCTCCAATATCATAGTTATCCTCCAAGGCTTAGGATGTTTGCCAAGTTTTCATTTTGGGCAAAGTTGTTCATAATTGTTTGCGGAAAAAGGGCTGAAGTCATTGAATAGCATTTCACGTCCATTTAAGGAAACGTGCAGTGGTCCAATGCATGGTATGAGAGACAAAATTGATGGACGGCTCGAATTATGGTTAACTGGGACATAAGATGAATGAGCCGTATAACTTGCCATGTGGTAATAGCGATCAGTTGTTGAAGTGAAAGTCTTTGTGCAGTTTTTGTGGTAGAACTTTTGTAAAGTTTCGTAAACAGTCTGCCTTGTGTACAGCTGGGAAGGCCAATCTCCAGGTTGTGGAAAAAAATAGGATTTCCAGAAGTCGTGCAGATTTGTTTGAAGCATTATGTCCAAAGCAAAAGTCCTCTTTGCTTTTTTAATAATCGAACACATGTTCAAATAATTAATGCATGTGAAGCAAGAAATTACCATAAAGCATAAATGAGTGGAACAAAAAGGGCAGAGACAAGCAATATCCCGAAGCATAAAATTCTCTTCAATATTTCAGAGAGAAAGTGCAATTATACAAATATCATTATTCATTCATTCATTATTCATAAAAACGTTTTCAAGGAAACCACTATCTAAATCTTGTGAACTTGATCCTCTAACTGCGGTAGTTTTGAAAGGCTGTCTTACCGTATTACTTCCTACTATTACGAGGATCATCAATCTGTCCTTATCGACTTGTGTTGTGCCCGATGCTCTGAAGGTTGCTACACTATTGCCCAAATTGAAAAAATCTGATGCTGACTTTGAACAATTCCAAAACTTTCGTCCTATCTCGAACTTAAAAGTAGTTTCGAAGCCATACAACTCACAGATCAGGTCATGGCGCACCACTTAGATGAGACGTTTCAGTCTGCATATAAGAACTTTCACTCCACCGAGACAGCTTTAGTAAGGGTCCAGAATGACATCCTGTGTGCTATTGACAACAATGAGTCTGTTATACTTCTTTTATTGGATTTGTCAGCTGCCTTCGATACGGTCGATCACTCGATACTGTTATCAAGATTGCATGACCGCTTCGGAGTGAACGGTACTGCAGCTGCATGGTTTGAGTCATACCTGACGTCGTGCACGCAGTTTGTTCGGGTCAATGACTGTAGGTCAACACAGCGCTCTCTAGAACGCGGTGTACCCCAAGTATCTGTTCTGGGTCCTCTTCTTTATCTCCTCTATACATCACCTATTGCTGATATCATAAAGTTCCACAAGTTACAGTATCATGTATACGCTGATGATACCCAGCTGTATATATCGTTAAGAACTGACTGTACCTATGATCTCTCTTTAGCTAAGCGTCGTGTCGAATGCTGTGTAAACGACATTGATTGTTGGATGGTGAACAATGGTCTTAAACTCAACCAGGATAAAACTGAACTTGTTCTCATCAGCTCAAAATTTCGTTGCAGGCCTTCTCTAGAGTTTATCCAAGTGGTTGATGAGAAGATCCAACCCAAACCCTCCGCCCGAAATCTGGGGGTGATTATAGATCAGTGTCTTGATTTAACCGACCATGTTAACAAAATCTGCGTTTCCTGTCGGTATCATTTAAGGAACATAGCTAAGATCAGGGAGTACTAAAGTGAAGATACCTCTCAAATTTTAGTACATGGGTTTATTAGCTCTAAACTCGATAACTGTAACTCTTTATTATACGGTCTTCCTAAACACCTGTTAAACAGGCTAAGACTGATACAAAACACTGCTGCACGCATTTTTACTTTATCTAAGCGGTTTGACCATATCACTCCTATCGTGTTCAAACTTCATTAGTTTCCGCTGGGTTATCGCATACATTTTAAAATTTTACTCTTAGTTTACAAATGTCTAAATGGCTTGGCACCAACTTACCTATCCGAACTTTTACGCTACACTAATGGTCCACGATTACTTGGTTCTAGTTCCCAGAATTTTCTAGCCGTGCCTAGGACTAGGTTAAAGACGTATGGTGATAGGGCTTTTTCCGCGGCTGCTCTTAAGTTATGGAACCAATTGCCCCCTGAACTCTACTTTCTGCGCGCTGGGGTAAAAGAAGAGCATTTTCAGGGGTACTAGGACATCAACGAAACACAATATGAAAAATCTTGTATCACTTTTTCCTCTTTTGGGTTCTTTATTTTAGAAGTATAGGGGCATATTGGAGTTGAGTGTCCCCTTTTGAAAAATTCTCCCTACAGCTCTGAATTAGTAAATGCATATATACATTTGGTTCTATTTCTACTATTTTATAGCATCTACTCATAGCGGAGCTCTCGCACGCGAAGAAAATGTGGTAAACTACCCATCCGAGAAAATTTGGTAATCACGTGACCGTACACCGACCGACCGCCCGACCGTCCGTACGTACCACAGGCATACCAATGTAAAATAACTCATTCAACCGGTAACCCAAAAGTAACTCGAGGTTATTTTAACGGAAAATCGCATAGCCACCCGCGTCTTGTGAAGCAGAGACAATTAAAGAGTCAATAACGACGAAAACGGAAAGCGGAAATTGTTTCTGTATTCGTGTTTTCGAAGGTATTAAACTTAGATTAATTGCCATGTTCACAAACTTGGAATATAGAGCAAGAGAAAGACAGAGAAAAAGAGAAAGTAGGCAGCAGGCCAGGGAAGCTCAACGAGACAAAGGGCGACAGAGATCTAGAGCGAGAGATAAAAAACAAAGGAGACATTTTTTTGTTGGAAGCCGCAACATGACAATTCTGTAGCGGTGGTGACAAATTGAGAAATGCTAGAGGGCCACAATGCAAGGTGAAAGTGAGCGGCAGTGAAAAAAAAGGGAACGAGAAAACGTATGGCATTTTAGTCCATAAAACGTGTAACTAAGAAGTTTCTGGAAGTTTCACGTTGCAGTCGTGCAAAACAACGGCAAAGAACTGTACAAAAAAGTGTGCTGCACGTGCAAAGCTCCTAGCTTTTTTGCTAATTAGACCTATTGTTGTTTTTCACCGTTCTCCGGTGTTGCCTTCGCCGCTTAGCATTACACGATTTTATATTTTGTTTGAACAAATATTATCGAGAGCTTCGCTTTTAGCCCTGGCTAAATCTATATATTAAATGGAAGAAATTAACTGTTAGTCTTAGCCGAAATCAATTTTTATTATTCGTGCAACAACAGCTGTCCCGACTTGAATCTTGAATTTCAAGGAAGTAAACGGCAGCTTAGGATAGATAAATCCTTTTATCTCCCAACAAAAGACCACACGAAGGCCAAGTAAACTGAAAAAGGTTTCTCGTCCTCGTCCGCATTATTTTTATGGCGGCCACTCAGTTATTATTTGTTACAGTCGAACCTCCACTAACAGCCACCTCTCCACAACGGCCACTTCTTTTTGTTGCGGCGGACGGTCCATGCATTGACTTTTGTTTAATTATAAATTATATTATAATTATGATAAAAATTATCCCAGAATCTTTTGGGCCAATTTTTTCTAAAAAGCTTTATAACTTTTACCATCCTATACGTAGAAGAATGACAGACCACAACAAATAACATTTGCCAAAAAATATCTTCCCATGTCACATCTAGGGTAGTGGCGTCATCAGTCACGTGACTATTGCCGAATTAACTTTTTTCGTTGCTGTGAAAAGATATCATTATCGAATTGAAAACAAATAGCATATCTGAGGTTTTGGTTGCGTGAGGCATTTAAAAATAACCAGTTGACGTCCGGCATTTAAAATTTTAACGGGGCAATGAACATGAGCGAAAAAGTCGAGAGACTAGGCCGAAGGCTGTAGAGAGTCGACGTTTTATCACACGGCAGGAAAGTAATGTTCTACTTAATAATTTTTGGAATGACTAAAAGTGGGACATGACGTCATCAGTCACGTGATAAGAGCGTTTTGAATATTTTAGTTTGTTTTTAAAGTACATTTTTCGTCAAAAATTGGCAAGTTTTTGTTGTTTTTCTCTTCAGATCTTTACACTGTACTGCCTCTGAGTAATAGACCTTGTCACGGTTTTCGACGCCATCTTGACGAGTAGGCAAACGCGTGAGAAACTACAGTGTTTGTATGAGAATCTAATGTCGAAGACCTAGAACCACTTTTTTAAATTTTCTACCCATTTGTCTGTAAGAAAGTCCCGGGAAAAGTTACTGGCAAATATATGGAAAATCTAAAGCAAGCCTCTGGAGAAATTTAAATACAGGTACGCCCCAAGTCTTTTTTCAGTGCAGTCCTTTGCTTTGTAGCTTTATTTTACAATTAATATTTTTCTTCAGAACAGCCGATTTACGGAAATTATTCGACATTAGATTCTCATACAAACACAAAACAGATTGTGTGAGGCCCCTGTGTTTGTATATGTCACTGGACAAGATTTGTATATCAAAAAGAGCAATCAGTTTTCACCCATCCATTTCTTTATAGCGGACAACCTCGAACCGTGACACGTCTTATAAATATGCGGCACCGAAGAAAGACGAAAAAGCTAACCCTTTTTAATCAAATTATTTTAAGTTTCAAACATGAAGCTTTAAATAGTAACATAGTGTAAAATAATTATAACTTACTTTTACCGGTTTTACTTGTAATAATAATAATAATAATAACAATAATAATAGCAACAATATGTCCTAGGCTATTCACGCTGCGTTTAAACCCTGCGATTGACGGAGGGCTACCGTCTAACCGAGCCTATAAATGCTAAGATCACTAACCTGCTGTATATTGAAGACTTAAAGATCTATGCGTCATCAGAAGGAAAGTTGGCCAGAGTAATGGAAGGTACGAGAGACGCAATAAAAATTGGTTTTCATTGGAACGAAAAGAAGTGCGCGGTGGCACATATCAAATGAGGATGTCTTTAGGAGTCGGAAAGAATGAAGGTCGGGGAATCGAAAGTGATCCAAAACTTCAAGGATGGGTCTTATTACAGTTTTCTTGCCGTGCTAGAGAACATCAGACAGGAAGATAATCTAGTACTGGAGAATGCCGAGAGAGTGTACTTTAAAAGTCTCTCTGTGATTTGGACGAGCTGCATCAGATTACAATAAGACAGTAACGACCAATCAGTTTGCACTACCAGCTTTAACGTACTTTATGCAGACGCAAGTGTGGCCAATAGCTGAGCTACAAAGAATTGATCGCGAGACACGGAAGATCATGGTGGACAATGGAGCAAAGCGCCCCCAAGAATTCACTGAGTTACTCTATCTCCCCAGGAGTTCAGGGGGGAGAGGGCTAAAGTCGGTAGAAGCAGAGCATGAGATAACAAAGATAAAGGCAGCTGTGAATATCTACGACAACACAGATCCTACAATGGAACTACTTCAAGAGTTTAAAGAGAAAGCGGCCTAGGCTGGACGGCGCTCTGTGGTCAAAGACGCACAAAAGTTTGTAGAGGAGCTGAGGCTGGATCTAAAATCACAGCATCCGACTAGATCCAACCGGTCACGCAGCGGAAGGCGAGAGGATAGAACATCGAAGTTTGGCGAATGGATCAGGAAAGAGGTGCAAAGGCCCAGGAAAGTGTTGCGAATGTGTTGCCAGGTTGCAGTGCTCTTGCGCAGACTAAATATCTTTACAGACACAATGCAGCACTCAAGATCCTTTACTTTGAGCTTTTAAGAAACCATAAGTTGATAGAATCTGTTTCTCCTTGGTATTCTCCCACACACCTCAAATCGATGTATGAAGACAATCACGTGACTGCTTTCTAGGATGTTCCAGTTTATGCTGACTATACAGAAGTCAGGGCTAACAGAATGGATGCAATAATTGTTGACAGAGAAAGAAGAAAGATAACGCTTTTGGAGATGAGATGCCCCTGGGTAGAAATCGCCAGCGGAAGGAAGAAGAAAAGACCTTAAAATATGCCCTACTGCGAACGGGGCTTAAGAGACAGCATACGGGTTTTGAAATAGAGCAGGGCCCAGTTGTTCGAAGGCCGATTAGCGCTAACCCAGGGTTAAATTTTAACGCGGGTCTCTTTTTCTTTTCATCAAAGCATTTTCTCGGACAATTTCTCTAATCTTTTTAGAGTAGCCAATCATCAAATTGTTGACAAAAACTGAATTTGCTTTTCAAGCTTTCATATCTGAATTCAAATTTCGAACTAACCCTGGGTTATCCTAACCCAGCTTTGAACAACTCGGCCCAGGTCAATATTGTAACTGACGTCCTGGGTGGATATTCAAAACGGATTAGTATAGGTAATCACATGATTTCAAGTGCAATTTGGAATAAATAAGCACGAGTAAAGTACACGAGCCCGTGGGGCGAGTGCACTTTGTGGTCTTACTTATTTACAAGAGCTTATTTATTTCAAACTGCACGAGAAAAATCATGTGATTAGATTAGATGTTTTAACCTGCTGTTAATGGTGTTTAAACTGATTTAAACTAGGTTGAAATATATTTAAAACTGTTTTTTAAAGCCAAGAATAAATTTCAAATTCAGCAAAAACGTTTTAAAATACATTGTACTAGTGTTTCAAACAGGCTAAAACACCCTTTTAATAAGTGAAAAACTACTTTTAAACTACATCTTAAATAAGAAAAAATACAATTAAAATATAGCATTTTGCGAATTAAACATTTTATTTGTGACAAAACTTTAAAACAGGTAATAAAAGTAAGTTAAAACACCATTAAAAGCCAACTGAAAAACCCTTTAAAAATAAAATCACTTATATCTGGAGTTGTCTGAACCACCTACATGTATTTCTTGGGATTTTTCTCAAAAACTCACCATACTGACACTGAGTTAAAAATGTTTTGTAAAAACTAAAACGGGTAATGGAAAAGTAAATTCTTAAAGTAACCAACCAAATCCCCAGGTTCAACCAAGTTTTCTACAAAAAATATAGTTTATTTTCTTCTCTCCTACTATGACACATTTGTTAGCCAAATTCTTCTGCACGAAACGAAGGTCGCAAGTTGCTGGTACAGTATAATAGATAGATTTAGCCAGAGCTAAAACCATAGCTCCAGTTAATAAATTTATAATTTAAACCAAACAATAAACCTGCCATCCACAAATGGGTTATATTTAAGTGGAGAGATCCGTAAGACGTGGCCACAGTTGATTAGGCGTGGAAAACAAATAATTCCCAAGCAAAATGACCTTTTTGCTCACCTACACCACCGTTATTTTATAAGGGTAATTGGACAGTCCCGAAAAATAATTTTATGCTATAAAGGCCGTAAAGACACGATAGTACTCGGTGGCAGTCCATTTACACTTTATAACTTATCGGCGTTATCTCTCTGTCTAAAGGAAAGGCCAAAATGAAAAATTGGGTCAGAATTTTTTTTGTGTGGTTCGGTACAAGTCTGGTCGAGCTAAACCAGCCTTTTTGCATCATCTCTGAGGTAAACAAAACTATCAGGCGTTGTTTGTTTATCGTTCAGACCTCGGACAGAATTTATGCCATTTCAGGTGTCGGAGCAACTTAAGTTATTTCCACTAAGCAGTTGAATGTAGCAATATAGCAGTTTAAGAGTGGTTGCCAGAGAAAACCGGGCAAAATGTGAAAAATGTCAACGAGAGGGGGTCAACAGAATAAGCTCATACTAACATCATAGATAGGTCTGGTGGAGTATTGGACAAATATACCAAACATAGGTTCTTGACTGCTCTTGTATTAGAGATACGAGTATCACTTTATTGGACCCCCTCGGACGCCATTTTTATAAGCAAATTATCACCATTTTCTGAAACTCACAGAACCAGCAAAATTTAACGAGCGAAGTTTATTTTTTGTATGCGATACAACACAAAAAGCTCGAAGTACTGCCTAGGTTACATTTTTAAAGGGCAACAAGTGCTGAACAATAGGATGAAACTAGAAAATAACAAAGCGACGCCATCTTTCAGCGTTCAGGAGGGACTGGCACTAGTAGCTGCCTTGTCCACAAGATGATGAATTACCAAATGGCTAAAAAACAAAAATGAAATAAACCGGCTTATCAGCGACCTATAACAGTCCTATTTCTTCTTCAATTACTACTTTTAGTTAAATTTAGTTTGTTTTGTGTTGTCGTTTTTTTTTTTTTGGCGGAGTGATGGGGTCTGGTGAACAGGTGGCCAATTGGCATTACTTTATTCAGTCTTCATTTGCTCTTCATTCACTTCATTTTGAGTTATCTCGTACTCTTTACTGACTCTTTACTGTATTATCTATTTTTGCGTCGGTCTTCAATCACCGTCCATGTCCGAAGGTCCACTCATCTCCTGTTCATGATTTCCTGGTGCAATTTTCATAGTCCAGAAGGCTTCGCCCTAAGGGTACCTCTTTCAAGCATCAGGTGTAACAAAGGGTAGGAAAATCACAAGTTGAAGTATGTGAAAGGAGCATTTTTTGCAACAGCGCCGTGGAAAGGATTAACAAACGAAATGGCGTTGGAAATTACCTCCGTAGGAGATGAATAAATTCCCGGATTTCTGTCATCATTACCTCCTCTAAATTTAAGGCAAGACCTTGACAATTACTCTAAATGTGAGGACTGTAAACGTGATTCTGCTTATGTTAAACACCGTAGTGAGAGTGTTTTTGACAAATCCAGTGACGACGAGATGTAGGAGGTAATATTTCAAAAACGAGTGCGAGTGTTTTACGGGGGTTTCCACACACGAGAAAACTGATGAAAGCCCGAGGCCGTTAGGCCGAGGGATTTTATTGTTTTCGAGTGTTTGGAAACACCAGTAAAACGCGAAGCACGAGTTTTTGAAATGACTTTTCAATCGGCGCCTAATTGCAAACAAAAGAAAAAAAGAAAACAAAAGAAAGCAAAAATCACATAAGCATGTGATTTTTGCCTTCTTTTGTTTCATCAAGGCATATTTTGTGATTATAATGTCCGTTTTTTTCACAACTGAAGCTTATTTATTTCAAGTAGTCACAATTTGCATTCAGTGGCGTTCTGCTAGTTCCGAAACATGGACGGGTTAGCTGAGGATGAATCTTGCCGGTTTCGACCGCCCAAAAGTGTGCAAGAAGAAGATTCTTTGCTTGTACAGTCCAAGCCTAAAAGTAAGATTTTGTTCCAATTTACGACCATAAATGTTACAGTCAGCGTGTTGAGAAAGAGTCTCCTCAAGATGAAACCTCAGAAGATGTAGACGGCGATAATGATGATAAGAAGAAACTTCCACCTCTCCTTGTTTATGGAGATATTGAATGTTTGATTGAACAAGATGTTGAAGGCAGGCAAGTTATGGATGCAGACATGATTCGACATGATACTGAGGAAGATCCACAGAATGTATCACATGTCTTTAGTGGCGATAGATGCATTGAACAGTTCATTCACGCAATGAATAATCTAACAGAGGTGAACGACGAGGACAAACAGCGAGATTTAATTGTGATTTTTCATAGCCTGAAAGGGTTTGACGGCACCTTCATCATTGAGGAACTTTACCGTCAGGGTATCAAAGCAGAAAACAAGCTGACAACCGGTGCTAAAACGTTAAAGTTTAGTTACTGGTATATGGAAGCAACCATTACGTTCAAAGATTCTCTCTGCTTTCTAGCGAAGCCTTTGGCTGATTTGCCGGAAACATTTAATTTGGTCGAACTTCACAAGGGTTGGTTTCCTCCTGCGTTCCATACAAGAGAGAATTTAACTTACAGAGGTGCTATACGAGCTAAACAATATTTTCAACCTCAAGCATTAAAGCCACGGAAAAAGGAAGAATTTGACACATGGTACGCGGCAGAATTAGAAAGAAACGACGAATACGTCCTTCGGGAGGAGTTAAACAAGTACTGCCATTCCGATGTAATGGTCCTCAAAGCAGCATGTCTACAGTTTATTCAAGAATTTAACGACGAAGCAGGCTTTAATCCACTAGAAAAGTGTGCCACCATTGCTTCTGCTTGTAATTTATTTTGGAGACGGGACCTTATCCCAGAGGATACGATTGCCATTGAACCCTTGAATGGTTGGCGTAGGGCGAATGTGAATCAAAGTAAAGCAGCGTTGGAATGGCTATGCTATGAAGATTTCAAACTAGGGGAAAACAGACTACGCCACGTCAGGAACGGAGGTGGGCAAAAGGTGATTACACCAGGAGAAGCCATGTTTGTGGATGGCTATGACGAAGCCACCAATTTCATGGATGCTTTTATCACGGATGTCTCAAATGTTTCCCAAACCATCGACAACGGGAACACAATTGTCATCCATATCGTACAATCTCAGAAGTCTATGAAGCCACCTGTCAAAAGACAAAGCAACTACGTCAGGCAGGTTTTACTGTCATTGAGAAATGGGAGCACGATTTTGAGGTTGAAAAGAAAACAAATCCCACTCTCATTAACTTTTTAACGACCTTTGGCCTGTCGGATCCATTCAACCCCAGAGATAGCTTCTTTGGAGGTAGAACCAATGGGGTCCGTTCGCATTGTGTCGCAGAAGAAGGAGAAGAAATTCACTATGTAGACATCAATTCGCTTTACCCATACGTAAACAAAACAAAAACGTATCCAGTGGGCCATCCAGACATTTTGGTGAATCCTGTAGATCAAGATATTGGTAGCTACTTTGGGATAGCTAAAGTCAATATTCTTCCACCACCCCAACTATATCATCCGGTACTCCCAAAACAGATTAACAGCAAACTGATGTTTCCACTGTGTATCAAATGCGCGGAAACCCAACAAGATCTTCCTTGGTTGGACCGTTCAGAGGTTTGTTCACACACCAACGACGAACGAGCCATGATTGGAACTTGGTGTACACCAAAGTTGCACAAAGCAGTAGAACTTGGCAAAAGAATTGTCAAAATCTATGAAGTGTGGAATTTTCCTGAGGATCAGCGTAAAGAGGGTTTGTTTGCAGACTATGTGAATAGATGGTTGAAAAACAAGACAGAGGCATCTGAATGGCCAAAGAATTGTGTCACAGAGGAAGCAAAGACAGAGTACATCGATGCCTATTATGCCCACGAAGAGGTTCAGCTGGAGCCTGAAAAAGTGGCCAAAAATGGGGGACGGAAACAGGTCGCAAAGCTTATGCTTAACAGGTGAGTCTAGGAAATACTTCACTTTGCAAGGCCGTTGATGGAAACCAACGAAAACTCATAGTTTGTTTACCTTTGTGTACTTGCAGCTTCTGGGGCAAATTCGG
Organism: Porites lutea; assembly: GCF_958299795.1. Lineage (NCBI taxonomy): Eukaryota > Metazoa > Cnidaria > Anthozoa > Scleractinia > Poritidae > Porites > Porites lutea. The sequence goes on from NC_133209.1 coordinate 8,338,592, forward strand.
AGAGAAACCCAGCAAGACCCAGACATTTACAGTCACAAGCCCTGGTGAGCTATATACAATCATAGAGGATGCCGGGAACAACATTCACGATATACGAATTTGTACAGACGGTATCGTAGAGGTGGATGTCAGTAAAGTCGTGGAAGAGGTCATCCGAGGCAGTAAAACGGACATTTTTATTGCAAGTTTCACTACGTCCTGGATTCGCTTAGAGTTGTACAAGTATTTAGAGTTGCTAAAGAATCAAGTCCTTTACTTCGATACTGACAGCATAATTTATCTTTGGCGTGAAGGCTTACCTGCCGTCGAGACAGGTCCGTTTTTAGGCCGTGCTGATACACGAGTTTGTCACAGGCGGTCCAAAACATTACAGTTACATGTTACAAACAGGCGACACAGAATGCAAAATACGAGGCCTCACCCTAGATGAACAAGGCAGTGCATTGCTAAATTTTGAATCCATGAAACGTCACATTTTAGCTGAAATCAAGGACCCGGAGGAGGAACGAAGAACTATTGCAGTACCTGTTAGCATCAACTTTGACACAAACTGGACCACCAAGAAAATCTGTCTAACCCCCAAAGTCAAGAAATACGGCCTTGTGTTTGACAAGCGTGTAATAAAAACAGAGGACTTTAGCAGCAGACCTTATAGCTATGAATGGATAGGCGAGACACTTGAACTGTGACTGTAAAGGACTTAGTTAGAATTACCTTTTTGCCTCGGCGATTTTTTGTGATTGTTAGCTGAGATACAAAGTTTGATTCAATAAAGTGTGTGATGATTGTTTATCTGTGTGGAAACCAATCGGAAATTACCCAAACCCAAAGGCTAGGGTTCATTAGCATTTTAACCCTAATCCAAAGAGGAGGTCGCTGGAGGGGTCTGGGAACACGCGAGAGCTGCCTTGCTGACACAGCTTATTTCAGACATAAAGTGTGTCACTATTTCGTGGTGTGTTCAAATCAGTCACGATGCAGTCTGTGTCCATGCAGGATTTGGAACAATTTTCTTACTGGCAAAAAAAATATCTGACCAGCTCACATTGGTATCTCACATTGATGTCTATGAGCGATACTTTATTGCTTCAACGATGGATTACAGGCCATGGGTACCCTATGAGAACATATTGTTATGTCTCATTGCAAGTGGTAGAACCGTTTCCACTACCCTTAACAAGATGTTTAGGGGTGCTAACGAATATTCCAGTCTTTGCTTTCTTTCCATAGACAGTGCCGTTATCACGAATATTATTAGCGATGATAGACTGGCTAAGTTATCACTGGTTGATGGCTCAAATACAATCACCATGCATTGAATTTAAATTAGTCATCACGCTAATCCACGAAGACAAAAGACAATGACGTCATAGCCAGCGAACAAAAGACTTGCCCAGACTTGCCCGATGGCGTCAATGCAATGACAAAACATTGGTTTCTAAGACCTGTCCACAATCACTAGGCATCGCTTTTAGGTATAACAGTTAGACGCTTCAAAGGGTTCATTTGAGATTCTGATAAGTTTAATCATGCCGAAAGTAACGTATCCACGGGCTTGTCCAACCTGTGGGAAAAAATTAAACAGAGGACATTTCTGTCATCATAAAAAGCGGTGTGGAACTTTAGAAAATAGAGTACAGTGTCCGTTCTGTCTCTTAACATTTGCGTACAAACGAGGTATGCAACACCACGTACGACAGCAACACTCAAACACTTTACGTTTTCCTTGTACGATTTATGGACTGGTATTGACAGGTGCTAAAGGTTTGAGAGTTCATGTGGAGACAGTACATTCAACTCAAAAACCTCGCTATGTGTGTTGGTTCTGCAACGCAACGTTTACAAGAAATGACAACAGACAAATTCATATGCGACGTTTTCATGGACGTAGATGCAGAGAGCAAGAAGTGAATTTACACCTCTATTTGTACCATTTAAGTGAAGGTGATGACTTCCAGAACGAATGGATGTTTATGGAATCAAGACCCATTAAACGAGGCGAGCATAACATCTGCCCGTGTGGCCAGACAGGGTTACGTTATTACTTCTTTATGGAAAACAAATGGAACGGTAATCGAACTTTGGGTTCTGAATGTATTGGAAACATCGATCCAAAAGCAGGAGCAGTGATTTACCATTTCAATCATATTCTACATCACGGAGTGAAAGGGATCTACATGGGTGAGGGCTACAAAGGTCTACAGAAATTTACAGCCAACCCAACCACCACGCTCGTACGCTGCCTACCTATTGTCCAACATTTAAACCCACCACTAAAAAGAGACACATAGGGTCATTGGGAAGTCTCCGTGTTGTTTCCTAAAGCAGAGACTTTGGTTCATGGTAAATCATACCCACTTCGATTGCAGGCCAAGTGTGAACGAGGAAAGCTAAACTTAACTGTTGTGTAAATTTCACTAGGAGTGTCATTAGCTATGACAGGTAAATAAAATCACACTTTGTTAACGTTTAATTGTCTCTGTTTTATTCACTGGCTGTT
>NC_133209.1:8346091-8450087 GCF_958299795.1 Porites lutea
AGCAGTTAGGAACCTATGTTTGGTATATTTGTCCATTACTCCACCAGACCTATCTATGATGTTAGTATGAACTTATTCTGTTGACCCCCTTCCGTTGACATGTTTAACATTTTGCCCGGTTTTCTCTGACAACCACTCTTAATTCCATGAGGTACATGTAAAAGAGCAGCTTAACACCTTCATTTACACAATTTTTTTTGTTTGAAAGGGTTAAACTTTGTTTGGTGATTGATAGAGGGTGCTTAAATTCCCATCGAACATCGAAATTCGGGGGTGGGGGTAGTGAAAAAGATTAGGTCTCCAGATTTAAGATCACCAGAGGTTGGCATCTCTTCTGTCAGAAACTCGCCGGCGCTTGTTGTTGAGCCAGACCTTGACGATTCTTAAGTCAAGGCTATTCGATCTTGAAAATTGTCCAAGAACCACTTTCAAGAACCCCTTTTAGGTTCTATAAATCTGGATAAATTGAAACAACCACCTTAGACGCGGAAATCTTTTACCCGGTAGGCACTCTGTACTGGCTGCTTCTCAACAAAGACACAGACTCTAATAGCCAAGAGACTAAGACAGGTAACTCGACCTTCTGAATGTTTCGTTTTTGATATTTCAGTTACTGTTCGATAAATAAATTTGACTGGCCGTTCTGTTTTCGACATGGCCTATATACATTTGGTTTTCTACATGCAAGTTTAATTCCTATTTTGGCTATTATTATCGTCAAGAACCATTAACGTAAATTTTCATCACTGGAAATAAGAAAAAAAAATTGCTAGAAATTGTATGAGATCTGTAATCAATGACTAATCGATGGATTATCATCAAATAATGGACGAGTAATCTAACGCATCAATTACTTATCAATGACATCAATGAGTAATTGATAGGCCACAAAATTTTTGGCCATCGATTAGTCATCGATTACCCATTGATTATAGCGAATAATCAATGACTAATCAGTTGATTATCCAATGAGTACTCATCACTTACTGATTGATGTCATTCAACATCGATTACAGTACAGTAGTCAAGTTACAGTAGTCAAGTACAAGTGGGGCAAAGATGGTAAATGCCACATTTGCATACCACAATATAGGGTTGTAAATAAGGAAGCAAATTTGGCATTTACAAGTGCAATTAAATCCTTCGATAGTACTGGAACAGGTTGCCCCATTTTTGCACGGGTTACAAGCACATTTGTTGCCATCTAAAAGGAAAAATGAGGCAGAGTTTTTCGATACGCTTCTTCTGAAGGTACCGACTAAGTATATTAGATATTATTAGCGGTTTGATGAGTTAGAGAGCGAAGTCGGCGCAATTCATAGTACAGTGTATATCAGGCTCTGTCTTCCTTACCTTTTTCGCAAATGTAATTTATTCTATCAGAACATTCCTGGTCATTCCATCCACCGTTGTGAGACCCAAACGGACGTATTTCAACACACTCCTCAGTAATACTGTTGGGTTCACCGTCACCCCAGCGAGTGTAGTTGAGTGGAGATCCATCCACCCACAACCAGCGCTTTTTGTCAAGGGGGTTCCTCTGCAAGCCTATCCAGGTAAGTTTCCTTTTTCTTCTTATGTAAGGTTTAAGAGCTTGATGTTCGGCTTCTGAGCTAATTATAGCCAGTGTAGAATTCAGGTCTTCACAGGCCTTCTTTGCTGCTTGCCAATTCAGGACGTTCTTGGAAAGCTTGTAGCAGGAACTTCTTTGTTTAAACCAACCACTTGGACATAATGCTGCTAACAAAGCAACGAACACAGCATTAAGATATCGTATTTGAAGAGTGACATTTTCAGCAAAAGCATCCCCACACATTTTGACAGAAACTTTGAGAACGGTGTAGTTAGCGATTGTGTGCGTGAACGAAATTTTGTAACGGGTTGATTTTCCCGGGAGGTGGGGACTCCCATATAAAAGTGACTGGGATGTTCGTCGAAAAATTAGAATTAAACCTCTAGGGAGACCAATGTGGGTATGGTTCTAGCCCAGCCCAGCTTGTTGCACAAATTTTCTCCTCGCACTGAATATGTCGCCCCCCAAAAAATAAATAAATAAATAAAACTACAAACTGAGGAGTAAATGTGGGGGAAAGATGGTAAATGCCACATTTGCATACCACAACATGGAGTTGTAAATAAGGAAGCAAATTTGGCACTTACCATCTTTGCCCCATATTTACTCCTCAGCTTTGTTACAATTTTGCGACTTATTTGCCGAGAGAATTTGTTGAGATCCATTTTTTCGTCCAGTGGAGGATCTTGCATATGCCACTGCGATATGTTCAAAAACGTTCAAAATCCCCGTCATGCATTGAGGAAAAAGTTTCTATAGAGTCATGTACACTTAATCTCTTTAATACTGACACCTGAGAGTAAGTTAGAACGCACAGGTCGGGTAACCCTTTGAGAACTGCGGGCTTGACTGACTTTGGAAAGCTTTACATATGTAATAATCTTTTGATTTTATACTTCGGTCTCTAGTCAATAATGATACACTTGTAAATAGTTTTTTATAAATTCGATTTCAATTGCTACAACAGTTGCTTATTTTAACCTATATTGTACCCCATTTAGTGGTTCCTCTAATGCTATGTTAGTTTGACAAAGGTAAAGGTATTGACTGATTGATTTTGTATCAGTTCTGTCGATGTAGTCATTTCCCAGAACCTTTTTCATATCGCCGACACTTAATATTTTTCAAAAAGAAAAATATATAAATAAATAAATAGAAATAGATCTATAAGTTAATCTAAATTTTAATGAACTACACCGTGAAGAAGTCCCCAGCGGGCAATAAGGTGCAAATTGGTTAGTTTGGACAGAAGAAAAGAGGTCCAGCGAAGTTTTGGCTGTGATTTTTGCCTTGCTGGAGGCTAATAAATTGTCTTGTTATTGCCAGGATGTAACGTTTCCCGCACAAAGTGAACACAGATTTCACAGAATGCATTGCGAGAAAGGCTAAAATAATGTTTAAAATTTGACTATACAGTGAGACTGTTCTGTTGTTGTGTTTCAGTTTTCTACGACGGACTAGTCTGCTACACAGCCGTTTTTAGTGTCGTCACGCAACGCTCCTCCCCACTAACGGCTGTTGAAAACCGAACTACATTCCTTTCCCGTGAATAGCCAGTTATAATTCAGCTCCCATTTTCTGGAAGGTGTTCGCGCCACGTTTGCGGTACTGTGACTTCTCCAATCACAACTTTACTTTTATCGGTGCCTCATGTGTGAATGACAGAATAATCAAAATCGTAGCGTGAAAACAAGCAATTAACTACAGTAGTGTTGTCGTAGTCGAGTCCCCTTCAAAATTTAGGAGATAAGCAGCAGCAGCAAGCAAGTCGAGCAAATTGCGATGCACAACATGGATGTGCTCATAAAGTTGCCAGGTATAGTTTCGGGAAATCGCTCATCGACAATTCATAAGATTGCTTTTTGAATCAGTACCCTTGAGAGTTTAGTCTTCACAGGAACACAATGAGCACATCCAGCACATTAAATTCTTCATTACATATCAGTACATATGCACGTTAAATGAAGAGCCAACCGATCCTGGTAATAGTCTTCTAGACCTATCAAACCTTTTTTCACTTGGAACTTTCTTGAACGCTTAAAGCAAACTTTTTTGCAAATTAACCTTTTCGTTGCTTGAAAACACAGAGCCCGTCTAAATTCAGCGACGATTGATTGATTTGTCGAAAACTGAGAAGCGTGCTCGCTTCCTAGCACCCTGCGGCTCACGTATTGTCAAATTTCTTATACACGACTGGCTTGTTCGTTAGACCACAAACACAAAGGGAAAGGAATGTCGTTCGGTTGTGGGGAGGAGCGTTGCGTGACGACACTAAAAACGGCTGTGTACCAGACTAACGACGGACGTGCTGATCTTAGAATAAGGGAGCAACAACGGTGAGTAGCAGGCTTTGTGCCAGGACAGGTTATGTTACAAAGGCGTGAAAGTTTGGTTGAAATCAAAGTTTGTGGTTAAGTATAGCGAAGGTTTATTTTTGGTCATGTGTTCAGACGACTCTGGAAATTTATTGTGTCCAAAAAAGCCGCCGTCGTACTGCAGAGGCTGAATTGTCGTTTATTTTCAATTTATTGTTGGCCAAGCTAAATGCTGTTCGGATCACAGAGGAGTAACTATTGCTCTTTTCCTCAAAACCTGTTAATTTTCCCGCGCTAGCACCATCGAGCGCCCTTTATGCTTGAAACTAGATCTTCTTATTTGTTGATTCCCCGGAATGTTCGGTGCAAGTATTTTCTGCTTTACTCACAGGTACTGATTATGAAACCATTGCGGGATGAAACTGAACTAGTGTTGTCTAAAACCGAGTGTTAGGAAAGAGATTTAGAAAAGTTTTTCTTTCGTCCTTTTCTTTCAGATGAGGCCAGTGGTTCTACTCGCCCCCTCGGAGATGGAATATTTGCACTCTACAATGTTTAACATTATCTGTGCTCTGCTGTGGTCAAACACAAAGAAAGCGAAGCGAGACGTCGTGTAAGAAAACGTTAATTTAAAACTACTTGCTTGAGCCAGTGATTAGTCTTCGAAAATCGCTTGTATTGAAACTACAACTGTATTTCTAACCTCCTGACCCGTCTTTTGAAATTCAATCCTACAATCAGTACGGCGATGCAATTGGTATGTAACGCAACGTACTGTGATTTGGTATCCTACCCAGAGTCCCTCAAACCTTACCCCTTAGCAAACCGTACTTTTTGTTTGTAAATTTTTACCCTTATCTAACCCTAAGCCTTGGCTCAACTTTAGCTATCCACCGTAACCACCTTGAAGTAACACCCTTTTCCTGACGAGGCTAACGCTTAACTCATGTGTTACGACTATTGAAATCAGTTGACACTGCACGTCTAGCCCTAACCTATCTCTAAACCTAACTCTAACCTATCCCTAAGCCTAACCCTATCTCTTTCTCCTCCCCTCCACCCCCTGCTCTTACATTTAGTAGTATACAGTAAAAACTAAGTAACAGGTGCTTTTCGAAGTTAGCCTCAAAAGGCTCTTATAAAATTTGTGTTTCTTGGAAATTAAGCTGTCTAGGTTCTCAAACACGCAAGGTTCTTATTTTCTCGGAGAAAAAAAATGATTTTTTTGAAGAATGTTGGTGTATTTAATGTTTGTACAAAATATGCATGTTGTTTTGTCTAAATCACTGCAATTTAGAAAGATAAATTGACTTTAAGAACTCCGTAGCATCTGTTTCAACATTTCTACATTCAATAGGTTCTTTCAAAATCTTAGCCTAAGGTATTTTGGTTCTTATCTGTGGCTCTTCGCTCTATTATCAACCTGACATGATAACAAATGAGCGTAGTGTGCTTTTACGATCTTAATGCTTCCCTCCCGTCATCCTGTGCATCTCTCATTAAAGGGGCAAGACTTTTATTGTCTGAAAATTGTATCAACTCCTCGAAAACCTCTTCATTCTCGGCTGCATCAATTTCTGTATCTTCAGCCGCAGTGATCGTATTCTTTAACTTTTGTAATCGCATGTATCCGAGAAATTTATTTTTCCATTGTTCATATTTTCGCTCATCTCAATCGAAAAGAAGTCTCCCGTACCTTGTCCTGGGCCATAACCTGTTTCGTTCATGACGAAGGGAAGATTATTCGGATTTTAAGATAGAAGTGACAAAGATCAAACACGCCACGTTTTCAATTCAAGGAAGAAGGCAACTTCTGCGAAGTATGGATACAATCACAATCAATTTTTTGCGATCAACCGTCAATAACGTGAACAATAACAATAATGGCATAGATGATTTTTTTTCTTTTAGGTGCGTGGATTAAAGTTCCAAGTGACTTTTGATATATTTAACTTGTCGGATACCGCTTCTGGTTACTGGAGACCACGGACAATAACAGTTATTGTGAGACGTAGAGAGTGAAATTGCCTTGATACAAGCTTAATCTGACATGAGTGTGCGAGAAACATTCTTGTGAATTAAAGGGAGATTTTGATTGCAGATGAGAAGTCACTTGAAGCGCTTTTCCATGCATTGTTAAATTTACATGACATTCCACTTTCGATCTCTTTTTCTAGCAATTACACGTACCGAACAATATTAATAATAATATTTTAAGTAACAGGCTGACAATGAATAGTAGGCAGCTTTGGAACTCGCACCAAAGGCGTACAATTTCTTGAGGGCCGAGGCATCTAGGGATATTTTGAAAATTAGAGTCTCGGAAATGGCGTTTCGAGGGGTTTCAAGAGGTATTCCACCGCGCAAGCCCTATTGTTTCGTCAGATTACACGCAAGACTGGGAACAGTGCCGTCGAAATGTCCCAGGCGTTCCACGACATCGCACGGTTCGATCGTTTCACAGATCTAAACCTGTTTAAATGTGCCTTCAAAGTCATTGAAAACTGGGAAGCTGATGCTTTACAATTTTATTCGAAGGTTCTTATTTTTGTTAGCAGTTATGGTAGAAGGAGATGAAAGTAGCCGGCTAAGGGTGGCTAACTAGTTTTGGCCGGGTACCTGCCCTTATTGACTGCCCTGAAAGTAAACCTAAGGAAATGAGGAAAGGATATAATTATAAGCTCCTTGCAACAGCTCAATAACAAATAAAAAAACTATAATTTTAAATAACTGATATCGTGAATGAATACAGGCACAATTCTTTTCGCAATTTGACGCTAAGAATAACAGAAACAATAACGGTAACTTTGAACTTCAAGGTAACTAAATGAAATAATAGGCTAAGAGAGACAGGACTGTCTTCTTGCTGTAAATGGTTACAAACACGTCTCTCAGTAATGTTTAATAATTTCTGAAAAAATGTAAAAACTACAACGTAATGGTAATCTAGATAAGGTAGATGTCGTGAAGCTTATTATTATTTCGCGCATGACTGTCAAACACATAAATGCAATCTGCATTTATGTAATTAATTAATCTAATTATAGTTTGAAATGCATTCATCAAAGCTCAACGTAAAGTAAAAAACGGAGCCTCATTTTCGTGTTCGTCGTGGAAAATGTTTCCTTGAAATAATTCTTTGTAAGCTATCAACCATGAGGGGTTGTTGTTTCGGTTGTTGTTTTGTTCTATCGCGGGTACATCAGCATTGGTCAACCTAACAGGCGACTCAATATCCGCCCGGAGATGCAGATCATTTGTTTGCGCTTCAGCCCACATAGGCGAACCATATGCTCAATAGACCAACACGTCAAATTGGGCAGATCATCCATGTAGGGACAAGGTCTCTGTGTCAGAGATGGATCTACTTTCAAGAGTATCCAAATAGAATTAATTTCCTTTTGCAAGAATCTGATCTACGGTGGAGGCGGTCGATTGTTCAATCGTCAATATCTGAGCACGTAACAACGCTGAAAACTCATAAAAGAACATTGTCTTCCCGTGAGATGTCACTAAATCGTTCGTGACCTTGATGAATGCTTCCAGCAACAAATAAGTTTGAATTTGGCATGATGCATTTGCAAAATATGGAAACACACTCACCTTGACATCGAAGAAGCGAAGCGAGAGAAGGGAGCACGCGCTATGGACGGCAAAAGACGCATCCGGATCCAGGCGCATCTAAGTTATGATGACACCGCTGGACGTACGCTTGCTCAAAATCATCGAGACAAACAAAAGATAAGGCAGGGGACCCAAGAAACCATAGGCCCACTAAAGATTAGTGTGCTGCTCGCCTGGGGGGCTCGCAGCAATAACTTACTTTTGTACAAAAAAACTTGGAACAATAATCGAATGTTATGAAAGCAAAGAAGGATATTCAGCAGAAAAAATGTACCGTGAAAATTCATGAGATGGTAGTAAAGAACGCTTAGAAGAATTATTTAAGCTTACATCTTTTGACAGGTTCGTCGCAAACGGCTCGGGTGAAGTGATTTGGAACAGTAGCGCGGCTGAAAATCGCTTTGAACGGAGCCGTTCGAACGCATGACATTTTTTTCCAATGAATAGCCTGAGTCGTTCGAAGGAATGACAGTTTTTCTCGAACAGATAGTCTGAGTCGTTGGAACCGATACCAAATCTTTGGACAAGCCTTTCACAACTATCGGTAATATTGTGTAAAACGAAATACGCGGGATTTGTGTTCGCGGCGCGCAATGCATCAAGGTTGGCAATGGGCCTTTAACACTTCGTATGTTGATTTCCTTTTGATCCCAGCGATCTTTGGCAGCTTTTAGTCGCTCGTCAAACTGCATTCCTGAAACACTATCTGCTAACCATTTTTTCGGTGCGGGATTACTAGCCAAAAATGTCCCCAATAAATATTTGCTGATCCGTTGCCAGTAATAATAACTCTCGTTAAATAGCGTCACCCATTGTCGTCTACATACTTTTCCTCAACGCTGGCTTAGCCTTGGTCAGCGACGCTTCGAGGTAATCGTAACACTCAGTGTTTAAACGTTTATTAACAGCAACAGGGCCTGACATTGTCAGAGATTTCAAAGTTGTCTTATCAAGCAGTAGTACCTAGGGACATGTTCTCGGCGTTGCATAAAAATTGCCCCAGTTGAAAACAGTGTTCACGCCTAGTAACGCTTTGTGACATTTTTGAGTTCGCTAGGCTTGACGTTTGTGTGAGTAGTGTTAGGTACTTGCCGGAAGGGAACGCCAAAGCTCACTAGTTTAGTGTTTTTTGCCCTCTCGTTGGGTACGTTTTGACTTGTTTGTGGTCCACCCAGCCAGTTAATGTCTACGGTGTTTCAGTGTCCGTGCACTTTCCTCCTAGTATTTACCGCTCGTCTGGTTCGTCTCAAGTTCTACAGGACCTTTTGAAGTCTTTGGAGATTGCCAATGTTCGTGCCATCCAGTTTGTTCCTAATGGTATCGTTCGGTGACGTTCCGGGAACCCGCCCAGTGTGATGCTGCTCTTGCCAGTGGTGTCAGTTTCCGGGGTACCAAGCTCCACGTATCTCCTGTGGATGCTCGTACTCGACTGGTCTACGTTCGTGACCTTTCGTTTGAGGTCCCTGATGATCTAGAGCTATCTAGTCAAACGTTTTCTCCGTGGTTATGTCATTGTCCATTCGTTGACTCCCCAGGTTTACCCTGATACGCCAAATGTTCTTAACGGTACGCGAAAGGCTTAAGGTACTCTGACCAAGGATCTACCGTCAACGGTTCGCGTTGCTGGTTATTATGTTCGCCTCTGGCATCAAGGCCAGCCTCACGTCTGCCCGGTGTGTCGCTCACCTGGTCATCGTGTTAAGGACTGTCCCTTTAATGGTGTGTGCCGTCGCTGCCGTCAACCTGGGCATATGGTTCGCAAGTGTGTTACTCGTTAACCGCCTTTTTCTGCCCCTACTGCCAATTCCGTTCCGTCTGTACCTGATTCTGTTCCTCCGTTCAACGCATTTTCTTGTTTCCAGTGCCGATCCTTCTATGTCTACTGAGGATGAGAAGAGCGACCCGGATTTCGTTGATCTTTTCGCCTCTGAGCCTGGCTCCTGCTCTGGTGACGACGACGACACGGCTCAGTTTCAATCTTTTTATATGGCTACCCAGATTATAGAATCATCTCATTTCTATTAGAAATATTAATATCTTCTCTAAAGAGTGTTAAAAAACTCTTAAAATCGCATTTCTTTCAGAAGTCAATCAATCAATCAATTTACTTATTTCAATACGTGGGATGGGGTTTCCCCAATCATTCAAGCCAGTGGCTCATGTATAAAACGTATTATGACAATAAAAATATATACTAAGTTAGGATCATTATCAGCAACTGGCCATAGGGTGTTATATAAATTTAATAAATAAAAATACGTAACTACGTAAATTTATATAACAAGGTAAAAATATTTATCAGCGGCTGGCATAATGAAAACAAACAGCATTATATAATTTTTTAATAAAAATACATAACTTTAAATTAAAATAAATCGTTCTAAATCTATAATGTTAAATCGATTTAAGACCTTGTTAAATGAAGCTAAAATCTATTTAAGCTTAAATCGGTTTAAGCTTAAATCGATTTAAGACTTAGTCTATTTCTTAAATCGATTTAAGCTTAAATCGATATAAGCTTAAATCGTTCTAAGACTTAGTCGTTAAATCTATTTAAGCTTAAATCGATATAAGCTTAAATCGATTTAAGACTTAGTCTATTTCTTAAATCGATTTAAGCTTTAAATCGTTTTAAGACTTAGTCGTTAAATCTATTTAAGCTTAAATCGATATAAGCTTAAATCGATTTAAGACTTAGTATATTTCTTAAATCGATATAAGCTTAAATCGTTTTAAGACTTAGTCGTTAAATCTTATATCGATATAAGCTTAAATCGATTTAAGACTTAGTCTATTTCTTAAATCGATTAAAGCTTAAATCGATTTAAGACTTAGTATATTTCTTAAATCGATTTAACCTTAAATCGATTTAAGCTTTAAATCGTTTTAAGACTTAGTCGTTAAATCTATTTAAGCTTAAATCGATATAAGCTTAAATCGTTTTAAGACTTAGAGACTTTTAAGACTTATTTACAGTTAAATCGATTTAAGACTTGGTCGTTAAATAATCAATTTAAGCTTAAATCGATTTAAGATTTCGTTGAATTTGGTTAAATTTAGTTTTAATTTAAGGCTTAGTATATTTATAGTTAAATCGATTTCGCTACTGTCGGTATTCCGTCAAATTGATCGATTGTAAGGCTATTTAAATAAGTTGATTCATGGAGTCAATATGATCAATAAGACTGGGTCGTAAATTAATTTTTAAATAGAATTATTATATTTATCGCTGTATTAAGACATTTTGAATAATTACGTCCCCTTGACATTGTGACTTCTAATTATGACTCTGTTTTATTGGTCTCAAAGTACTTCTTTCGGAATACTACTTTTACCACTCCGAAAAATTCATCGAGAGAGCACAAAAGTTCTCTTCAACGTTCGTTTTCTTGGCCTGGCGGACATTTTAGACAAGATAACAACTTCTCTGGCTTTCTCCGATTTACAGTAAACGTGGCACGAATGTGCTAGGTGTTTGAAGAGACAATAGAGAAAGTCTCACATTGCAATGTATTGAAATGCCTGAAAAGGAAAGTCCGGAAATCATAATGGGTGTCGCATAGCATTATTAACTCTGAGCCCCGCTCTGTTGATTAGTACACTGATGAGAACGTGGAATAAACGCTATGAATCTTATTGATGTAACAACTATTTCAAACGGCCCCGCTGTGGAGTTGATTCAATGGCTTCAGGGTCGTAATTTACTGGCCAATCCACTAAGATGTGTTCCATGCAATCAAGCAATGGAGTTGACTCAGAGGAATGCCAATCACGTGGATGGTTATATGTGGTGTGTAAAGTTTACATGAATTTCGTTGTTATACGCAAGAGGACTGATTGCCAGGCGCGGATCAAGGATAAATACTGACCGATTGCCTGAACGAGCGCCCCGAAGCTTCTAGCATGTTCCGGGGGAATGCTCTCCTAGGAAATTCTTTTGATCATAACTCCGTAAAGTCCCCTCTCCTGGGTTTCTGAGTTATTCAGACAGGATTTTGACAAGTTCTATTCACCTCAGATGAAACCTTGCAACTTGGAAAGATTTTTTCTTTATTAAAAATGTTTATTATGATGACCGATTTCCGTAAACCGTTGGATATCCGCCTGGATTTCGTTTCTCTCCTAGCAGTCATTTCAAACCCTTCAAACCATCACTACATGTGACTACTACGCATGGCGTGTTAAGTTGTCCACTATTCAAAGTCTTGCAATGCATGTACTGGTCCTCATCACAGCACGAATGGCGGAATAATTTAGTTTTTTACGTTTTCTTTGTCTTTTTCTTTCTTTTTTTTTTAGGAGATGCCCAGTCTGCCACAGAAAGAAATCCCTCAGAAATGGAAGCTTTTTCGGGGAGTTTCCCAGACTACCTATGGGAAAAATTCTCCTGTGTATACAACCAGGTCTAAAAAAGTTGGCTCAGTGTCAGATATTTCGGCCGTACATTTCATGCCAGTGGAGTAGTAGGGTGAAGTATAAAGTTTACTTGTTCCGTGAATTTGAAGGAATCTACCATGTCTGGTTTACTTATGTCCCATAGGGAAAAAATATCATCTATGTAGAATTTTCAAACAGCTGGTTTAATGATGGTTATACTTAAACTTTGTGTTTCAATATATGCGGCCATGAAAATGTTGGAAAGGAAAATGCTGTATGTGCTCATCGCGGTACCGTGGTTTTTCACTGATAGTGCTTTCCATTAAACTGTAAAGAATTTTCTTTAAGGATTGAGCTAAGCATTTCTCTGACCAAAACAAGAAACGTTCAGTTTTTTCACTTTTGTCTTTTCAATAAAATTTATTAAATCGGTAGCATCTTTAAGGTGTGGCTTCTGTGATTATGATATTAGTTGTAGTAATGTACTCGTATCAACAAAAGAGGAAGTGCTTTCTGTTAGACCATCTGTTGAGTTAAAAATTTAAAGAGGTTACTTCCTAACGGCTAAAAAAAAAAGCAAAATGTTCTTTTTTTTTAAAGAGATATTGATAATGTCAGCCCATGTCGGTAGTCGGTTAATATTTTTCCTGTCGGTAGTCAATAATTTTTTACTCGTTTTGTCGGTAGTCAGTAATATTTTTCGCCCTTTGTCGCCAGTCGGTTAACCCCATTCACACCCTCTTGTGAAATCCATGCCCGGGGGAGCGGGGGCGGGGGGTACCTCCTCATAAGACGTTAGTGGGAACGTTCCGCTGGATGGGATCACATTTTCACGACTGGATTGACTATAATGGGGGTCACATTTTCAATAGAGTTACTAGGATGGGGTCGCACATTTTCGGATTTTTTGTGGTAAGACAGTTAGCAAACGTACCAGCATGTTTGTACTGTAGGTGAAAAGTAAAGTGTTCTTCATTCAATAAAAAAAAATGGGTCATGTCTTCTCCCCGGGCCTTAATGTTTCAACCAAGTCGTGAAGAACAATACGGTTTGAAAATAATACAGGGACATTCAACGACTGTAAAATATATATTCGAAGGAATGAAAATTGCCTAGAATTGTCTTCAAAATTACCTGTGCCAAACAGAATGCAAATAGTTAATAAATGTAACAAGCACGTCCTTTCAATGATAATAGCTTGATTTCTTAGTTTTCGCGCCTCGCGCTCAATCTAAGTGCGTTTTAAAAATGTTACGACTGAAAACAGAAATCTATGAAATCAGTGTAGTGTAGAAGCAATAAAGAATACTACGTTGTGTAAATTTTACTATAGTGTTAAGGTGTCCAGGCGGTTTTGGCCGATAGGATCTAATACTTTAGACCGGAATCCTCTTCGTTATTTCTTTCATATTTTAATTCAATGATTTTACAGTCGGGAATATATATATATATTTTTGTCAATATTTCGTTAAGTTAAGCTAAGACGTTACCATTTGAAATGAAGAATAGCGTGCAATTTGATAACACGTGAAATATGAAATGAGAAAAAAGTGAACGTTCACAACCAAAACCGTTGAAGTAGTGATTGGAAAGAAATTTGAAATGTAAAAATAGTATAAG
Source organism: Porites lutea (assembly GCF_958299795.1). Classification (NCBI taxonomy): domain Eukaryota; kingdom Metazoa; phylum Cnidaria; class Anthozoa; order Scleractinia; family Poritidae; genus Porites; species Porites lutea. Next base: position 8,359,601 of record NC_133209.1, read on the forward strand.
AAAATGATAACAAGTAGAAGAAATAAAGACTGTATTACATTTCATCTTTCTCATTCATACCTGAAGGTTCAAGAGTTTTACCTCTTTTACCTCTGTCGATGAGGTACGCTTCTCTACCTTTTTGTACACTGTCTCTATTAGATTTAATGAGCTCTAAAGGGATAAGTGTGACGTCGTTAGCAGGAAGATCATTAGTAAGAAAGTGTTCTGAGACTGTGGTGGGTTTAGAGATAATAGATGGGTTTTCAACTGGTCTGCGGTGTTCATCGTTGAAGCGGTCTTTGAGTCGTCGTGTATTGTTTGGAGCAGTGGTTGCCGTGTATCCCGTAAATGACGTTTTTGGAGTTACAGTCAATGTGATTAGTGATAGGTCTGGTTTCGCCTGTAGCGTGGAATGTGTATGAAGTTTGTCGGTCAGATATGTTTTTACAAGTGACACAGTTTTTTCCGCATGGGTATGAGCCCCGGGGCTGGTTGAGTTGTGTGAAATTGCGAAGTTTGGCCCTAACTAGAAAATCACTGAGGTTAATACTACGTCTATAAGCTACAATGGGTGCAGCTTTAAAGACGTTATAGCAACGGGGGGATGAAATAAGGATTTGAAAGTGTTTGCGAATAATGAAAGAGATGAAACGAAGGGTTGGGTTGTAGGTGATAACAAAGGGAACACTTTCTTGTTTGTCCAGTGTACAAGTGTCATGGGGCGTAAGTGCTTCTGTCCGTGTGATATTGTTAACTTGCTGTATTTCTCGTTGAAGGAAATAGAGGTTATAAACACTTTTGTTAAGATAGTAAATAATTTCATTGGTACGTAGTGTGAAGGTCTCGTTAGTTGAACAAATGTGGCGGAGTCTAAGAGCTAGACTGAAAGAAATAGCACGTTCAGGTGTGTATGGGATGACATGACGAATGTAGTAAGTATTCGTTTTTGTCTGTAGGTTTGGTGTAAAGGTTAGTGACGATTGTGCCATTGTCAAATGAGACGTTGCCATCGAGAAAGGGTATGGACGTGAAGGAATAGTCGTATGTGAATTTTATGGTGGGGTGAATGTAATTGAGAAGGGAAGTATCATGTCCATATCATGAAGATGTCGTCTATATAACGCCACCCTATGAAGGGCTGGAAAGGGGCACGTGATAAGGCATCCGTGTCGAATTTGGCGAGGAAAAGGTTGGCGTATGACGGAGCTATCACTGTCCCCATAGCGGTACCATGTGTCTATAAGTAATGTTTGTCATTGCAAGAGAAGTTGTTCGTATTAAGAATCATGCGTATCAGGTCACAAAGTGTTTAACCAGCCAGGGCTAAAAGCGAAGCTCTCGATAATATATATAATTCGTTCAAACAAAATATAAAATCGTGTAATGCTAAGGCAACGAGAACGGCGAAGAAACAACGATAGGTCTATAATTAGCAAAAAAAGCAACCTTGCACGTGCAGCACACTTTTTTGTACATTTCTTTGCCGTTGTCGTGCACGACTGCAAGAAAACTCCTAAGTTACACGTTTTATCGAGGAAATGTCGTACTTGTTCTCGTTCACTATTTTTCACTACCGCTCTTTTTCACCTTGCATTGGTGGCCGCTAGCATTTCTCATTTTGTCACCTCCGCTACAAAATTCTAGGAAAAAAATGTCTTTTTTATCTCTCACTCTACAGCTCTGACCCCCTTTTTCTCGTTGAGTTTCGCTGGCCTGCCGCCCACTTTCTTTTTTTCTCTGTCTTTCTCTTGTTCTATATTCCAAATTTGTGGACATGACAATTACTCTAAGCTTAAAGCTCTAAGCACCCCTTCTGCCCACCCCTTGACTCCGCCTTGTTTTGCATGAATTTTGCAATGTTAGTTTGTTTCGATAAAGTTGTTCAGAGGCCATACCGATATTTTTCAATCGCCTTAAAAGTGTTTTTTTCCTTGTCTGATCGCTATAAAATTTACACGAGTAATTGGCTATGGATTGAAATTCTGAATGAAGTGGGTAGGCAGAAGGGGGCGCGGCAATAACCCCTTTCTCTTTGAATTCTGTATTATTCTTGTAGAATTCTCAGAAAAATAAAAAGTTACTATATAGCTATATATCAAAAAGTTGAGCTGCACCTGGAGGAGTTTCTGAACTTCATTTTAAAGAAGGCGGTACCAAGGATCCTCTTGTATTTGTTTCTCACAAGTTTTGCTGGATGCTGACGATGTAGTGTTGAGTTTGCCGCTAAAACTGCTATTGAGTCAGAAGCAAGCCTTAACCCTGATATCAACCATACTTCTTCGTGGATGCAAGAAAACAAGAACGAGAAGTCCAAAGACTACTGCAAAGCTGATTTAAAACAACGTGTATTGTTTTTTATAACAATTCCACGGTTTCTTGCAGTTAATTTCATCCTTTAAGAAAACAAGCTATTTCTGAAAATGAGCAAGACGGAATATGTTATTTATAGTGCATACCAACGGCTCAAGAGGGAAGATAGTATAAGCTTATCCTACAACGGATCTTCTGCGACTGCATCCGACTCTTTCAAATATGTTGGCGTCGTGATTGATCAGCACCTGAACTTTACCAACAATATTGAGCACGTAGTCAACAAAGTTTTATTCAAGAAAATTGGGTTTTCTTAGGCCTTTGAGAATCTCTATTCCCATGGTTGCAGCTGAACGCCTCGACAAGAAGATGATTTCACCCATTTTTGATTACTGTGAGGTGGCCTGGCACGGGTGTGGAAAAGTTAACCCTGATGCTCTCGAGAGTTTACAGCATAGAGCCGCGAAGTTAATTTTTGGAAATTCTGGTCTCGATACTAAACTGGAACTGAATGAAACCTTCGGTTTAGAGCCTTGGTTAATAGTCGTAACTCACATTGTTGTGTTAACAAGAAAATGCCTTCACGGTTCAGTTCCACCCTATTTGAATAATTAATTTAATTTAAATGCTTCTGTACACTCCGTAACAACTAGACGCTACAATGATATTCATATCCCGAAAGTGAAGCAAGCGGTCGCAAAAAAACCTCGTTTTATTTTACAGGTGCGGCGGAAAGTTACAGCCCAACTATTTTTATCAAACCAAAGAAATCCTTCCTTGACTTCTCACTCCTGCAAGGGAAAATAAAGATCTTTTTCTTAATTATTTCATGAATTTTTTAATGTTTTAACTGCATATATTTTTTATCTATATATATCAGCCGTGCGCAATTTTCTTAGTCTTTTTGTTCAATCTCTTTTGTCTCTTGTTTAGAATAATCCGTTTCGTGAGAGGCTTTACTTTCTCGGGTCGCTTTCTTCACTATCATAGAGTCGATACTCCCATTAGCTTGTTGAAGGTATTCATCATATCCGACAATTTATATTGTACGAGTTGTGGATAAAACATAAAGTGCTTTGATCGGGAGAGAACGCCAATTTTGACGCGAGAAAGGGTTGAGGAGTAATTTTGATGAGCGACTTTTAAAATGTAACTTCCGTGGATTTAATAAGCGGAATAAACAACGTTAAAGTTATACGGCACAATTAATTTGTCGAAGCTAATGCCCCCCTTTTTTGTGGTACCAAAAGGTGTTTTTTGCCTTTAATAACATGACCCACTCAATCCGAGGGGTACAGAATGGTAGTTTCGAGACCTGGCGAGACCCCGGTTTCAGAATTCAAGACCCACGTTTTTTCGAGGGGCCATTCTAACTGCAATCGACTCTAAGGAAATGAGGAGAGCATAACAAAACAAATATGTGACATAGAGTAATTCGGATGCACTCATTTCAGAAAAAAAACTAGACTAATGGCTTCACGAAACCGCTCTTTTCTTGTAACTCAGCAGCGTCAATTGCTAGAACCGACCCTCGAGACCAAATACGGCTTCATTCAAGGCAAAAAATTTAGATGTTGCTTCAGCACAAATTAAAACAGAAAGTTCCTCAAAACGATGAATCTCAAATAGGCTGGAACTGAAACACATGAAATTTCTTACAAACATTTTGGGGATTTTAAGAGCGCCAGATACTCGCGAGGAAAATTTTAAGATCAAATTAAACATTTTCCAGTTTGACAACCGATGTGACAATGGGCGGAAGAGCCTCAATAACAAATGATCCACCCGTTTTACGCGGATCAGGCGCTAATATTTCGCGTGCATTTCACTTTTGTGTCATGCCCACCAGATCTGAGAACCTGAAACAGGCTACACCAAAAACGCTTTGGAGATTTTTAGATAGGGCCAAAATCTTCGGCGACACGCGTTTCTTCGAGGTAATGTTCTTTAAGCGGCCAACTCAGTTCTTTTTGGCCCCGAATTGAGCAAAGCATCGTTACTTTCCAGTCAACTACCATGTATATACCGCACACGTTCTACGGACCCTTCAGTGCCCATACCAACGGGGTTGACTGCACTTCGAATTTTTAAATTAGAAGAACTTAAAAAATAAAACGTATTAAAAACAAATGAACAAATCTACACTCCCCTGCCATAACTAAAATAATTAACCTTCTCCCAATCCCCCCCCCCCCCCCCCACATGCAAGCGAGCTACTTTATCGAGCGCGCAAGGCCGAAAAGAAAAAATACGACTTTTCTCGTCTAGTCCTAGTCTTACTGTAACCTTGTTGACTGCAATCGCACTGGCTAGAATAGGAACTGCGGCGATTTTAAGAGAAAAGCGGAGGCGGACAGCAAGCAGAAAAAAAAATCATGGCCATTCAATAACATGATAACAGAATGGGTAGCAAATTTCCCAATGGTCACTTGGGAGTAAAAGCCCTTTGTTTTAAGAAATATGATCAGCTTCCGATTTTAGCGTCACTCAGTGAATCATTGCACATTTAATATCTGAGACGCTTCTTCATCAGCCTACTACTTTACGAGAGTAAACGATTGCGCTGAACGATGAGCTTCTCTCTACCAGGAACTGACCTATTCGATCTTATCGGTTATGGCGAGGAACTTCCCCAAGAGTATCTTTGTAATGTGTGGTAAGTAATTGACAATTTAGTTACTTTTCAAATCACATTGTAATCATTTCGCCCGCATTGCAGAGCTCTGTCCTTGGTATCCATTTGGAATTTAACTTTTGAGATGCGAGAAAATTTTTTTCGTTCGCAATGATATTAGATGATCGCAGCATTCTAAAGTGTATGTTAATTCTGCTTTGTTAGCAAGAAGCCTCTACTCGACGCACAAATAGCCACGCCATGTGGTCACACGTTTTGCGGCGAATGCGTTTACCGATTCCAGCAAACATCCCGTGCCATTCAGTGTGCGATGTGCCGCCAAGTGGTGATCGCCTTTTGCAAAAATATTTTTGCAAGCAATCTAATCACTGCAATCGATGGTGAGTGCCTAGCCTGCAAGGGAAGGATCAAACTGGACGCTGCCAAAGACCATCTAGGGCGATGTTCAGAAGTTGAAGTGGTGTGCCTTCTCTGCAGTGAAAAACTGCAGAGAAAACACCAAGATGGCCACGATTGCCCCATGCGGGAAATAATCTGCAACTATGGCGAAAAGTTCAACAAAAAAGACGAGGAACACCACCAGCATCTTTGCAGTTTTAAACAGATACAATGCCCATTCGATTGCGGCGAATTGGTAGAAAGGTACGTTAAAAAGTGTATGTGACAGAAATTTTTTTGTTTGCTCTATAGAATCTATACAGTGTATTGATAAGGAAAGCAAAAATAATATTTCGGTAGCGATTTTTCTTCATCGTGTTTTAACCTACCAAAAGAGTGAAATTTCAATTCCGGTGGGCTACAAAACCGCGCAGGTGAAAATAGAATACTAAGATTGATTGTTATGTCATTTCAGGACATTCTGTACAGATTCTATCGAGGAAATAAAATAGTTTATGTAATCTATACACCTCTGGGCTAGTATGCCGTCAGTTTGTCGGCATTGGAGTTTTGGCGAGAAAAGATCGTTTCAACTTAAAATTGATGTAACTGGAAAAAAAGGGTCTTTTGAAAATGTAGACGATTGATAGACGAAATTGGAATTGCCAGAGGAGGGCTCTAACCTGGGACTAGGCTCTGCAGGTTTGCAGGGGGGCGGGGGGGGAGGAGTCAAGAAAGGGGTCAAACAGGAAAAAGAATTTAGGCGAGCGAATCGATTTGAGCGGTGAATTGGGGAAGAGGGAAGGGCGGCGGAGCCTCTGCCACCCTTTCCCAGGCCTGACCGCTGGAGACCCTCATCTCTCTGCTTCCTTTGCGCTCCTATTTTTTTCTTTTTTTTATGTTAACAAAGCGGACATTTAATTTTCCATTTTTCCCCCAATGCGGAGCCTGGTCCCAGCCTAAGACAGCTTATAGAGCCATCATTAAAACGTTTTTATATAACATGTGCAGAAGAGAAAGGAAAACAGGTTCACAGCTTCTTGGGGCGGCTATATAACATTAATAGCAAAAGAAGAGTTTGAGAATGCTTGTGTACTAGTGAGTAATGGAGTAATCCTCATTATTAATTGATCTCCCAAGGTATCTTCTCCCATCTCATACACTACAATGCCCCGCCAAAGTGCAGAAATGCACCGTCAAGGGATGTGGAGAAACGGTCAGGAGAAAGGACAGGAAAAAGCACCAGGATGAAAATATGTCCCGCCACTACAGCCTCCTTAAAGAGGAAAACGAACGCATTCTTTGGAGTGCCAGCAAAATGGTGAGTTTGCCCGAAATGTCCATTTCTAAAATTATATGCTATGCTATGCACCTATGAAGAATTTTATTGAAAGGAGACATTTCAGCGAAACCTCTTAACAGAGATTTGTCTGTAAGAAACGTAAACTTGCTTTTTGCGAAAATTTAAGACGTTGGGGGAACGTTACGTCCAAAATTTTGTTTCGAGGAACACTCGCGTCATTCTCATTTCTGAACCTTTGATTAAAACGAAAACCGATTATGACTTTTTTTTTCGCATTTGGCTATGGATAACAATGAAGTTCTTCGTTGCCAGATTGTTGCAAAAAGAAAAAAAAAAGGTTCGCTGTTTTAGCCGACAGTGTACGTAGAGTTGCAATGCACCTTGGAAACTCCTCGAGTTCCCCCTATGTTTTTTCGTGCTTTCATCTAAAAACAAGCATAACAATTGTCCTGCTGATATGGTATTTCATCCAAGAAAAATGTTGTTAACGCCTCCTGTGGTACTTTTTTTCACAGAAGTGGCTTCATGTTAAGACAGGAAGAACAGGTGAGGCGGGAGCACACAGATGGAACATCCCGAACTGCTACGGCGACATATGTTCGCCAAGCTTTGAGATGTGGGGCCGTAAGTGGCGACTGTTCTGCCTAAGACGAGGGGGCATCATCAAGTACGGCCTTGAAAATGAAGAGGGAGACAGGCCTATCCACTTGTCAGTGAGGTACGTTTGCATGCAGCAAATTCTTAAAGGGACACATCGTCCTGTCCGAAATTTATATTATACTCTGTAAACCTTAAGTGGCGCAGTGGGGTCTAAGGGGATAAGGGATGGGAGTGGGACGTCTGTGTTGCGACCTTTTCAGCTAACTCGTTTTTCTCTCTTTGCAGTTTCATCGTCGAGAGCAGCAGTGGGGGCAAAGAAGTATATAACATACCCGTTTTGGAGTTTAAGAAGGGACAGATGACCGAGCAAACTAAGACGGGCAGTATGCCTAAAGCCATAACGGTCAATATGGCATTGTTAGGGCCGAGCTTTACTAAAGATTCATAATTTCTCGTTCTAAATCTATATAGTTAAATCGATTTAAGACCTTGTTAAATGAAGCTTCAATCGAACAGAGCGCGTGGTCCTTCACGTGATATTTGGTTTTCTCTTTCTTCAAGTCTAGTCACTCCTGGTAGATGATAGCTGATAATTGCTTTTGGGAAATGTACATAATAACCTAAATATACTTGAGTACATCAGTCCTCTTTCTGTATTCTATAGAAATGAAATACCGTAAATCCTCTTCTAACCACCCCCTCTTTAAGAACACTCCCTTTTTCCCCCAATTATTTTTCACTAATAAATGTTAATTTATTGTATTAATCAACCACAAATGTAAAACTCGGAAGTTCGATTTGATTCGGATTGTCGGCTGCATGACCTCCAACTTTCTTTTACTTGAGTTTGTCTACTTTGTGGTCTAGTCCCTTTGGAGAATAGATACCATCTTGTTATCTAAATTAAATAATCGATTTAAGCTTATATCGATATAAGCTTAAATCGATTTAAGAAATAGACTAAGTCTTAAATCGATTTAAGCTTAAATAGATTTAACGACCAAGTCTGAAAACGATTTAAGCTTATATCGATTTAAGCTTAAATCGATTCAAGGCTTAAATCGATTTAAGAAATAGACTAAGTCTTAAATCGATTTAACATTATAGATTTAGAACGATTTATTTTAATTTAAAGTTATGTATTTTTATTACAAAATTATATAATGCTGTTTTTTTTCATTATGCCAGCCGCTGATAAATATTTTTACGTTGTTATATAAATTTAGGTAGTTACGTATTTTTATTTATTAAATTTATATAACACCCTATGGCCAGCTGCTGATAATGATCCAAATATACTAATTAAAAAACACTAATTATTAAGTGGTAAATAAAATTCGCAAATAGATGTATTTTAGGATTTCGAGTAATATTGGCGATTTCAAGATGTCATAATGATTTTCGTATACACTGTAATACGCAGATGAAAATGCTCTATTCATGATATTTGTGTAATGTTAGTTTATATGTATGATATATATCATTCCTTTTCGAAAAACTTGGGTTTTCTGTGTCTTAGTGATTTGTACCATTTTCCCCCTCTGCTTTCTATGCCATTGTTTTATGGTATTATTCTTTACTCAGTATTATATGGGTTTTCTAGAGGGCAACTGGAACGTTACTTTTCTTCAAAGGGGCAGGGATAAGCGGCCAACCACCAGTGACTTCGCTTATTTTTTTAGCTTCCAATTGTTACTACGCGTATAGTATGTGTCTTCTATTAAACTAAATCTGTAAATAAATGGATGAATAAATAAATACAAAGATAAGTGTGAGACGCTTCTCTTACAGAATATTTCTTGTGCGCTGAGATTCCCTGCGAGAATAACTGACACCACAACAAAAGATAGTCTCTTCATATCTGGAATAGCAATACGTATAAATTAAACAATGTTACTTCGACTTCGTTTAAGATTGTTAACTGCGTTTGAGTATTCTTTCACGACGGTTTTGTCATAGAATTGAGCTTCTTCAGGTTACAGCCTGTCAAGGAACTTTTTCTTTCTTACTTTGGAGATAAAAGAAGAGGGACTGTTTAAATTTGTATTTGTATATATTTATTTGCCACACGATTACAATAATTACAAAAAGATGCCAAAAAAATGTAGGAAGAAATGGCGAGGAGGCCTAAAGGAAACTATAGAGCTTATGTTAATTAGGCCTCCTTAATTACAATTTTTCAAGATGGCATAAAAATTACGGCGACGGATACAAAATAATATCACCTGGAAAACTAAACTAATCAATATTAAATAAGTTTACAAATGTTGAATATTAAAAGGCTTTTTCCCAAGATTTTTGTTGTAGTATACTTATAATTATTACAAATAAATGCCTTAAGTGCTCTTTTAAAGGAAAATGGGGGGGCGGGGGGGGGGGGGGGAAGCGTTGATGATGTTGGTGTTTAAGGTGTTGTAAAATTTAGGTCCTTGATAAAAAACGGAAATTGTTTGGTTCGAGTACGACAGAAAGGCAGACGAAATTTACACGAGTTTCTTGTATTATACCAATGAATTTGACTTTGTAAGGTAAATTTACAATGAAACTTTAAAGGTAGAGTATGGTTTTGATAGCAGTACATGAATAAGCCTAGTTGTATTAAGTATATATCATGAAATTTTAAGATTTTGAAAGATTGGATCAGTATGTGCATCGAATGTGGTTTTAGCTATAGTTCTGATCACTCCTTTCTGTAAAATCTCAAGACGAATAAGGTTAGTTCTGTAAGTAGAGGCCCAAACTAAGTTGCAGTAAAAAAAGTATGGATAGACTAAAGGAAAATATAGTGTTGGTAAGGTTTTCGTAGATAAATAGAAACTGGATTTACGAATAATCCCTGTACATTTAGAAACTTTATTGGCGACATGTGAGATTTCAGATTTCCAATTTAAATTTTCATCCATGATTAGTCCCAAGTAAAATGTTTCTTTTACTTGATCAATTTTTTGGCTATTAATTAAAAGTTGAATAGTTTGGTTTGTACGCTTTTGGCATGGTTTAAATACAGCCTAGTCCCTAGGCGTTCTCTCTTGCCCCGTTGTCCGCGCGAAGTCTGGGAAAGAGCGGGCGAGAGAACGCCTAGCCAATACTGGCAAAATACCCCTGATTTTAGAGCAATTTTACCCCTGGTCACATTTTACGAGTTTCTACAGCTCTATTTTCGAAAAACTGCTCGCCGATAGTATGGATGTGTCGGTTGAAGTGTCTGCAAACAGCGGTAAGTTCTAACTTTGTAGCGTATTATTTTTTCTGGTTAATATTTTGTTCGTTGTGGTGGATTGTTTATGGTCAAAGACCCAAAAGAACGATGCAAATTTTCACCAAAAACTTACATATACATTTTTTTCGACTCAGAGTGGGAGTACGATAGCGGGGAAAGTGATTTAGAGCTTACAAGTCATCCATTCTGTGGCCACCCGAAAGGAAAGGTATTCGACTTTTGTTTTTGTACAAGTGATTGTATTTTTAATTAACTTTATATCCACGACAGTATCTCGGTGTTGTTTTATTGAGCAACATTTTATAATTTTCAGGAAGTTTCCCTTGTCCAAATCTTTTTTGTCCTGTCAGAACACCAAAGAAGCTGAAAAAGGCATCGATGAAGCTAGGTACTACTGTATGCCATATCAAATCTTCAAATTTATTTAAGCTTACTGTGTATTAAGCTTAACTATAACTTTGTTTTTTTTTTTTAAAGAGGTGGATAAAGGAGTTGTAGGCAAAGGAAAGAATAAGACCTGTAGGGTAAACCTGTCCACTTTAATTTGACTGTTGTGTATTTAGGTGATGATAATAAGCTTATTTCTAGTGCGTTCAAGTGTTTTGCTTAAAACAAATTTATTTTTGCAGGATGTTCTCCTCGTTTGAAAGTTATCTCCCATGGAAACAGATGTTTCCATACGGTCCTTTAGCAAAGAGGAACCGGCAAAAGAGGTTAAAGGAAATAGGTACATGTACAACTGTACAATGTATTTACTATTGTTACCCAGTTTAATTTTAAACTAGGACATAATTTATTGAATGAGGTAGAGTACGATGCGAAAGATTATGCAAATTGAATAGAATGATGCCCACCTCAGATCAGCATAATTCTGCACATCATATAAAAACCAAATAACAATTATTGTGTTATTTTTCATTGTAAACATTTCTACATTTGTAAACCTTTTTCAAAAACTTTGGCCTATTCCCGGCACAGTTTCAGGATATCTGAAGGCGTTTTTTCTTGAATATACTTCACAAAAAGTAGATAATATTCATCCAGAAACATGATTTGCATGTTCTTGCATTCCATCCAGTCAAAAAATTTAGCTATTTCATCTTGGTATAGGTGTAAACACATATTTAGTTCACTCAATATTGCCCAAGCAGCCTTCTCGCTAGGCAAATATACCATGTACTAACCCTGCTTCTAAAACCATATATCATGGGATCAAGGGTATATTGCTTGCATCCTCCAAATATGAAAAGTTCCTGTTGGTTATGAATTAGCTGGGGGCTTGAGCCAATTGAAAATGGCTACGTTTTTTTAATGAACAACAATAATTGACATATTTATTTATTTATTTTCGAAAGTTCGCCTTGTGCCCATCCTCTTTATCTCTATACTATAACTTAAGCTTAATTCTGACTTTGTATTTTAAATGGAAGATCTGGAGAAGTGAGTTGTAGCCACTGGAAATTAAATGACCTTTAGGGTAAACCTGAACCTATTTAAAATTTGTCTGATGCGCATTTAACGATTTTGCAGGACATTCTTCTCGTCCTTCTTTTATAGGTTCTGTAAAAAAGGACACAAGGACATTGCCAAACAGTCCATCAGTGAAGACCAGTCAGCAGAAGAGACCGAAAAAAATAGGTACAACTGTGCAATGTATTCATTTATATCACTTTTTTTACACTGAGGCTAATTCCAAGAAATATAATAATAATTTCTTATCCAATCTTTCAGCTGATTATTGTATACCTGGGAATGTAATGCTTACTTTAATTGAATAAATAGTTATATTTGCTTATAATTTGAAAAATTCCAACTATTTCATTATTGTTACACAGCACTTTTAAACTAGGCAGCCTTAACAGCATATTGTAGCCTCGTTATAAATCTGCCAGTACATGTATTTCATTTTTTGATCCCAGTGAGTTTTATATTGGGACAGGCAGAAAAAGAGGGGAGGGGTGGGCTTAATGAGGGTGTGGTGCATATTATTTAATTTATTGCAGGCACAAAGTACGAATACAATAAGATAGCATTTATAGATCTGCAAAATAATAATATTTTCTTAATAGGGTCTTACATTCGCACTAAAATTCATGGTGTCCATGCATCCTTAATCGGGTAAAAACCTATCATTTTAAAGCAATCATGTTATAATTTCACTCTTTAGATTGAAATATTTTTTTATTTTATACAAATGGTTTCAATTTTCTAATCATGAGCCACATTTGTATGTACCCTTTAACACGGTTACTTTTCTACCTGGCTCAAATGTTTTCTGGAGGTGAATCAGTGAATAGTGCAGGATATTCACTGTTTGAGTAGCCAATCAGAGCGCGCGAAAAACACTATCCACTGTTTTAGTATATACTAAATAGATTTAGCCAGAGCTAAAAGCGAAGCTTCTATTAACTCGAATTTATAATTTAAATCAAACAATAAACTTGCAATTGTATTCCACAAGTAAGCGCAATAATGATCAATAATGACCAACCAAACAAAAGCAACGTGGGGAGTTTCAGATTTCCCATTTTTATAGCTCGGACATGAAGTTAAATGTGTCCACGCGACTTCCGGCTGTCAGGGTTAAAGAGGCTACATGTATGCCACGGCTGTCTAGATCATTTTGTTAATAACGCCAATTACGCTTTCTTATGCGGAAATTATGGAAATTAACGTTCAGGAAGAAATTACTTGTAAACGACAAAACAAACAGCTTCCCCTCCAACAATATATTTCCCAAGCTATTATACAAAACGTTACAGACACCAAAAGTGAACTTTGAAAAACTAGTAGGCTAACAAGTTTTCCAAAACTCACAATGTCTTCCCGTTTTTGTCCATTCGTGCCTTCTTTTGTATCTACTGTGTTATCAATACCTTCTTTAAAGGTTTTAACCTTGTTTGCCGCCTATCAGTTTAAACGATGGCCGGTACAAACGTCTCAGTTTTTGCCAGTGCTTGAATAAACGTACTTTTTGCATTGCATATTGAAAATATATCAAGGCCATTTGCCAAGCAGGTGAAAGTTATAACACGTGATTCATATATTTGCAAATTTATTACTCAATTCTGTTTGCTGGCAATTTATTTCATGACATTTAACAGTTAATTTGCTCTAAATATCTAGAAAATAAAAAAAATTACTTTTCTGCTTTGTTTAAATGCGAATGAAATGATAACTGATTTTACACTGGAAACTTTAGTCTCACAGGCCCCTTTTTGGTAAAATGTACACAAAGTGTATGCAGGACATGGAAAAAGATCATAACATGTGTAAAACATATTTTATAACGGCAAAGTAAAAAAGACTTAATTGTCCTTCAAATGCAATACATCGGTGTGTCGTCATTTTCTCTCTGGCGTCAATTGGCTACACTTTGAGAATTTCATTCCTTTCTCGTCAGTAAGGTTAAGTCACAAAATTCCTAATTTACACACGAGACGGGCAAAATGGACCAAAAAGAGTGACGCGTTTGGTCTATTCTTGCGTCCCAATTTACTGTGGACTTTGATACCGTACTGCAAGCGCAATAATGACCAATCAAACAAAAACAACGTGGGAAGTTTCAAATTTCCCACTTTTATAACTTGGACATGAAGTAAAATGTGTCTAAGCACCTTCCGGCTGTCAGGGTTAAAGAGGCTATGCCACAGCTGTCTAGATCATTTTGCTGATAAAGCCAATTAAGCTCTCTTATGCGCTATGGACATCAACGTTCAGGAAGAAAACGACAAAATAACAGCCTCCTGTCCAACAAATATACTTCCCAAGCTATTATACAAATCGTTACAAACACCAAAAGTGAACTTTGAAAAACTACATGTATTAGGTTAACAAGTCAACTAACAAGTTTTCAAAAACTCACAATGTCTTCCCGTTTTTGTCCATTCGTGCCTTCTTTTGTACTTGCTGTGTTATTAATACCTTCTTTAAATGTTTTGAGCGATTATTTTTTTGTTTGTCAATTTGGTGGCGGTTCCTACTGTTTGAATATTGATAAAAGCCGAAAAGGTCTATGCAACATTCCGAATAAGTAACGTAAAAAAAGATCATTAACAACAAACCCGCAAAAAGCATTAGGCTCATATTTAGCCCGATACAAATTAACTAATGAATTTTCACTGTTTGAGCCGCAAAGTGCCTCGCTTTCCAAGTTCAAGTTTGACCCAAAGGGGAGTGAAATAAGTTCAAGTTAGCGAAGAGTAAGAGTCAATTACGAGCCGTCTTCCACTGTAGTAGAAACTATCTCACCCAAAAGCAAACACTGCAGTTGCAATATTTGTGCTGGTATTTTGTCATTCTTAAGTAAAATGGGTAGGAAAGAAAAAGGCTGAACACTTTTTTGATAATCTAGTAAAAACATATTCACCCAAAGGAAATACACAGGAAAATCGCTTACCTTGTTTGCCGCCTATCAGTTTAAACGATGGCCGGTACAAACGTCTCAGTTTTTGCCAGTGCTTGAATAAACGTGCTTTTTGCATTGCATATTGAAAATATATCAAGGCCATTTGCCAAGCAGGTGAAAGTTATAACACGTGATTCATATATTTGCAAATTTATTACTCAGTTCTGTTTGCTGGCAATTTATTTCATGACATTTAACAGTTAATTTGCTCTAAATATCTAGAAAATAAAAAAAATTACTTTTCTGCTTTGTTTAAATGTGAATGAAATGATAACTGATTTTACACTGGAAACTTTAGTCTCACAGGCCCCTTTTTGGTAAAATGTACACAAAGTGTATGCAGGACATGGAAAAAGATCATAACATGTGTAAAACATATTTTATAACGGCAAAGTAAAAAAGACTTAATTGTCCTTCAAATGCAATACATCGGTGTGTCGTCATTTTCTCTCTGGCGTCAATTGGCTACACTTTGAGAATTTCATTCCTTTCTCGTCAGTAAGGTTAAGTCACAAAATTCCTAATTTACACACGAGACGGGCAAAATGGACCAAAAAGAGTGACGCGTTTGGTCTATTCTTGCGTCCCAATTTACTGTGGACTTTGATACCGTACTGCAAGCGCAATAATGACCAATGAAACAAAAACAACGTGGGAAGTTTCAAATTTCCCACTTTTATAACTTGGACATGAAGTAAAATGTGTCTAAGCACCTTCCGGCTGTCAGGGTTAAAGAGGCTATGCCACAGCTGTCTAGATCATTTTGCTGATAAAGCCAATTACGCTCTCTTATGCGCTATGGACATCAACGTTCAGGAAGAAAACGACAAAATAACAGCTTCCTGTCCAACAAATATACTTCCCAAGCTATTATACAAAACGTTACAAACACCAAAAGTGAACTTTGAAAAACTACATGTATTAGGTTAACAAGTCAACTAACAAGTTTTCAAAAACTCACAATGTCTTCCCGTTTTTGTCCATTCGTGCCTTCTTTTGTACTTGCTGTGTTATTAATACCTTCTTTAAATGTTTTGAGCGATTATTTTGTTGTTTGTCAATTTGGTGGCGGTTCCTACTGTTTGAATATTGATAAAAGTCGTGACACAGCTCCTTTAATGGCAAGGTGGTCGCTTTAAAAGGATGTTAATAATACTGATAATAATAGTAAATATAAAACTTATATTGCGCATATACAATAGAAATATTTTCATATGCGCATAACAGACGATAAGATAAAAATAAGTCGAATTAAAAGCTATCATAAAAATGTAAGTCGATTAAATTTTATGTTAAAAAATAATAATAATGATAAAATAAAATAAAAACAGACAAAAACTAAAAACTTAAAAATAAATGAATAAGTCAATTAAAAAGCTATCTTAAAAAAGTACTTTTTTGAGAGCTCGCTTAAAAGATGTGAGGCTCTGAATGTTTCTGATCTCCGACGGAAGACTGTTCCACAGTTTGGGAGCAGCCGACTGAAAGGCTTGGTCACCAAGTGTGGGTAGGCACCGTGCGTTGGCTGGTACCAACAAAGTTGCATTTCTTGACCTACGATTATATCTTGACTGGGCAGCGACAGCAATAAGATCAACCAGGTATTGTGGTGCAAGTCCGTAGAGGCACTTGAATGTTAATAACACAATTTTAAATTCAATTCTGTATTTGATGGGCAACCAGTGAAGATCTTTTAAAATGGGAGTGATATGACAGATACGAGGAGTGTTAGTTACAAGTCTGGCAGCAGCATTTTGAACTCTTTGAAGTTTATTAATGAGAACAGTAGAAAGGCCATATAATAGGCTGTTGTAGTAGTCCAATTTACTGGCAATAAACGCATGGATAAGGGATATGGCGGTTTGTTGAGACAAACACTTTCTGATCCTACGTATATTGTAGTTATAATAAAAAGAGGAACGGCAGATATTATTGACATGGCTAAGCATGTCAAGATTTGAGTCAAACCATGATCCCAAGTTATTAACTTTTGTTGAAGGACCTATTCGAGATTCACCAACAACAAGGAATGAAATAATTACTTTCTCAAGTTGCTGTCTTGTTCCAAGGACAAGAAAGTCTGTTTTGTCAGGACTAAGTTTTAATCTATCCATCATCATCCAGCTCTGTACATCACGGATACAGGATTGTATAGATGACACAGCAGCAGTTTCGTTGGCGTGATCACCAGGTTTAAAGCCCAAATATAACTGAGTATCATCAGCATAGGCATGTACGTTGGGCAAGTGTTTATTAACAATATTGAACAGCTTACTGGAATAAATGACGAGTAACAAAGCACCTAGACAACTGCCTTGGGGGACCCCAAAATCGATACCAAACCGGTCTGACGATACACCATGGATTGTAACTTTCTGAGAGCGATTTGATAAGTACGAGGCGAACAAGTATAGGACTTTTCCAGACGTATGACGATCTTTACGTAGGCGCCGGGAAAAAAAAAAAGAAAATTTTCACAGTATTTATCCCAATGGTAGCCTCCCACACAGGTGTTTTTAGGGAAGCTCGTCTTTCATCCCTCCCCACGTACAACGCCCATTTGTCGGGTGGGATGAAAGAAAATACGGCATAAAGACGGGGCCATTGTAGACCGCTGTATATTGTATCTCGAGCAACTGATCTAAAGTAAAAACTGAAGACTTTACTTGTGAACATTATCAAAATTAAAGTGTAATTCATACAGTAAAAAAACATTTCTTTTTTTCTTTAAAAAAAGTGAATAAATAAACATTGATTTTAATAATTTTATTATAATTAAGCTGCGTTATAATACAAGCAGAGAGTGTGCAACTTTCAAGAACAATCGTTTTATGACTGGAATTTTTCAGCGGCCAAACACAAACAACGGTTTAATTTAAAATTTTCAAAGAAAATTTCTTTACTATTACTGATTAAACCACTGAAATAACCCCCCTTTCGTTTCTTAAAGCACTTTGCCTTTTTTTTCCATTTCTATTTGTTTTCCTTTTCTTTACCAACCACTTTTAAACTTTTTAAAATATTCTCCTCTTTCGGGTAAGGTTACAATTGTAGCTTTGGATGTCTCTGTTTTTTCTTGATGCTCCATCCACTTGAGCTGAAGGAAGGCGTGTTCAACTATCACGAATATGGAGTTTTCATCTGTTAGCTGGGTTAAAATATTAACATTCCTCTACTAGGCAACAAAGCCTGCAATATTCCGCATACATAACGTAAAAAGGGATCATTTACAACAAACCCGCAACTCGCCAGCAAGGCTCACATCTAGTCCGATACAAATTGACTAATAAATTTTCACTGTTCAAGCCGCAAAGTACCTCGCTTTTCAACTCGCTCTGGTCTTTTGAACTCTCTTCTAACACTGGCTGGGATGGAACTGGGGAGGGGAGAGAGGGGCGGTGGCTCAGGGATGCTGTCCAATATCTTCCGCTTCGCTTGCCTCGACTTGGCGCATGATGTGGTGTTGGTAACAGACAAAGATAAAGACTCTGTGAAGCTTGGTTGTCCAAAAGGAGCTAAGGAACTTTCTTCAGCATTGGCACTTGAGCAATTTTCCTGGAGGGAGATTCTGGGTAAGTAATTTTGGAGGTAGTTTAACATACCCTGATAAAAACTGGACTAGGGATATTTAATTTCCTCATTTTGATTCACTCGACGCAACAGGGATATGAACTCGTCGAACAGTTAGCTATAACTTTGAGGTGTTTACATTTATTCACGATCGTGAAGCCACTCGCCAAAATACAACTGCAGCTTATTTAGCGGACAAAGACCAGCTTGGGCCGTTTAACCGACAAAAATCATCGTCAAGTCACCAGCTTTACAGGCTGGAAATCCAGTCGTAGATCTCAAGCTTCTGTTCTTGTTCAGCACAACCAGTGTCGCGACATCAAACAACATAGCAGGCATAGCTCTATAGCATTCTGAACGTGGCGACCAAGGGAATCATTTTCCGCCACAGTTTTACTTCACCAAATGAACATCCAGATTCACAGCAACTTCGGTGATTTTTAACTAGTGTTTAAATTCTTTTTTTAAACAACATGGGCGGTCTCTTTAGTTGTCCAGCAGTGTAAATTCCTAGTATATTGATCTTTATACAGAAGGTATGATGACACAAACGTGGCCTTTTAATATGGCAGCGTGATTATGCTTTCACTAAAACGATTACTTTACTCGCGCTTATGAGCATAAAATGGTGATATTGTGCAGCGCAACCTTGTAGAATAATATTTGTATTAAACTAAGTTCCGAACGATAACAGATTCTAAGCCGGTTACGAGCATAATGGTGAGCCTAACATGTTTTGTTGTAAAACGGTAAAAAATAAGGTCATTTGCAAGTTACACTTTTTTTCTGACGTTAATATTGCTAAGTTCTGATTGTACTATTTTGTTAATCCCCTTTTTTTTTTCCTGCTTCAGCTGCTCGTTAAATGGCCTCCGCTAGGACATGTCGAGGAAAATCAGTCCACCTAATTGGAAAAAAAGCCCTGTATCGTAATTCAGGATTTAGAATTGACACCATTTAGGCATCGAGTCCGAAGTTCTGGCTGTATTATCAACTTACTAGCACTTTTTTCTTCAGAGAATCAAAGCATAAGAAAAAGAAATTTCAAAGGTAATTTTACTGTAAAATACTTACGAAGTGCTTACCTTTTTGTTATGATGTGACGAATTGAAGGCATCAGAGGGTTTCCTCGTCGCATAGTTTGCTGGCTCTATCTCGGAAGAACACATATGTGTTGCTTGTGGATACATGCGCACGGTAGTAACTTGTACATCCGCTGAAGGAGAGATGCGTTGCGGGAGTAAGATAGTCGATAACGTCCCCTGAACATTGGCCATGAAGATATTTAAATCCTAAAGGGTGGAAAAAATAGGTAGATTAAGCCTTCAAGTCCCACCAGTGACCAACATCTTTTAAGGAAATGTATAGAGATCAGACTGGAGAATTTGCATGTGGATATTAAGGTTCAGAGGGTTAAGGTATCTCTCTCCTTGAGCAACTTACTGAAGAAAAACATTGTAGGGGGAGGGGCGGGTAGAGAGGTACGGGGCAGCTGAACGATATGGCCTCTACAACACGTAACTAGCTTAATGATTTCCTACAGCTTCTGAATGTATATTATTTTGTATTCATTCATTTTCAATTGCAGAGCATAAGTTAACGCCATGCAATGGTTAAGCCAGGCTGAAATTGATGGAGAGTGAAGTTCGATAAACTGTGGAAAATAGGAATAATGTACTGACCGGTATCTTATGCTGTAGATTGTCCAATGCAGCACGCAAGTGCGGTTCTCGTGGTTTAAGAGTTAGGCACGACAGTTCACCAAATGACAAGGATGGGCATTGAAGCCGATCATCTGGTCTGACCGTTAGGTTGCTGAAACAGATGAAGTTGCGAGGCTTCACCAGATCGCCAACAGCCACCACCTGTGGAAAAATTATACCATGGTATAAGCGAGAAGACTATGGCATTATTTATTTATTTATTTATTTTATACCTCAGAGGTGAACCTTTTTTGTGGGAAGGACATAAGGGGTGTGGGGGGGGGGGGGGGGGGAGAGGTAGGCTTTAAGAGAGGCTGACTTCAATCGCCCCCATACATAATTATGCCAAAAGAACGGTAGTTTATAACCACTTAGTTTATTTTCACTAAAGGGAAGTTATTTAACCATATATTTTTTTTACGTCTATGGAATTTCGACAAAGTTTAAAGCTACGAAGTAACTAAAGCGAGAATCGTGATTGCAGTAAAGAAGAAAATAAACTTTAACGATTAGACTCTTTCTACTGCAGCTTTCAAAAGACAGCACCACATGAGGGAACTGTAAGTCAATACCTTAAGTCCTCCCCAGAACTTTATTGCCGCTAAATTCATCTCATCGTCGGATATATACACGGTCTGTACACTAGAACAAAACACAAAAATAAAACCCGTAAATACTTCAAGTGGAAGTGGTGTTCATGGTCGAGTAGTTCCATCACATTTACTCCTGTTTTTTTCTAGGTTTTTCTTTTTTTGCCAAGTGCAAAACCTACAAGTTGTCATAGCATTAGTCCCCGTTGTTGTTGTTTTTTTTTTAACGACTCGACTCAGGAAATTATAGTAACCATGTCGGCTAAAATGCAAGTGAGCGTATCTCTATGCCATTTTTTTAGTTCTCTGCAGGGTGACTTTCGTTGCTCTATCTTGCCCTAATTATAGCAGTTGGACTAATTTTCCAAAGAACATGAATTAGCCAACACGCCGTCACAACATGGCCTCTTTACTTTACTTGAAAAACTCATTAATTATACATAAAGAAAAAAAAAACAAAAGAAATTAATGTTTAATGAGTGTCTTTATATCTGATAAAGACACGACTAAACTATACTTCTAGTTTTTTAGACCAAAATAGCGCAGGTCTAAATATTAGAGCAAGAATAAGTTGACCTATATCAGAGATTTTAAAGCCGTTTATTAAAAAGCTTGGAGTTGTGTATTATCAGGCGTAAAAACTCTCGGCTCTGTCTCGAGTTTTTAAACCTAATAATACACGCCTTATAATGTTCGTTTTTTAAACGGTACTTCCCGGATAATTTTACTTACATTTCTTTAATAGTGTCAAATTAAATGCAACATTATTTCTAATGATGATGATTATTATGACGACGACACGATGATGGTGATGATGAAAATGACGATGGCGATGATGACGAGGACGACAACGAAAACGACGACGATGATGTTGCGGATAATGATAACATACTCTTAAAGAGATGACCAACGACTACTTTGTATCCGCGATTGCTTGCATACCTTGAGTTGGAAAAACAAGAAAGGGGAGTACAGAAAATAACCACTCCAACAATATCCACTTCTGAGCACAGCTGGGACGAACCACTACGCAACTGATCAAAAGAACATGCCTGCATGAAAAACGATGACAACCAGTCACCTCTCTATAAGCCTGACACTTCTCTAAGACCCATTCCTCACGTATCTGGATATTTTTGAATCCGCAAATTTTTCTTTCCGATTGTAAAAATTTCCACGTCCACACGCAGCGTATTCAAATCGAACTTTCTCGTCCACAAGTACGCGGATTCACTCTCATTTCGGCAGCTGGTTTGAAAATTGATCTTTGGCTAATGCGAAATTTTTCTCACCATTCTTCGGCAAAAAAGCGTTTTCGCTGACAAAACTGTCCCATCAAGCACTAGTTTGCTCCTTTAACTTCTTTATTGGTGTCTAATTCGTCCGTCCGACATCGAAAGGAGCCGTCCGCGCCACCGCTTGGCAAAATTGAAGTGTACAGTAATAATAGTTACGTTTAACTGTACACGAGTAAAACTGAAGTTTAAGAAGTAAAGAAGGGATAACATTGCGCTCGGCATCATCTTGAATATTCACGATAAAAAAACCTGCCTCGATCTTGTTACGTCAGTGGATGAAAAAAAATATCCGGATCAACCGTCCACACGATTCCTGATTCATAGCTCATTCAAAAATTTCCACTCTGGAGAGCGGATTAAAAAATTTGCCAATTAGTATGCCGGATTTACCGGATACGTGTGGACGAAAGCCGAAAGAGTTGCAGATTCAAAAATATCCGGATACGTGTGGAGGAGGCCTAAGGTGAACAGGGATGGTTGGTCCCTGGTTGATTTAACACTTTTAACCCTAATATTAAAATTGTTATTCTCATTTGTTGTCCCTATATGTTTTCAATAAAAGCAGTGGGGAGAATTTGTTGAAGTATCAGTTAGACTCATCTTTCCTGATCATGTACTCAATTCTCATGACCAGTCTGTTTTCTAAAGAATTGATATTATAAGGAGAAATTTCATGCTGATCACTCTTAGGCCTTAAAGGGTTAAAGGCAAGATCAACTTTAAAAAAAAACACCCGTCCACTAGCTTGCCCAGGCGAAATAAAGAGTTCATACCTTGCGGGCGAAGTAACTAGTCGTCACATTCGCATCAATGGGTAGTGCTTCATATCTGGTCGTCCTAGATGCAGTCAACTTGAATGAATCATGTCCAATATTAGTACCGTTTTGTAACCGATTTTGAATCAAAATAACACAAAAATTGATGGAATCAAATGACCGGCCCCAAAGGTTCCTCGACTCCCCCGTCTAACCCTCATTCACAAAAAAAAAAAAAACAACAACAACAATTTAGAATAACAAAAAGGAAAAATGGAGAACGAAAAATCTTAACTCTATAATACGAAGAGAGGTTTACATTTCTAATAACAGAGGTTTTAGAAAAGAAATTGAGAATAAAAATTAGCGATAGCAATGAATGACGTTTCAATGACTCCATGTCATCATTTTCAAATTGTTGTATTTTTTAGTTCCTTGAGTTCATTATATAGGGAGTTGCGTGCGAAAGTTTAATTGCATGTGATTAAAAGAGAAAAATGCAATATGAAGTGTAGAAAGTACTGATTATCAAAAAAAAAACCTAAACTGAACACCCAATCTGACTCTTTCAAAGCAAAACCATTTGCCTGATAATTAGCACCTTTTACCCTTCACATTGTATATCGCTAGGTTTACATTTCGAACCAAAACACAAGTATATACAATGACGTTTTCGATTTCTACAAAGTCATGTTATCACTACAATATCTTCAATAGACTATCAAGTTAATTTTAGTCTTCGGAAATTTAGGCCCACTATGAATACTTAAGGATTTTTCGGCAACCACGTCTACTTCTTTTTCGACTGTCGACGTACCTGTAATTCCTGGGCACCTAGTCGACACCTGAGAAGAGAGGGTGTGTGACAATTTAAGGAGATATATATATATGCAGTTGAAGTTGAGGGTGCACATGAAGCATATGTTTACTTAGAAGTATCACTTGTTCGTTGTATATTCACCGTGAGATGTCACGTACAATAATGAATACAATAGATAACGGTTTCCCCAGGTAATGGGGAGCTTGAGTAACAACGACAAATACGGCAGCTAAAACGTCACTTGTTGCTGCTGTTTCATTATTTATTTATTTTATTGATTCATTTTTTTACGAACTTAATAGCGATTATTCCATTCGTGGCCAAATAGGAAATGCTGAGGTAATGGTTTGTATCACTTACAATTGCTTTTAAGCAATAGTACTTTTGAGCAATAGTATTTGACAATTTAAAAATTGTCAAATGCAGGTGAATTTCCTTGGAAATGAATTCCTAAGGACCGAATGCAAGTTTTGAAGGACAAACGAAAAATCGTAGTCGTTTGTGGAGTTACGACCTCCGTAAAGCGTCGTACAAGGTAAGTTAAGGTGGTTCGATAGGATTTTTAACGGTCAATACCTCCCAAGGTATTGACGTTGACGTCGTGTGGTGGCGGCAAAGAAATGTACAAAAAATCATGATGCAGAGTTCGAGTTACTGTTTTGCCTATTAACCTATTGCTTAACATGTTCGTTGTCGCCGATGTTGTCATTAGCAAAACCCCCTAATGGCTTAGGCAGAACAGTTTTCAAAAGCCCCAAGTGTAATAAGTCATAATCTTCAATCAATCCTCTGCAATGACCCATGCGTGAAACCTTTTGTCTATGTATTGCTGGTACTTATTTCTACATTTCAGGCAGTTTTTGATTAGCCGCCAAAAGGGGGACTTGATTTATTAGCGTGACACAGCTCAAGCTTAAAAATTGCTTTACCTGACACCAGCTGCCGTAAGGTGATATATCCTCAGTCGAGATCCCTCACTCAGTAGTTGCATTAAATCTTCGCTTGCTCGCCAGATACTCAATATAGCATCTGTGATTTGGACAAATATTAACCATTTCACTTCTAAAGCTAAATATCAGGCTGATAGAGGTATAGCTTAAACATTGAAGCGAGGAAGAATCTGCTACTGAGCATTTCAGTGAAAATGGTACGAGTTGTTTTTCAGTATTTCATGTAACGTGAGATTTGAATGCTTCTTGTAAACTACTTTGTCACAAATTTACAAATACTCTTATGGTGTCTGATAATCAATTGATACTTCAAAGCCTTATATTCATTCTAAATTGATCAATACTTACTTTCTTTTGTACGGTATCTGTAGTCAGTAATCCAAACTTTCAGTAGAGGGACCACATTTCGCTTCAACTGACACTGAGGGAAAACCAATTTGATATTATTATTATTACTACTACTATTATTATTATAACCATCATCATCATTTTCATTATCATTATTTCAAAAGTAGCTATGAATATCGACATCAAGGACCAGCTACCTCTTCCTCCTGCTCTTGCCAAAGTAGTTCAAACTTTCTCTGTAATTCAGCGCATTTCTTTTCCTGTATCAAGCGCTGGTATTCCTCCAGAGCGGTCACTTGGCGTTCATCGAGACATTCCTAAAAGAGAGGAAAGGGTTGTTTGCGATTACATTCGACGAAATCCCCCCCCCCCCCCCCCCCTCCTCCTCCACTTCCACCGCCACGCTCAAAAAGAGAAAGACGCTTGGGAACACAGAAAGTATCTAATAAAAATCAAGACCCCCTTGTAGTTAGTATCCATATACAATGAAGTTCACGGTAGTTATAGGTCAGTCTCACACACCTTTACCGCGTCGGGGTCAGACGCTCGTGTAAGAGCTTCGTAGATTTCCCTTCCATCACTCAGCTGACTTAAATCGCGGGATGAATAAGATCGACGACGAAATTTGGTTGTTCTTTGTGTCTCGATTTCTGAATAAAAAAGTAATAATAATTAACACCGGACGTTACGGGAAGAATTTATTCAAAATTAACGATATGGGCATCGCTTGTGAGCATATATACCAATGAATAAAAAATAAAGAAGGCAGTTTTAGGTTATTTCATAGAATTGCAGTCCACTCCAACGTATAACGGGCAGCTCCTTTAAAGAGATTTCTAGAGTTTTTGCCTTCCGTTCGTCAGTAAATTTCTGTGACTGTCTTTAAGGGACTAACCGAACGTTAGCGCCAAGCGGTGTGGGTCTAAAAGAGGGTTAAATAACGTCACAGATTTTACTGAAAGTATCAAACCTGGCTGTCCTGATTCTTTTTCAAACTCCTCTTGTACCTGAAGAAAAAGCTTCTCACGTCGCTGTTGACGATCGGCTTCAAACCTTTTGGCTTCTCGCTCTTCGAGGCGAGAATTTCGAAAAACGTTTGTCCCGTCAGGCATCTTTTCCATCCACTACAAAAAAGGATAGAGCATATCAGAACATAAACAGTTTTTAAATAGAAACGCCAACCATAACTGAGGGTGCTATTTAGCCTGCAAAGAAAGTCGTGTCCTGGGCTTGTGAATTTTGCTTTCGCAATCGGGCTGGTGAATTCTAATATCGACTAACTTGCGCAATGGGTAAGTGAAGTTTTACATTGTATAGTAAGCTGTAAAACCGACTTTTTGGCGCCTAGCTACTGCCCATAACGAAAATAGCGTTTACTTTTGGCTCTCTATGTTTTTCTTCAAAATAAATCAGTGGTTTTAAGTTCAAATAGCACATTCAAAACCAAATACATTTCTTGTCTGAATTTGTGTCGGAGGTAATGCCCTTTGGTTGTGTAAGTGGTTAACGAAAGAGTCACGAGTTAGTCTCTCACCTGAACAGGGTACTGTCTTAATACAACAACATCAATGCAGCCTGTGAATCCCCCATCACAAAATAAAGAGACCAGCGGTAATGGAAAAGCACGCACGTGACTATGGAAACCAAGCTTTGCATCCCAAAGAGCACGTCGGGTGGAATTAGCGTGGAGTCGAAGCATCAACGAGGAAGGAGCCTGGTACAAAAAAGACGCATTTATCATGCAGATTATAGATTCAAACCTGTTTAACTGCCGTTGATTTAGATGTTTCAAAAATATTCTTTTTCATCATTAACCTCTCGGCCACGGCAGTGAGGATGCGTTTTAAAACACGACGAATTTCATCCATATCGGTACAGGAAAGAGAAACATGTAAAATACGTTATGTACTCTGTTAAATGACTCCCTTAGGACATTTTGTCTCCCTGTGAGAGGGGACCTAATGAGCTCCAACTAACCATTTGCCTGAGGGTAAAAAGAGAAATAATTTGAATTGTACTTTGCAGTAAGTTCTCAAACGGTGATTGCTCTCATTATACACAGTTGACGACCACATACTACAAAAGACTCAAGTGTACCTCGAGCGGCGATACAGCTTGTTCTGATCCCACCAACTCCGCTCCATAAACACAAAGTTTTTGTCCCACAATAAGTTTCCCGTCGTTCAGCAATCTGGTGAGTGGCCTGTCCAGCAATGCACGAATGCTGTACCAGCCATCAGTCAACTCTATCACAGAAGAACTCTGAAAATAGAGTACCAGTTATGATTTAAAACAGGAAGAACTGTTCAGCTTTGATTCGAGCGGTCTCTCTCTTATTCTTGTGCCGAATTTGTTTGGATTGAACAGCTGAATTTTGCCGCAACGCCAAAAAATCTATCAAGCACAGCTTGCACAGCACATTTATAAACTTGTCTCTTAGTTTTGTTTGCTTTGCTTTACATGTCGAGAAAGAGAATTGAAGAGAAACAAATTTCCAGGAAAAAATACGCAAGGTATTTCATTGAGCTTCTGACAGAACGTTCCCCTTCAACAACACATTACTTCAAACAAATCGAGCTACATTCTTTATTCTGCTTTAGATTCTCTTACACTTTTAAAACATTTTTTTGTATTTTCTCCTGGAGATAGAACCTACGATAGCACGTACATACAGAGCACAACAGACGAATAGCCTGTGACAAAATATGTAAACATATATATGATTACACTGAAGACACCAACCACGGTTTTGTTAGAAGATCCCTGGACATCCTTTCCACCATCTTTGTCTTTCTGATCTAGAGACGCACCTTCAGTTTGATTGGGTGTTACCGAGACACTAGTTACACAGAGAACCATAGTGCGGCTCGACACATCATCACGTTCCAGAATCTTCTTCAGAGCAGACCTTCAAAACAATCGTAATAAATCAACCGTCGTAGCAGCAAGAATACCCAAAATGTACTCGTGAGGTATATACGATACAATGTATTATGAAAACTAAACAAATAGAAAAAAAACTGGAGTTTCCATTTATGTTACAATCCAGTATTTGTTCGACCAAAACTAGCAAACCCAGTACACTAAAGTAAAATCACCACTGGAAATTACTGCTCGCATGAGGCTGCTTCTATTTGAACTGTGTCACAGGCTATCAAAACAGGGCACATTATTTGCTTTTAGAAAAGAACAACAACATCAGCAAAAACAACTTGTCATTTATTTTATTCTCTTTACAAACAAATTACATTATTGTGAGTTATTGCGGTAGTTTTAATTGAAATCCACCAGTCTAAAATAAGGATTTTGCATCTACATTTTACTAACTATTACCTGTTGCTTTGATCAATTTCCCTATCATATCTGTACTTGAGCTGGCACAAAACCCAGTCTGGAGTCAAACATCTAAAACAAATACACAACGACAAGAGTAACAAAGCGGCATAACCAAATGGATCGGATAGCGGTCATATCCTATTATTATTATTATTATTATTATTATTATTATTATTGTTATTATTATTATTATTATTATTATTATTTTATTTTTTTTGTTTGTTTGTTTGTTTTTTTTATGATGATGATGATGATATTATATTATTTCTTAGCTTAAATGCCATTCCCGCGCTATTGTTGCTATGAAACTTCACTGCCAACCCAGCCCTTATCCTGTCATCAAGACTACTCAAGAACGAGGGGGTGAAAATTCTTTGTAAATAAACGAGACTATTACCTTCCAGCAAAATGACGTGGAAAAGCTACCTCCATTGCAGCTAGCTTCCATATGATCCATCTGTAATGATTGGCTATCCACTCTTCACTTATCAATTGTTTGTCTACCCCTGGTGTGCTGAGAAATGCGCTGAGAAATACATTTCAAAGGTCAACTTTAACTTAAAGCCTGCTAAGGATTCTATGGGCGGGCTATCATATCAGTAAACTACAGAGACATCTTTTAAAACTCTTTGCAAGTAGGCAGTGTATCTGGATAGTCAGGGTCCTATCTTCTCATAGTCTAGTATATGAGCTGCCTTGAAGGAGACCTAGTCTACTTTTGTCTGTTTAGCCGCCATTGGAAAATCAATCAAATAATCAGTCAATAACTCAAAAAATCAATCACAAAGAAAAGAATAAATCAAAGAACTCGACAATGAGACAAAAACCCAAAGACCAAATACTGAAAACAAACCAACCAGCCATATTCCATAAAACGACACCCTGTCACCTAAACATCTCCGTTATGATCCCTTACCTTTTTATCTCCTCCAGACCAACCATGCCATCGTCTCCAGCATACAGCAGTCCTCCGTCCTCTGTCCTCGCCCCCTCTTCGCCGGTTAAGACTGCCTCGCTTAGATACTTCCTGCCCATAAATCGGAATGAGCCAGCATTGGAAGAAGTAACAGACAACACCTCAAGTGAAACACCCAGTTCAAGCAGCTGAAAGAAAATGAAAGAAGTGACGGCTGGAACAAAGTAATCCATTCGGAATTCTACCAGGCTGAGCGCAAGAATGGCACATACTAAAAACTATTTCAAACGATATAATAAATAATACATAACTATTTAGAGGTAAGACTGGTTCTTTGTTTAACTGATTACTGTTCGAATTGCAATTCGGAAATATTGGTTTTTGAGGAGAGACCGGAGTACCCGGAGAAAAACCTTTTGGTGCAAAGGAGAAAACCAACAACAAACTCAGCCCACCTATGGTGTCGACGCCGGGATTCCAACCCGGGCCACATTGAAAGGAGGAGAGTGCCGTTAATATTGCGCCAAGGCCACACTTGCCCCCGTAATACTATGCGATAGAGGTGTTATCATGACATGACTCCTCGTCAACCTAAAGGGACTGTGTTATGCTAAAATATTTTACATTTAAGAATTACAGGCCATCGTACCTCTGCAGTAGTAAATCCACCGGGTGTAGCGTTTCCTGTCATTTCCCTAATTTTCACCCTTCGATTACCACGACGAACTTGAGAAAGGAATCCCGGCTGAGGTTTGACTTTACAGTCCGTCTTTGATATCAAAGCAATAAACAGGTTAGTGATCAGGTAAGCAGGCTTTAGCTTATTACTTTATGTTACTACAGCTAGGGTGGGTTATGGCAACTAGGAGAAAAAAGGGTAACTAATATGAATTTTCCAGCAAATTACATTCAGAGATGTCTCATTGATTGTAGCGACAAACTTGAGAGGATGTCAAGTTAAGCTCTGACTTAAGCATGGTCTTAGATACCGAAGCAAAAGGCAGGTTAACACGACACCCAACAAATTTTCGACCGGCTCAAAAATTTGATCACACACTTTTAAACACTGAACCATTCAATATTTTCGCTCTGTTCAAAGGTTAGACTATCCCGGGCAACAGTAGAGAGTGTTTTCCTTTACGGCAGTGAAACATTAACTCTAAGAAAAAGCACTGAAAAGCAAGTTGTTGGTGCCTATACTAGACTGCTTTGCACAGCACCAAACGTTTCTTGGAAAGACCACATCACAAAATTAATAAAGATCTGTACGGTTATCTCCCAAAAGTTTCTAGAGAGAGTAGCTTGGCATTGTGTTAGACAAAAAAGAGGAGGCATCGAAGCTTGTGTTGTGGCAGCCACAACACGAACAAAGTAAGATAGGAAGACCCAGGACCACATACGTACACACTCTGCTTGAGGACACCGGATTCGCCACTCTCGGAGAACTCGGAACGACAGTGCTAGACCAAAGGGACTGGCGAGGGAGAATCCATATCCGAACTGGCACTCGACCATACTAACTAACTAACTAACTAACTGTTCAAAGGAACTTTGAACGGCTAGGCGTCTTAATTTTGGTACAGTTCCGGTGGTTCCGTGTAAACGGAGCACCTAACCGCATCAATTTTCAACCGGTCGAAAATTCGTCCGCTGCCGTGTGAACGAAACCTTGCCGTAAGCTTAATGGTAATTAAACACAAATCAGGAAGTAAGAACTAAACCAACCTCGGATAATTCTGTCCTACTTTTCGAATTAAATGTGGTGTTAGGGGATGAAATCTTTAGCTTTTTCGAAGAAGGCTCTACGTCTACGGCTCCCGGGCTCTCCAATGGCTCGAGGATGGGACATCCAGGAGCTGTACAGCGCACCAGCGGGGAGACGTTCCTGCTGACAACCTGCTTTCGATAAGGCGCAACAAATGGCGGCCGTGGTCCACGCATTCTGCGGCATGCTGGAGAATTTATCGGAGTGCTTGTTCTTGGAACATTGAATGTTTTGGTCTTCAAGCTGCTAGGTGTGACTGCTTGTGATGGCCTCGGGGAGCGGTTACAATCTGTGTCAATGTGGCGCCTAAATTTTCCACAACAAAATGCCAAACTTAGTTCCTGACAAAGGTCTTTAAAATACTCCATACCGCGTTCACTAACAGTCTGTTCATACTTTTTTGTGGCAAAATGCAATTTATGCGAAGCTAAACTCGAAACAATGCTGGCCAGCGGGTTCTTTTGTAGTGGCTCCCGTTCCACGGGGAAACCCCAGGGAAATTGAAGAGCTTGATGACTTTACAGCGTTCAAATGGCTGGTCTTCATTGCACAATTAAGAGTGTTTTGCGTTTAAGCTCCCTTGTGCTGATTTCTTCCCTGTCCCTCCCTCCCTTCCAGGTAAGTGTGTACTGTATCTTATTTCCACTGATCTAGTTGGTCAGTGTGAAGGTGTCGGTGGTGGTTGCCGCTCACTGGTTGCCTTGGATACGTTGTGTTTGCCTCTTTTGCGCTTGGCACCACCATCTTATAGAGCACCTACACCCAACATTATCTATTCTTGATGAGGTTAAGGGCTTAACAAGATCATTTACACTTTCTTGCATACACGGATCAGCCGGAAGCAAAGATCAAAGATGGCCGCGAGCTTTTAGCTCCGTGGAACCACTCTATCCTTTCAATTAAGAATCCTTTTTATTTTTCAAACTATTAGGGCAAGATATTAGTTTCACTATGTTTGCCCTTTTTCTTTTATTTCTTCAGTTGATTATTCTTTTCTGTAAACTTGTTTATTCTACTAAGAAATAAAAAGAAATTTACTCTTACTTAGTTAATAAACTTTCGCGAATCCCTAGTGATGAGATGGAATACCATGATCTTGTTAACCTATTCAATCCTGGACTACGTAATGGCAAGATTATTTATCACTAAAGCTTTTACATAGGTATACGAAATCCCATGGTGTTACCATTCAATTAAAAACCTCTTAGGCAGAACTTTTGCATGGTGATATTTATTTCTTCCAATTTTAGAAGGTAAATTTTACGATTTTGTGAGCTTTTCTTTTGCCCTACTAGGAGTAAGAGTAGTAATAAAAGCAGAGAAATACCTTGGAGTACTCGCACTTTGTACGTTATCGACCCTGGCAAGCCGAGCCCGCAGGGAGGTGTTAAAAGATCTTGTCCTCCGATCGTGTAAAACATCTGAAAAGAACCATAGCAATGCCAAACCAGTTACTCATTACAAACTGCATACTCTATGCTGTTCCACCCCGTGGTTCCACTACAATTTACTGTTATTAGTCAGTCTCTTACTTTGAGGCAGCTTTCCATTTGAAAGCGAGTTTCCCAAATATCTTTTAAGTACGTTTTGAAACTAACCTGACGGAGTAGTTGTGCGAGGTTTCATTCCATTTCGTGAACTGAACATGCCTTCGGTACACTGCAACTGAAATTTCACTACAAAATTACATCACATTATTACCCTAACAAGGGCTTGTTTTTAAAGAAATTTGCTGCCGTCAGTAGTTGGTTTGGGGTTGGGGAGGTGGAGGGGGTGGAATATAAAAATTGGGGTTAATGGTGAGTTGATAAACCGTTAACATAAAAGTCAAAAGCTGACATTTGGCTTGCCCCTCTACAAAGCGAGCCCAAAGGGATACCGCAGACGAAAGGCTGGTGCATAAAACGTCAGCTTTGGATCTCTTATGCTGGATAGGCAATTTGCTTTAGAAACTCAGTCGATAACGGCAGATTTGTAATGCCGTATTAAAATAGGAAAAATCAACTTCAGTTTTAATAGTTAGTATAGGTAATAGCATGATTTGTAGTGATATTTCGCATAAATACCACGAGTGATATTTCGAAATTGTTATACTTAATTTCACGAGCCGTTAGGCGAGTAAAATTTGAGACAATTTTGAAATATCACGAGTGGTATTTTTACCAAATATCACGTACAAATCATGCTATTATCTGTTTTTACCACTAGCCGCAAAGGTTTGTAATTTTCACATGTAGGTATTTCAAATTAAGCTGAAATACCACTGCTCTAAGCCAATCAGATTGCAAAAATTTCTCATGTAGTGGTATAAGCATTAAAATTCAAGGACTTTCCAGCGCCGACTGCAATTTTCAAGGCCTTGAATTTTTATTTTAAAAATCAAGGACTTTCAAGGATTTTCAAGGTGCGAACCAACCCTGTACTTTCACACTGCGGCACCGGACGAATTTTCGATCAGCTGAATAATTTGATAGGACACTTCGTTTACATGGAACCGCTTTATATGTTCGCTCTGTTCACACGGAACGGACAAACTAGGTTGAATTTTAACTTTTCTTAGTAGTTTACCATCTGCCCATGGGCAGAACTTTATTTTGCCCAATCCAAACTGGCATTTTTCAGCTGAGGAGGTACTCCGTATCTATGCAACCAAAAATGTGCTGTAAAAAATTGAGACGATCATACCGCGCCTGCCAGTTTTTCACGTACATCTAATGTTAATAAATCACCTTGAGATTCAAGAGACGTAAAGTAAAAGGATTACCAAACAGTCTCAATTTTTTTTGACCGTCCGGAAGTTCTGTCTACCTATTGGTGGAACTATTGTTATTAATAATTAAATTGCAAAAAAAAAAACAAACAAACAAACAAAGAAAACAAATACCCGTTTTAAACTTTAAAAAGGGTATTTGCTTTCTTTTTTTTTGTTTCGAATGATTCAAAACTTACAGACAGACAGTTACTTACTGGAGATGAGTGACGCCTCGTTAGGTTATGATTTGAAGCAAACACGACTCCTGGATACAAGGAAAAATGCAAAACATATTGCCTTGAGACTTCGAGTGGAGTTGTCCTTCACACCTGCAGTATCTCAATGATTTCAATTTTATGCTTGACAGCTTACTTTCAAGCGGTTTTTGTCTAAACTCTTACGTTTACTGCGCGCTGCAATCTAAATTGCTATTATAGTTACTATAGTAGCACGTCTGATACCATATAAATAATTTGTCAGAATATAAGAGAGCTGGAGAGGATCCTTCAAGCTCTTCGCATTGTAATGAACACTTTCTACGGGTTCAGGATATAATGCTTTGGTAAGTGCCGAGGTGAGGAACAAAACGCCGTTTCGGTTTACAAAATGGGCTTACAAGATATTCTATGGTGGCTACTGTTAGGGTTACCTGATTGACGTTTAACTGTCCTTCTTTCCTCGAATGAAACTTCAGCTTCCGACGTGTCAAACGAACTTCTCTCAGCAGCAGATCGCTCTTCCTTCTCATTAAGGTACTCCGAGAGATCCATAAATGATTCATCAGCAAGGAGAGCTTCGGAGCTTTCGAGCACCTCACGCGTCACGACCTGGTCATGCTCAGAAAGGTGACTCTCTACTGGTAAAGGCATAACAACACCTTCCACCTCAAAAGAAACAGCAGGGGCTGTACTATTTCGTTTGGGTTCTGTGTGAAATGGAGGATTTCCTGAATTCGAAGACACTGAACAATTATGACTGTCGATACTAGCCATTGTTTCTCTCGCCTTAGCGAGCGCCGAATCAGAGATTTGTACCGATTTACCAGCCGCAGTTTGAAAGCCAGAGAAAGTAGACCGACTAGTCGTGCAAGGCTGACCTTTGTCAACCTTCTCTCCAAATGTTTTGTCAGTTAGATTCACTAACTTCGCTGCCTTCTCCAAAGTTTCGCCAGTCTTTTCAGCGCTCAGTCTACTTTCAGGTTGAAACTCAGAAATAAAACCGCTTCTACTCAGTCGTGAAGATACAGCGTTGCTTTTAGTACTCCATTCAAGAGATTTGTCAATCTGCTTCATTATTACCGTACCTTTATCAAGTGCTTCTTTAGAAAGTTCAACACTCCGTCCGCTTGCCGTTTGAAAGCCAGAGAAAACTGTTTTACTCCTTTGACAAGACGGGGTATTGGCCTTGCTTTCTTCAAGAGATTTGTCAATCTGCTGCATTATTGCTGTCCCTTTCTCAAGTGCTTCTTCCGAGAATGTAACTTTTTGTCCACTAGCCGTTTGAAAGCCAGAGAAACTTGTTTTACTCCTTTGACAAGATGTGGGATTGGCCTTGCATTCTTCAAGAGATTTGTGAATCTGCTGCATTATTGCTGTCCCTTTCTCAAGTGCTTCTTTAGAAAATGTAACTTTTTGCCCACTTGCCGTTTGAAAGCCAGAGAAACCTGTATTACTGCTTTGCCAACATGCGGTATTCTCCTTGCTTTCTGCAAGAGATCTGTCAATCTGCTGCATTATTGCTGTGCCTTTCTTAAGTGCTTCTTCCGAGAATGTAACTTTTTGTCCACTTGCCGTTTGAAAGCCAGAGAAACCTGTATTACTGCTTTGCCAACATGCGGTATTCTCCTTGCTTTCTGCAAGAGATCTGTCAATCTGCTGCATTATTGCTGTGCCTTTCTTAAGTGCTTCTTCCGAAAATGTAACTTTTTGCCCACTTGCCGTTTGAAAGCCAGAGAAACCTGTTTTACTTCTTTGCCAAGATGCGTTATCGTCCTTGCTCTCTTCAAGAGATCTGTCAGTCTGCAGCATTATTACTGTGCCCTTCTCAAGTGCTTCTTTAGAAAATGTAACTCTTTGCCTACTTGCCGTTTGAAAGCCAGCAAAACTTGTTTTACCACTTTGACAAGATGTTGTATGGAACTTACTTTCATCAAAAGATTTTTCAATCTCCTGCATAATCATCGCCCCTTTTTTCATCGCCTCTCTTGACATTTTAACGCTGATACCACTGGCGGTTTGGAAGCCCGAAAAACCACCTCTACGCTTTGAATAAGGGGCACAGTTGCCTTTCGTGGGAGATTTTTCTATCTGCTTCATAATCGATACAGCCTTCTGAAGGGCTTCGTTTGACAATGCAACCCTCTTTCCACTTGCAGTTTGAAAGCCAGAAATACTTGTGCCATTTTCTTCCGTAGACAATTCATCATCCATAGCAAATGAAATGGGATGATATGAAGCACTTTTTCTTTTCCCTCCTTCAAGACATGTTTCAGTACCTTGCGTTGTCTTCGCTCTGTTATTCATTGACTCACTGGACAATGTACTGTCTTCCTTTTCGGGAGTTTGGAGGGATCGGTCTATCTGTTGCATTATTTCAACCCCTTTCTGCACTACCTCAGTTGACAGCATTAAGTTCTTCCCAGAGGCTGTTTGAAGAGCAGGAATACTATTATTATTAATATTATTTTCGCTAGCGGAATGAAAGCGACCTACGTTTGAAACCAATGAAGACGTCTCCCTCACGTTATCACAGTGCTCCTCTGACGAGTCTTTCAAACGCATTTCACAAATGTTGTCATCATTCTTGCACTTACCAGCAAATAGAGAATTCTTTTTAGTTTTACCGGCTGTGATTGAAATATTAAGAAACCCACCTGAGCTTTGACGTTCGCTACTCAGATTATTGTCAGTTTCAACAGTTGTACTGTTAATTACGGCTGGCTCTGATATAGGGGCTGACTTAAGGCATTGACTGTTAGAACCGTCACGACCTCCAATGCTTCCTCTCAAAAATTGTGGACCGTTGGAATCAGGAGTAGGGTTTTTTACCTCAGCGACCATTTTAATTCTTTCGTTTTCTTCTGTTATCGTCTTTAAGGAATCTCGCCGTTTTCGCTTGCAGTCATTCAGTAAATCCTCAAGTAGCGAGTCATTATAGTCATCGGTTTGTTTAGTTTTAACCTCGTCAACTTTTTGCAAGTCATAGTTTTCATTTGCACTGGCTGAAGCAGTACAAGAGGCAAAACGTGGAAATTCTTCGCGCTTTCGTTTCTTCACGCCACCCAAAGGGATCCTTGATGCGGTCGCCACAATATTTCCCTCCCCTTTAAAAGGCAATTTCTGGCAATCAAGGAGAGTGCCATTACCGTCCCTCTCTGAGGTCCTTTGTTTGTTTGTAGCTCTGCCATCGCAAAGTTCGCCCCCTTTTCTAGTTGGAACACTGCGGTTTAGATTCAACTCAGTATCGATTTCTAGTAATGTTTTCTTCGCATTTCTGAATGCGGCTTCAGAGACATGGACCTGTTTACCGCTAGCCGTTGAAAAGCCAAGAAACTCCGAAGGTACCGATGATGACGCATGCTTTTTGATGTAAGAATTGATTTCTTCGCCCGCTCCAAATTGCTGCAATTCACGTTCTACGAGTCCATTCCCTCGGTAGCAAGAATGCTCACTGTTTACAAATGGTGTTTCCTCGCTTAATGTGGTGACTGAATGCTCTCTTTCGCTTTCTCTGTTCACAGCCGCCATTCCTCCTGCCTTCGCTTGAGTAAATTCGTTCAGAGAGTCTGACACGCATTTGTCTCTTTCACTACTATGGAAACTTAGATCCCTCTTTCCAATACTAGAACCTGTCTCTTTGCCTTCAATCGAATAGGTAAAATTTATTTCAGGCTTAGGGGATGAGCAACTCAAGACATTCAACCCAACTTTAGCACAATTTGCCTGAGGAGGTGACAATAGAGTTTCTACTGGGAACTGGCTCAGTGCGTCCATATCGAAAAGAACATCATCGGTTTTACTTGTTCCATTACGTTTATAAGCCTCAAAGGTTAACGACGTCTTTGCTTCACTCATGGTCGATTCTGTCTCTTTATCATTGTCTGTACCAGCGTCATCGACAGAAGACACAACGGCGGTATATCTGTCAGGTTCGCAAATCTCGTCAACTTTAAGTTTTTCCGTTACTGTTTTTTCACCGGTAGCACCGTTGCAACAAATTGTTCGAACCTCTGTTCCATCGTTGACTCTTCCCTGAAAGGGTTTCTCTAGTGTAGTTGCCTTATCTTTTCTCGGAGATGACAAGCTGTCAACAGCTACCGCAGTTTCCCTGGCACGCTTCCCTTTGTCTGATTTGGTTATGTGGCTTGAAGTTGGGTACAAGAACCGTTTTGGTCTGCTGGATCGCCTTAACCCAGAAGCTATGCACGAAGAACTTCTGAAAAGTTTACAGGGATCATTTGCGGATGATCGAGGCGTAACGGTCTCAGCAGTCGGATTGATTCGGTTGCTAGACAAGGCTTCACTGACGTGTTCAATTGTACATCCTTTACCTTCAATCCCTTGGTCCATTACTGTTCCCGCTGCAAAATCAGTAGTTTCATTCCTTAGTATTGCTGAGTCACCTCCTGTGGCAATTGGTCGGCTTTCAGGGTGTTCTGTAAGTTCATCTCTTGCAGTCTTGTTAAAGGCAACGTCAGTGTGAAACGAATGGTTGTTGGTGATTGGCGACAGTGAGGACCCTGGGAAGACAATAGAAACTGAAGTCAGAGCTACGTTGGGAGAGATAAATGGAGCGGAACGGCCAAACGTATATCTCCTTTTTGTTTCCATGAAGGACCTCGGTGGCAAATAAGGTCACTTAACGGCCTCCACGCTTCTCTATGGCACGGAGCAGCTCGAATTTTGAGGTGTTCTAATAATATGTCAAACCATAGGGGTCAAAACTTAAATGTAACTTACTGCCGTACACGAAAGTATACATGTAGATTACGTTTTCTCTTCAGAATATGAATGATAAATTCGACTGCAGGTTTTGTTTTTTACTATTATTCAGTTAATTATTACCTATTATTTAATTTATCCTCACTGTTCGCCAGCCTTAACACACTGATAGAAGCCTTTTTAGAGCAAAAAAAGGTATTGCACAATATACCTCGTCCAGAAGATCGCGAATTTCTCTCCTCTCCACCACAAATCTTGTCTGTCTCACGAGCCATAGCTGCTTCAAAAGACCTTGACGGAGATCCAAAAGATAAATCTGAGGTGTCAAGACTGCAGCGTGCCTCTGCTGACCGAGAAGTGACATCACACTCACCCTCGACTTGCTCCTTCAGACAGGACAGGCTGGACGACTCAGCTAACAGGTGCGTGTCACGTGGCAGATTCAAGTCATCATTCATTGCATCAGATCTGGTAGTGTTTGAAATGCTGGGTTTGGGTGTGGATTGGGCGAGAATCGAAAGGGCAGCCCGTGTGGAGGGTGAGAGAAGGCCTTTTGAACATGGCGATTGTAATGGGCGTTGGTTAACAAGTGATCCAGCATCGAAGTCTATGTCAGACCGACAACGTTTTTTCACGAGTGGTGAAGCCACCAAAGACTTATCAGCAAGGTTTTGAGAGATTTCAGGGTCCAGGTGAGTTGACTCGTCTCGACTTGAATACTCAAGCAAGTATTCCTGAATTGTAGATGAGCCATTCGCTACTTTTTCTTTTTGAACCGTACCAAAAAAGTTACCCGCTGCATCGTGAGGATTTAACGACTGGTTGTCTTTAACGGTGGCATCTAAGGACGTCTCCAGTGGTTCTACTGATTGATTTGTGCTGATACTAGAGAAAAGAGCTCGGGCAATACACTGCAAAAAGAAATATCCATTCTATTTCATTCTACGTTTCACTTTTTTCTCTCCTTTATTTATGACCGCTATTTATTCCAGGCCACACCTATGACTGTGTGCTGATGGTGTTTCTTTACATGTAAATATCAACTCCGTTAATATTTACATATAAAGACATATGTGCATATGCAGTACCTAATGTACTGTACAATCGAGGTTTCGAAAACCTCGATTTTAACGCCTCTAAGTATTCTTAACGAAACAGTTTACCCTGGAGTTTCAGGGCAGTCATGTGATTTCTTCAGCAAAAATTACAACACTTGGGTAGGCTTGAGTTTTAAAACCGCCCTTTCCGCTCGAACAAACTTACAAAAGAATATTGGAATTTTAATGGTTTGTCAAATTGCCAGATGGAATTCTGTACTTAAGGTACATGTAGAGTGAGATGGGCTGTCTGCAGGCCTTGGTCTCCTAATAAAAAGAAGTTTTTTTTTTCCTTCAAACATAAAGAGCGAAGCTAGTTTTCTTCCTTCAAACATAAAGGGCAAAATGCATTCTCGAGTGATATCTGATTGGTTATCGGCATCTGATATCAACATTAATACGAGAGAATGATAGGACAGTATGAGTCATGCCAAAGTAATGAGACAGTTGGAGCTGTAATAAGACAGTTACTGGTATTTTTTTCGTCCTCCACGTCTAACATAAAATGATCGAGAGATCTTACATGGGAAAGAATTCCAACATAAGAAAAATATGTTTCAGCTCACCTTAGACGTGGGTTGCCCTTCCTGTGTTGTTGTTTCTTCATCAGCATTTTTTTGACCATCGGGTTCCTCTATAAGTGCAAGTAAAAGGGCGTGATGAGGTTGTGCATTTTGCAAGTTTTTTCTTTCTCCTATAAATGAAAACACCATAATCGTGGAGTGTGGGTTCTCGGGACATAAAACATCCCGAATCATTTATAGGTGTCATTTTGCAAGCTTGCTGAACAGGGTTAAAGGGGCGATCTCACGGATGGATTGTTCATTTTGCTTAAAATACCAACTTCACGTCCTTATTCACTTTGAAACTTGAGAAATCACTTGTGAATAACAAAAACAACTTTGTGTCAAGCAGATATGTCTCCCAAACATTATTTCAGTCATTACAAACGGCAGAAATGAACTTTGCCGGAAAAACTGTTTGGCAAGCAAGTTTTCAAAAACCACAATTGCATTCCGTTTCAATTTTCTTCTACAAGTTTGTCCATCAGTGCCTCCTTTTTTATTTCCTATGTTATTCATACCTTCTTTTAACGTTTGGAGCGGTTATTTTAATGTTTCACTCAATTTGGTGGCAGTTTCCACTGTTTGGATTATGCTTATATTCGTGACACAGCTTCTTTAAAACTGTGAGCGAAAAAAAATTGATTGTACCTTTG
The DNA here is from genome assembly GCF_958299795.1 of Porites lutea. Taxonomy (NCBI): domain Eukaryota; kingdom Metazoa; phylum Cnidaria; class Anthozoa; order Scleractinia; family Poritidae; genus Porites; species Porites lutea. Next base: position 8,400,496 of record NC_133209.1, read on the forward strand.
AAATGTGCGAGGCGATTTTTAATCTTAGTCCAAATTAAGCTCATGTCAATCACAAGCAGAGAGGTACGAGTTGAAATAATTAAACTTAGATGCCAAAAAGATTTGAGAAATGGAAAATTGGAACGCAATTACTTTTTAACCCTAGACACAACATCATCTTCGGGAAAAGGGGAAAAAAAGGAAATAAAAGGTAATGTCTGAATGCTTGAGTAATTGGACAGAACGCGCCGGAAATATAATAAATTTTTAAAAAACATGTGCTCAGTTATAAACGTTTTCAACAGAGACAACTAAATTAAATACGTGCCGCGTAAAATATCTCAAAGGTACATGTATGGTCGACAAACATGTTCCTAATATACCATTTAACAACGACAACGGCACAATCGTTAAGAACTTTTTTTGTCATCAACTGCAAGAGCAGAACCCGCTAATGAAAACAAACTGCACTTCATAAATTAACGGACTTTTTGCTACAGTTCAACGACCATTTGGGAATCTCTATTGAATATCGGAGGAGATTTTTGATGATAGTCAATTCGGGCCTAATCTTGAACCCAATCCTCCCCAAATGCATGAAAGGAAAACCTTTAAAAAGACAGTAAGCTTAAGCATTAACACTAAGAGCCAAATATCTGGCAAACGAGTTTTTCTTTCTTTTCCTTGTCTCTACATAAAACCTTGAGAACAAGCGAAAATAAGCGAAATAAACGGAAACGTGCAGGAAATCACCTCTCACGAGGACACGAGCTGCGTTTCTGGCAAATTCTCGGCATCGTTCATAATATTGTGTAATCTACTCACTCTACGAACTTTCTCTAATCGAAGAGACTGAGAGAAAATCGTACTTTAAACTAAACTTCGAATATCAATATTGTTTGAATGGTACCGTGCTCTCTTGTGCCCTTATTTGTGCTATGAAAGGTTAAGGTTCGAGCCTCCTGTTAGAGATTCTACCGGATCATGCTTGTTGCCACTGTTGGGAGAGCGTTCACGCAGGCGATCGTATTTCAGAACATCGATGCAGAAGGGGATTTAATAATCACATGAGCCTAATCGAATTCAATGAGTTACGATCACGAGAAGTACAGCATCTGAATCGATTCGGAAACGGCTAATAGAATTTGCATCGGCTCAGTCGTTCTTCACGGCTGGCTCAGCTGGTAATAACGGCTGTTGACCAGCGTTGATTTAGACGCTGAACATCAAATGACTGAGCAGAACCAAATGCAGCAAATTTTTAATGTAGTTTACTGAAATGCGCCTTTCGTTTTTTCTCTTTTTCAGTTTAGTTCGGCTTGTATAAATGTCGGCGACTTAATCAATTCAGCTGGATAAATTAATTTGAGCGGGCCAAAATTTGAATTCGATTCGGCTCATGTGAAGTATGGTGTCTGAACCAGGCGGAAACTGCTTGTTAGCTATTATTTCAGGTTAAGAGAGGCAATTATACCTAAAGAAGCGATTTCTTACATTGTAGGTTAATTCCATATAAAAGATTACACTAATTACGCAATAAGTCCAGCCAAAAGAGTCTAAATAAAGTTCCAATTCTGCAAATATATTTATTTTTTCTTTCTTCAAAGGATATATGTCCGACTAAGTGATGTTTTTTTGGTCGGACAAAAAATGCGGTCGGGCTCGAACAAGGACGCATTATGCGTCTTTAACGAAAAAATGGGCATGGAACATGCGTGATTGGAGGGTGATTACTGATTGCAGCTTTACATTCACTTCTTTAATATTATTTCCTTCGTATCTCCAGGTAGAGTTTGCACGTCTGCGGCAAGGTAATAGTTATCGGTATTAATTCTGTTCAGACTTAATGTCCGACCACGACTATCCTCAGTCATGATTTCGTCATTGGCCAACTGAATTTTAGTCGAACATGTCCGCGATGACCGATTGTTATTTGCAGCTTGGTTCCTCTGAATTTCTGGCCTATTTACTAATGGCTGTGTCAGAATGGATAGAGTTTTAAAATTTATCCATTAAAATAAATTAAAGCTGATGGTTGAGAAGCAGTTATTGGTTGGTGATGTTTCAGTGCTGCACAAGGTTGTTATCACTTAAAAGTCTTCTTAGGATTTCACAACACGACATCTGGCTGTGTCTATGACATTTTGACAGCTGACAATTGAAGGGGGAGATAGGGAAATTTTCAAGCTTAACTCTTTCTAATACCACTTTTTTGCACACGTGGAGCATCTGGTTACGAGCCAACGGGAGGAAATCCTGACAAAAGTTTGGAAAGATGCAGAGGTATCAACCGATTAAATCACTGTCCAATAGACAAAAAAAAGTGTTTAACCCAATTATATTATTCAATTCGTAGAGATGTTATTCAGTCAAGGTCTGACTCCTTCTAAAACTAACAGTGAGGTGTAGGTCAAAAACGTTGTGTAAACCGTTGAGAATCCTCAGTCTTCGGTGAAAATAAAAACGAGAATTAGCGCTTCTTATCGTAAATTAACATTAGGCATGTAATTTCAAAACAGAACTAAATAAAATATGCTTTTCGCCCTGCTCTAGAAAGCCGCTAAAAGCTTCGTCCAAACAACATGAATAATATATGGCACACAACACATAACGGCCTCGGGGTTTTCTTGCAAGAAGCCTTAACATTTACAAATTAAGCCAAGTCCCAAGTTAATTATTGATTGGTCAATAATCTGACAGGAGAAGGAAAAGATAAGCTAATATCCTTTCAGAATTAATAGATGGTAGAAATGTGTCTTTCTCGTTTTCCTCTTAACGCTCATATAACAAAAAAAACACGTTGCTACATCGCCCGTTTTTTTCGTTAACTTCTTTATTATTTATGATCTCTCAGTTGAAAGCGAACTCCCTGAGGACACAAAATACCCCATTTTACCTTAACGTTATTTTAAAGCTCTAGGAAAATAATTATCACAACAGGGGTAAAGTCTGCTACATAACACGTCGATGAGATCTAGAGAAAATGTTAAATTCTTACTTCACTAGTTCGTGCGAAAAACCGCGCTCGCTCTTTGAGGACTTACGGCAATGATAATGAACAAATGGTTCACAAATCACAGATAAGCAAACTAAGCGTAACTGTTCATAGAAGTATTGTCTCCGTACTGTTGGCTATTGATGTTTTTCAAAGTTTAGTCTCCGGTTAATGGCGGGTTGAATTTATATCAGGGATCATTAAAACTTCAAAGCAGACTCGCCTACCCGCAGCTGTTGATGGTGATACGATCTTCAGTGGTGGGGTTGCCATTGAATCCGACCACTCCGCAGGTTCGTCATCTTCACTTCCCGCTAGAAGGCAATAAAGTGAACTTCTCCTCTGGCCCTGGAAAAAGAAATCAAGGGGAACACTTACTTCTTTCTTGCAAGAACGAATTTCCAAGGTAACAGATACTCGAGAATTAACCGAGACAGCGCAATGACTTGTCACTTACACTCCTGCCGCGTTCGTATATGAACCTTCTTCCTTTTTTTTTTTTACTATTTCTTCCCGCTGCAAAACTTGCGCTTTTAATGTAAGCTAGCTCAGTGTAAAGCGGTTGTCATCGAGGTAAGTCTTTGCCAATAAAAAAGCAATATTAGTGACCACTGAAAAGCGGAGACGTTATGCATAAACAGAGCATAAAAATGACCATTACAGATCGATACAGCAACTGAAGATTATGTAAAAATACATTGACTTCAGTCAAACGGGACAAAAGTGTAATAACCACAAGTCTCTTTAAAGAGTCATACAGCATTCATTTTTCATTTATTCCTAGTAGCAAATGAGAAGAAATCCAAAAAAAAATGTCACAAAATAATTGAAATGCAGGAAAATATTAAATTGTGTCACTGATTTTTTTATATATAATATCATTATTATTACTACCGATAACATTTTCCTCCACGCGAGTTTTAATTATAACAAATTATTCTCACAGTCCCCTCGAAAACAAATAAATAAGAATAAACCTTAAAAATTCGACCGCAGTCTTAGCGCGGAATGTAAGCACCACCAAAGGTGAAATGGCGCGAATGCCTATTTAGGACTTCATAATAATTATTGCTTCCTTTAAAAGTAGACGCAAAAACATGCAAAATGATTTGCCCGACTTAGTATTTTCAGTTGGTAAGATTTCACCTTAAATTTCGTTTTACCACAATCGCAGCGTTCAAGACTGGCAGAAAGAACGTCTATACAGGTAATTGGCGTGATAAGAACGTAACAAGAAGCTTAAAATATATACGATATGTACACATTTTCATGCACGCCGAGAATAAAGGATCAAATCTTTTAATTACCACTTAAAAAAAGAATTCGGGATACAGATATCTATGTAATAATGTTTATTATCCCGATCTCACGGTGCTAATTCCGTGGGATGCCTGTGGCACTCCCACGGTAAAAATCCGGTTCGCAACGTAATTTTTAGGGAGTTATTATAACTCCAAAAATGGAGTAAAAATTTTAGGTACAGGATAACCCCTTTTTTGGGGTTATTTTAACTCCTAATTTAACTCCGAATTTGGGGTCATTTTTACTCCTGAAAAAGAGTTCTTTTTACTCCCACTCTGGAGTTAAAATTACTCCGAAATGGGGTTATTTGTACTCCTTACATGGGTTGTTTTTACTCTTTTTGGAGTTAATTTAACTCTGAAAGTGGAGTAAAAATTTTAGGTACAGGATAACTCCGCTTTTGGGGTTATTTTAACTCCTCAATATCTGGGGTCACTTTTACTCCTGAAAAAAGAGTTCTTTAAACTCCTTTTTGGAGTTAAAGTAACTCCACGAAAAATAACTCCACTGTAAGGAGTTAAATTAGCCCCACTAGAGGAGTTATTATAACTCCCTGAAAATTACAGTGCGGTTGTACCCAAAATTGCAAAGCCAGCCAATAGGATTGCGTAAAATCTTTATCGATTATCTCTTCTTCCAAGCCGACCAATCAGATTGTACAAAATCTGTATCGATTTTTTAATCGATTTGCTTCATCTGAAGAACGTTGAAATCAGAACGCTCCTTGCCAAATTTGTCGCGCTTGAGTTTTCCCACTCGTGGTTTAGGATGGCTTGTTAACCAGCAAAATCCTTCGGGATACTGGCAAGTCACGAAAGGCGACCTAAGCCAAATTATTTCCTCCTTCATGATTCTTTTTTGTTTAGGTCTAGCTTTTTCATAAGGTTTTAGTAGCGTCTGGTTGCGGGCCGTGATTTCCGATAGATTTTTCTATTCGGCGTTCGCCAGTTTTTTCCGAGCACAGCTGGAGTTCAGTTTTTTTCTTTCCTTATCGAAAATACCTTGACGATGGGAGGTTAAATCGCGTAAATTTCAACTCGTACCCTTGACAATTGACGTTGAAATCGCGAAAATATTGTCCTCGTCGATCGACGAACTCGCTTTCGGCATGGATGGGACACGGATCAGGACATGAGGAAACTTATTATATCTTGGAATCAGGGATAATCATTGGAACTATGTTAACTTTGAGACCTTGGAAACACATGGCAACTAATTTTTAACCGTATCAAGAGCATCTTGGAATATTAAATTTTCATCTTGGATTCAAACATTGGAACTTTATCGAACTTTGTAACCCTGGGTTCGACCCTGGGTAAAGCAAGCGGATGTTTTGTTTTGTTTTGTTCCATTAACCTAGATAGAACGCCATTATGCTTCCATAGACCAACGCATCCCACGGAAACGACTTTAGGCGTCTCGTGCTTAAAAACATCCGATGTATCTGAAAACCAATACTCGCACTTTTGGAAGAATAACACGTGTCCTGACAAGCGTACGTGTGTTGAAAATGACAAGTTTTGTGTTTTCGCTACTCTGCTTCTTGTTGTTTATTTGTTTGTTTTTGTTTTGGTGTTTACAAGTGAAACTATCATACAATATGAAAAAATATTTAGAGACGATGTTATTGTTCTGTCTGTACCAACACCACTGTCACTCAACTTTCAATTTTCCTTCAATAACAAATGAAAAAATGGACAGAATTTATTTCAAAAGGCTATAAGTAGCAGCGAAACTTTTTGGAAAACGCTCTCCGCCATCATTGCATAACAATGATTAAAATGTATACACCGTAATTTTTAGGGAGTTATCATAGCTCTAAAAATGGAGTAAAAATTTTAGGTACAGGATAACCCCTTTTTGGGGTTTATTTTAACTCCTAATTTAACTCCGAATTTGGGTCATTTTTACTCCTAGTCTGGAGTTAAAATAACTCCGAAATGGGGTTACTTTTACTCCTTACATGGGTTGTTTTTACTCTTTTTGGAGTTAATTTAACTCTGAAAGTGGAGTAAAAATTTTAGGTACAGGATAAATCCTTTTTTGGGGTTGTTTTAACTCCTCAATATCTGGGGTCACTTTTACTCCTGTAAAAGAGCTCTTTAAACTCCTTTTTGGAGTTAAAATAACTCCCCAAAAAATAACTCCACTCTAAGGAGTTAAATTAGCCCCACTAGAGCAGTTATTATAATTCCTTGAAAATTACTGTGTACCATCTTAAAACTCTCAATGGGCGCAATTTTCCAGAAACGTATAACGAGCCGAACTTTCCATGCGTCAGAGATGAAACAGGTAATACAACGGAAGCTTCTGTAATTGCAGAGTGGACTCCCACGGGAGGCAGAAGTGTCCATAACTGGAGCTGGTCGCTCTGAACCCTTTGAGGATTCTTTTAGGAATTTGTAGAGAGAATTTGATAAAAGGTCAGGCCTCGGTTGTTCAAAGGCTGGATAGCGCTATCCACCGAATAAATCTCTATCCAGTGGATAGAGCAATAGGCCATTTACACTAAGAGGCATGTGATATCGTTTTTATGAAAATGAAAGTTATATGATTTTGCCTTCGAAAAACGATTAGTGGGTCATATCTTAAACAAAATAATGGTGATTTGGTTTTTCAAACCCGTACCATTTTCTTTTAATTAATAAGTTCGTAAATGGTCACGTGACCAAAATGTGATTTTTAAAATTATGAATTACCTCTTTCTGAACACAAATTTTGCACTTAAACTTCAATGAAACTGTTGAAAAGATGATGTGATGACGTTTACAGCACATCTGAGCGTCACTAAGAAACGTTGAACAAGATAGAAGCAAGAAGTAGTTTTGCCAACATGGCGGCCAATACAAATCATACTACTTTGCTGAAAAATCAAAGTGCCATAAAAAATCTCCCTTAAATGCGTTTCCTCTCAAATTTCGAGTGTAAGATCATTTTTGTGTGCTCTAACAATTTTTGGCATCAGCAAGATTCCAACTCATTGTTTAAGGGAAGCATTGGTCACGTGACCTCTTAGTGCAAGTGGCCTATTGGTTTCCCCAATTCTTGCATGTATCCGCTGGATAGTACATGTAATTGATCCAGTCAATAGCGCTATCCGACTTTTCAACAACCAGGGCCTGGGGATTTTCCCTTAAGTTATCATCCTGTTAATTCTAGCAACCTTTTCTCTGGGTTATGCATTGGGAGAAAAGTGTTGTTGGTCACATGATCCTCACTCATAAACAACAATTAATAATTAATTCAGTGTACAAGGTTCTTTTTTAAACAGTAGTCACTGTTAAGTGTAGCAAATCAAATTATGGCAATTTAGGGAATCTGCTTTTTAGAGAGGAAACACTAAATAAACTTGGATATTTCAAAGGAAGAGGGGCAAAGTAGAGAGATTATAGGACTATGATCAATAATAATATATGATATTGTAGCTAATAATTATTATTAGAACCTTTTTCAGTTAACAAAAAAAGAAGTTGTCCTACATGTACACAGGGTTTTATACTGAACATAAAATAATAAAATAAAAAAATAATGTCCTTTGTTTACCCCAGCAGAATTTACAGCACTAATGCTAGTGGGGCGTGAAAATGCCTGAAACAGATTTAATAATTTAAATTAAACTAAACAGGTTTAAGAATTCCACCTACCGGTACATGTAGCCAGAGGTAAACCAGCTGGCTATTTACAAACATGACGGAGGATTTGAACTCAAGACTACTGTGAACAAATCCAGCTAATGGTCAGGGCGGGACTTGAACTCACGGCCTCTGAATTGCAAGTCAAACGCTCTAACTACTCAACCACACTGCCTCATGGTGACTCATACAGGAATGTCACTAAGATTTTAAGACGGAATCCACCAGGAAATTGAGTAATTTTAATTTTCAGTAGACAAAAATCTTGTACATGTACCAGAATAATTTATAGCATATTGCATTTTTTTTAAATATTTTTCAAGGGCTATAGATGTACTTAGTTATCTGTAATAACACCAAAGAAAATTTCTTATGGGAGCCCGAGAAAATAAATGTCAAATCATTTATCTTATACACGAAATTTTCAGAATTTTACCTGTGTTTTCACAATTCTTGTGAAGTTTGACATTTAGTTTCTTGGGCTCCCATAAGAAACTGTCTTTGGTGTTATTACAGATAACTCATCATATCTATAGCCCTTGAAAAGTCTAAAAAAGAAAGCTATATTCTTTAAATTATTCTGGTACAAAGGTTTTGTCCTCTGAAAATTAAAATTACTCAATTATTTCCTGATGGATTTTGTCTTAAGTTGCCACGTAAATACAACAAGTACATGTAGGCAAGGAATAAAACAGCTAGGGATTCCTTTTAGTGCTATGTTTCCTCTATTTTCCTATGAACGAGGCCGGCGGCCACATTCATAGTAGCCTAGGAAAATCCCTGGCCCTGCTTTTTAATGAAAGCCCTGCTCATATGAGGCCACTCATAGTCCATGACTGAGCAAAAACCATAATCATTTTACCATTATTTCTGCTAACAAGTCAGGGGTCTTTGTTCTTCCTTTAGACCAGTCACAGCCACTAGAGTGTCTAGAAAGAGTGTCAAGAGGGCTTGCTGGACTTCCATGAACCAACTCTGTGTCTTCATCACACGTAAGTTGTGAATGTGTTCTTACATTACACTTTAAGCCTTTCAAAAAAACAAAATGAATACAGTTTAAACCATTGTTTGACCTAATACTTGTAAGGTGATTCCTTAGTAAAAGAACCTAACATAGATTGTAGATCAAACTTGGTACACTGATGTAACAAGTCAGGAAGATGATAACAGAGCAATAAGAAGTGGGGGTCACCGTGCTCGTTTTCACGTCACAATGCTGACAAATACAGCTATTCAGGACCCTTTGTCTAGTTTCGCGCGCACCCCAAAACTAGACAAAAAGGAGAGATTTTTTCAATGATGCATGCGGTAACGCACAGAATTTGACTTAAATGTATTGCTTATCCGCTTACGTTCCAGAAAAATGCCTTTTAATGCCCTAGTTTTTACTTTACACTCCAAAGTAGAATTAAATTGGATACATGCTATTCGACCCGTGATAGCTCAATCCGTACAATTTAGTAAAATTGCCAAAAACTGAACATAGATTTGTGACAATTTTTTTCTCTTTGAAAGGAAGAACTGTCCTTATTTAACAATATCATGGAATAAAAAATTGGGGTCACCGTACTCGTTTTCCCGGTAGAGCTGCAGAAAGTGCGCACCAAACGCATTTTCTCCCATTTTTGAGACAGGACTGGGGCGAATTTCAAAATGACACATATGTGAAATGGGAAAGAAAGTACTAAAAAATCCGTTTTTACAGAATTTACATCGAGATAGCTCGTTTAGGACACAATGTGATATAAAAAGCGTTTAAATGAAAATCAAAGTGAGAAAGCAAAAGTTTAACCTCCACTATCGAGGTTCTCCATGAGGAAGTCGAACTCAGCAACACGCGTACTGCAAATTCCCAGCACATTGAGTCTCACCTCGGCAAGAATTAAACAACCGCAAGCAAAAATTCCAGTAGCGTTTCTCTTCAGTCGACTTCATTTTAATAGGGTTACTTCAAATATGCTCTTTTTTACTATGGCCATCTTGTTATGCGCAGTAAGAGATGCGCAATGCAAAACCAGTGAATCACCTTAAATATACTTTCCAGAGTCAATGCTCAAGATATGCAGTATGACATGTACTACACATCTACATCTTTTTTAACATTCCAAAGCATTTAGTTTGTCACATTTACAAATTGCCAGTTTCCCCTCAAAAATTTAAACGTAAAGGAGTAGAGTGTAAATTAGTAATTCATCTTATGATTCAAAGACAACAAGATGAGGGAAAACCTGGATTTTCACTGGTCACCCAAAAAGGCCAGAAGAGCATAACCTCCATAATCAATAATAATACACATCTGTTAATTTCAATTTTGCATTAATTAATACACTTTAAATTGTGCATAAGAAGCTTTGAACAAGGCACTCACTTAAGACTGGGGTAAGATGAACAGATTCATCTTGAGAGAACAAAGATGGAGTCACTGAAGCCTTGTTGCTATATCTGGATGTCATAGGAGTCTTGAACTCGTTACATTTGACAGGACTGGGGCTTGCACAATAGACATCGCAATCCTCTTGTGAAGATTTCAGTGTCTCTAATGGTTCATCAAGAAAGTCTGCTGGTGTTAGATTCTGATCACTCAATAAACTTTCACTGATCTCACCAAGCCCTGAAAGAAATAATAACAAATGAATACAGTTTGATCCTCATGAGCAACCATTTCTCAAACAGTACACCACCTACATGTATATAGTAAAAGAGTTTTCCCAGTTGAAGTTGGAAGGAATCATTTCTCCACTTTTTGGAGCAACCCATGAATATCTCCCATCCCAAGCTACCACTTGGCACATGGCATGATAACCTACCACTAAGGTCAAAATTAAATTCAGGTTATGATTGATTTTTTGTTTTTACTCTGGTTTGATTCTCAATTTCCTTTGTCTTCTAGCCCTAATTCAAGAAAACAGTGTAATTAGGGCTAACAGACAAAGGGAATTGAGAACCAACCTACAGCTGTACAATTGGCCACAAAATTAGTCGAGACACTGCCCTAAAAGAGCTTTCTGACTCTTTACTGACTTCCAGAGAGGAAAATAAAGCTTTTCTTCCCAAGCTACCTATAGAAAACAACAAACACCACAACTTTGAATGAAGGGGAGGGGGAGGGGTGTGATTCTTTTGCTCTCTGTAGTTACTCTCTGCACCCTAATTGAGTACAATGTCTCAACTATTTTGTTGCTGACTGTAGGTTAAAAAATTTCAACCTGAATTAAATTTTGACCTGTACATACCACCCTCATGAGAGACCACAGCCTTGTTCCCAGAGACAGGTGTCTTGTGTCAGTAGAGGGTTAAAAAAACTCTGAATAAGGCATGTTCACAAAAAAGAAAAAAACCTATGTGAGAACTTCTGTGCACAAATAGGAAGCATATAACAAAACTTTTTACCGAAAATAATGCTTCAGACTTCAGCTTTGATTAAAGAACACAGTTCTATTCTATAATGCAGTTTTCTACGTCTTTAGTTGATTTATCAAACACTCAATCTTTGTTTGGGTTCTTACAGTACACAATATTAAATTATAACCCTACAATGTAGATGAAAAAAACAATGATCGTGGGAAGTTGATCTTACACTATCTTTCTATGAGGTTCAAAGTAAATGCCGAGAACGTCATTGTAGTTGCCAGACATTCTAAAATCTAACTTTGGCACTTTTAAGAATGCTTGTAGGTCAAACAGCCTCTACTTAAATGTGATCTGTTCTCCCAGAGGTAGTAGATGGTTAACAGGGGAAATTGGAGGTGCTAGTATTAATGTTCTGGAAACAATTAATGTACAGCTACATATATTGCATTAAATAACGCCAGGTTCACCCGGGGCAATTACATGTTCACATAGAATTCTTTGCAATTCAGTGATAAAAGCTTCTCAAACTCGTTAATAAGTGATAAAGACAATGCAAAGGAAATTAATGTTCAATTAGTCTTAGAAAATCAGATGAAAAACTGCTTATTTTTGCATCCTTAATTTCTCCATCTAAAATCATTTTGTTTGAGGAGTAATATCAAGTATTCGACACACTGTTTCATCACCAGATGAAACACCTCGAAGTTCGTAAAAATTAACCTGCTGCACATCCTATTTTCAACTCTCTTCTGAGTGTTTTATCTGTTGATGAAACACTACGTCACATGCTTGATATTATTACATGAAACTACTGCAGGGTAGAGTAAAAAAATTGTCATTTTCTTTAGCAGAGTGAATTCTTAAATGGTGATGAATGAAAACATAGATTTGAAAGAATTATTGAAATGTAAACTTTTGAAGCTCTATAGGGGTCCAGTGTACATGTAGGTCACTTATTTTCATAGAATATACCATTTCAAATGAAAAATTTTTCAGGGGAACAAAAATTCTCATGCTATAACATGTTGACAATAAGGGTAAATTTGCAAATAAAGAATGAATTTCAAAATTACATAAGCATCTGAGAACTATCTTAACAAGAACAATCTCGTTCTCATTGAGAATAATATTTGAAGAATGATGCAATAATAATGGAGTCTACATTTTCTACTACGAAGTATTTCCTTTCTTTTACCTGGATACAACATCAAGATATACATGTATCACCATGTACACAAACGCGACCACAATTAGCTAAAATAAAACCCGTCTCACGGAAGCTCATGGTTCAAAATTCTGTTCGATTGTCGCCAAGTTTTAAGGTTACAATACTACACAAAATTAAAACCAATGGCGGATGCAGGATGACAAGTTTTAGCATTTGCATATTAAACATAGCTGTCAGTTTATAAGGACTTGTCGACACAGTTTAAAAAGGCAGTTTTGCAGCTTTCGGAGATCCCTTAGATAGAGAACACCTTTAAGATATGCAGAAACAGTGGCCCTAAATCTCTTCCAGCAGTGTAGGAAACTTTCGTGTGGAGCAAGTTCGACATATAAAACAAAGATACGAACCTCCAAGACATTTCTTTTCCAACAAATCTAGCCAAAAATGCTTGGTAACACAGCTTTTATCGATAAATGATGTTTTTGCTGGCTGTAAGGACTGTTTAGGACATTTCTCGGCATAAGTCAGCTGAATAAATGGTTCCATTCTTCAACCACCAGCCGCCATCTTGAGCTTCCCGCCAGTTCAGGTGTAAACTAGTTCCAGACTTCTCACGGGAAGGCACAGGTATCCCAAGTTCAAGCAGCAAGAATTGCTCTTATATTATCCATCATATTTGTATCGGTTTGTAGTTATTTGTTGTTGTTGTCGTTTTAATTTTTATTTTATTCTATTTTTTGCGGAGCCAAAAACGGAAACAATGGTTTGATCCTTTTAGATGCTTTGCGCCTCATATAAATTCAATGGTTTTTCCTTTTTGTTTTAAAAGAGGGTGTGAATGGGGTTAACCGACTAGCGACAAAGGGCGAAAAATATTACTGACTACCGACAAAACGAGTAAAAAATACCGACTACCGACAGGAAAAATATTAATCGACTACCGACATGGGCTGACATAATCAATATTTGTTTCAGAAAAAAGAGCATTTTTCATTTTTTCTAGCCGTTAGGAAGTAATCTCTTTAAATTTATGACTCATCAGATGGTCTAACAGAAAGAACTTCCTCTTTTGTTGATACGGGTACATTACTACAACTAATATCATAATCACAGACGACTGTATAAATTTTATTAAAACGACAAAGGTGATAAAACTGAACGTTTTTTATTTCTGTCCGAGAAATGCTTAGATTAATCCTCAAAGAAAATTTTTTCCAGTTTAATGGAAAGCACTATCAGTAAAAAACCACGGTACCGCGATGAGCACATATAGCAGTTTCCTTTCCAACATTTTCATGGCCGCATATATTGAAACAGAAAGTTTAAGTAAAACCGTCTTTAAACCAACTGTTTGAAAATGCTACAGAGATGATATTTTTCATAAGTAAACCAGACATGATAGATTTCTTCAAATTCTAGGAACACGTAAACTTACTTCTGCACTAACCTATATAAATATAAACACAAATGCAGCAAATCACTGAGAATATTGGATTATGGCCTGTGCGGTAACGCCATAACGCCACTTTATTAAAGAAAATGCAAACAACTAGTACAAAATAGAAATGAAAACGTCAAATAGAGTAAGCCGTGCCAGGGGGGCCAGAAAAAACCTAACCTAAAAAACCCCGTGGGGAAAAAGGGATAGGAAATCTGGGGCGGGCCAGGCACGACTTAAGTCCCCCGCCAAGACTACTAATAAACTAAATAATTGTAATAAACAAACGAAAACTAAATAGCAATAGTTTGAGCAACTTTTAAGCGATCACTAACGGTGTGCTTAATGTATCTGTTCTTTGAAGTGGCACATTTCCAGCCAGCAGCATGCATATCTAGCAGATCAGCGGAAACACTCCGACAAGCAGGATTTGAGGCGGCACCAGACTTTATACTGTGCGTGCCGTAAAGAGCAATGTCACCTACAAATGGTTTAACAAATTTCTTAAATTCATCTCTTAGTGTTGAATATGAAACTCCTCTAGAAGCATGAAAACACTCCCTAGACTTAGTTTTAACGATTCGCCTAACGAGGGGCGAAGATGACTCACAAGTTGAAGGGAAAAGCTTAAGTAACCTTTCGGTGATAGAAACTGTGCAAGTAGCCTTACGAGACCTAGCTAGAAAGGACGTATGCCCTTCTCTATACTGATCATTTTTGCGTTTAGGAATAAAAACTGACATGTACTCGTTGAAAATAGAGACATCTCTAACTGTCAAATTGCGAATTTCGTCCATACGAAAAAACCCAGCAAAGCCAACCAAGAGGACGAAAAGAAAACGAATAACGGCAAGCGAACTACTAGAAATATAATATTCAGCGATCCTTAAAACTGTGTCAACGGATAAAGGCTCTAGGGCATTCTACAATACCGGCCAGACTATGACCCCACTTAATACCATAAACAACTGACTCTATAGGAGATATCCCCGTATTATTAGAAATAGAAACAGCAGTAAGTTCGCTGATAAAGAGAGCAATGTGCAGTGGCTTCGCTGGAATAACTGAAACGCCAATCTTAGAATCTGCCCATTCACGCCATCTGATCCAGCCAGATCTATACTTCTGCACGGTAGAGGGAGCCTTGGACTCAAACTGTAAATGGAGAAGGTCTGGAACAAGCTTGCGCAAGGATGGATCGGCCAGAGAATTCGCTTCACTCCAAATCCCGGATTGGAGAACATCTAAAAAATAAAATAAAACTAGGCAGGAAAAGGCAAAACATTTAAAATTATAATACAGTAGAAAATATGATGCTGCATCATAATCATGCAGCACGGACAGTACTACAGCGTAAAAACGACATGTAATGAGAAACAACGACAAACGGAAGCCGAACTGGCTGGGCCCAGTAATGCTTTAAAAAACTGTAAAAAATACAACAAAATAGCAAACATTCGATAAAACAAATGTAGACCAATAAAATAAAACATAAAATAAGGCCCACTGACGGCGCCAAAACAGGCAAACGGCGTGGTGAAGCGGACATCGAACTCCGAGCCAAGAAGACGCTGCCAAATCAGGCAAAAAATACACCGCCAAATCAGGCAAAAATACGCTGCCAAAACAGGCAAAACAAAGCTGCCAAATCAGGCAAAAATACACTGCCAAAGCAGACATGATAACGGTGCCGAATCAGGCAAATAAATAATACCAAAACGAAGCTAACAAAAGATAAACCTAAAACACCGACAATAATGAGCTGTAAGGGGAGACAAAAATGGGAAAGCTCACCTAAAATCTATCCGCAAAGCTAACATTTTAAATTTCGGGCAGCCGCTGAACACCGACGGACGCGCTTTGTAAATCTGCTTCTGTCCTGGACCCTCCAGCAAGAGGTCTTCAATACAAGGAAGCTCAAACACTTCTTTAACAAAAGACTTGAACTGGGAGGCGTTGTCGTGCAAAAAAGGCCAAAAATAGGCCGAAGGCCATTGTGGAACGATAAAAGTGCCGTAACCGGAACAGGACGAGAGAGCCCTAACTGAAGGCACAATGGCACCCACCGGAGGGCAAACTCAGTTATTCTCATGTCGCCAATCCTGAGCCAAGGCGTCCACACCGCTGCAACCTGGGGAAGCAAATTTAGAGTTGAACCTCGGAAGCTGGGCATTGTAATAGGACGAAAAGCGATCAATTGTGTGAGGGCCCCATTTAGCGTCGACAAGTCGAAATACCGAGGGATTAATGGACCAGTCGTCTTTATCAATAAATCTGCTAAGAAGATCTGCTCTTTCATTAAGAGACCTAGGGATCCACTGGGCTTCGAGAACGATGCTGTTGGCAAGACAAAGATTGAAAATATCCATAGCCAGGGCCTGGAGGTGAGATTTGGAGCTTCCGATAGCAACTATTCTGGCGGCGGCCTGATTATCAGTGAAGATTTTAATTCTCTTGAGTTTCAGTTGAGCCACGTAAGAAAGCAACACGTAAAAAATGGCTTTCAGCTCGCGAAACGTAGAGCTTTGGCCGATATCCTCGCTCTCCCACATGCCGCTAACGACGGAGCCGTCTAAAGTAGCCGAAAATCCTCCGAACGCTACGTCGCTAGTATCGGAAAATACAACGGTATGCGTAGCTAACGGTGGCCTAATAGAATAGCCGTTTAAGCAGTCGATGTTGCAATACCAAAATTTCAGTTCTTGTAAAAGGCTCGGAGGAAAATGAATTATGTCATCCCAAGCCGATCTGCTTTCAATGGCGAAGTACATTATATTTGTCTGGTCAAAAGACGAGAAATTGGACCAACAGCTAACGCAGCTGAAATGATAGTGCCTGCTATTCTCGCTAACTCGCGAAATGAAGAGAATCCATCCTGAATCGCAGAATCTAGCAAGCCTTTAAGCTTGAGAACTTTCTTCTCGGGAATCCGGAAACACATTAAAATAGTATCAATAACGAAGCCTAGCCATTCGCCAATTTGAACTGGATCCCAGTGAGACTTTTCCTCGTTACAAAGAAGACCAGATGAAGAGAGCTCTTTACGTTGAATTAAGCTAGCTGCCACGGCAGAACATTTGTCTGGTCGACTCCCGAAACCATCGTCCAAATAAATGAAACTGTTGTGTCCCATAGAACGCCAACGCCTTACTAAAGGGCGCATTAACTTGGTAAAACAAAAGCAAGCGCTACTTAACCCGAAAGGCAGTACTGTAAAGGAAAAATATCTGACGACGCCAGAAAAAGGCCACGCGAAACCAAGATACTTTTGGTGGTCGAGACAAATATCGACATGGTGGTAACCGGACTTAAGGTCCCAAGAGAAAAACCAGTGTCCTTCATCGAGAACTTGAGAAAGCGATCGTAAGTCCTCGTACTTGAATATAGGTTTTACTAAATAATTGCTTACGTGTCTCAGATCGATAACCAGGCGAAGCTTCTTCCCAACAGCGACTGTCAAAGGATTAACACAATACGGGGGGAATTCGTGCTCAACAATGCAGCCGTTACTTAAAAGCTCGCTAATAGCATCAGCGACAAATTCCGAATGCTGAAGAGCTGATCTATTGTTCTTCAAAAAGCACTGCGAGGGGTACTCCGCAAACGGCAATCTGTAACCGCGCCTAATCATATCAAGGACAAAATCTGGTGCATCTAAAGTCTCGACCCAAAAGTTAAACGAAGATTGCAAGCGACCTTTCACGCCACTGCTTCCGCCTTTCGCACTAAACTCGTCGCCACAACAAGGTAATAAATGAATTAAATCACACTCAACTTCATCACAGGTCGACGAGTCGCCATCTAGTCAATCGCGTCGAGAGCTACTCTTCGAAGAATCCGCAGGCTTCAAGCACGTGGAACTCAAATGACCAAAATCCCCGCACTGAAAAAAGGGGAACACATACAGAAAAACATGAAAATAAAGTCCATAACATAAAAATAAAAGAACAGTGTTGTAGCGTGTGGCGTTGCAGACCCGAAGGAAGAACATACTGACTGACAACAACATATATGAAACGCAATTAACACGTATTACGTAACTACTGAACACTTCATTGAAAAACACAATGAAAATACCAAATTCAGAACGTGCAGAAAACAAATATCTGCTAAACTTCGTACCGCAGATATTTTGATATTCTGCACTAACCTATATAAATATAAACACAAATGCAGCAAATCACTGAGAATATTGGATTATGGCCTGTGCGGTAACGCCATAATCGACGAAGAAAGAAACAAAGATAGTAAAGCGAAAAAGTGCTTGGTACTTATCTTAAAACAGGGACCCAAACGACGAGCTGGTCTAGCCTCCGGGCGTGAAACCAAATCGCTGGATGCGTATCTTGACGAAGTCGCCCGAGATGTAGAGGCGGAGCCACTGCCTTTGTCGCCAGAACGGACACGACGACGTTTTTCCTTAGTGACCTTTCTCTCAGCTCTCCTCTCGGCCCGGTAAATTCTCTTCTCATCATCTGAGTCAGAGGCGAGTTCGTCGGATAGATACTCATTGACCGTCGCCCATCCAAACTCGCTCTTGTCGGCTAGCTTTATTGCTTTAACACGCTTGGACACTAATTCCGTACCTGACTCCAAAGCAGCCTTAACTTTTTCATAAGATTTGTGCTTCAGTGCGTCGGAAGCTTCGTCTAGCTTGTCCAGCACCTGGAGGGAATGGTCTAACTACTGCTGGTTATCCTTTCTCTTGCACGTGTATTGCTCGCGACGCGCCTTCTAAACAGCTTGCTCAACGGACGAACTGTTTTCCTCTGAAAAACGCTTGGCAAAATCGGTAAGCCGAGATTCAATGACCTGTGTAAGGTTGTCGGTTAAAGAACCTATAGAACGAGTAACGGCAGCCTGTATAGCAGCGCCAATAGAAGGATCTACGACTTCAGGGTTCGGACGAGAACGAACATTGCTGTCCTCCGCGTCACTCATGTTAAACAGAACAGTGTTGTAGCGTGTGGCGTTGCAGACCCGAAGGAAGAACATACTGACTGACAACAACATATATGAAACGCAATTAACACGTATTACGTAACTACTGAACACTTCATTGAAAAACACAATGAAAATACCAAATTCAGAACGTGCAGAAAACAAATATCTGCTAAACTTCGTACCGCAGATATTTTGATATTCACCCTACTGCTCTACTGGCTATAAAATTTACGGCCGAAATATCTGACACTGAAACAACCTTTTTCGACCCGGTTGTATACAAAGGCACAACATTCAACGAAAAATAAGAAAAAGCTTTCATTGACGTAAAGACGCATTTTAAACGGAAACCTTCCAATATATACATTTTCACCTCTTACGTCCCACCAATTGTTAAAATGGGTTTGACAAACAAGAAGCCTTGAGAATCCTACGAACTCCTCTGAGGAAGTATTTCAGATTTTAAAAAGCGGTTGATGCATGGACAGAGGCCACACAATTTTGAAAGAAAAATTGCTATTAGAAGTAAAACTCACAGAAGGAAAGCAGCGCCCCTGAAAAAAAAACAACAAGGAAGAAAAAGAAATATTGCCTTTCGTGACACAATAAATGAAGCTTTAATGAAAAAGTGTAATCTCATACAAAACCAACCACTACCTTGCCAACTTAACCCTCGGACGTACACGCAAAATCATACCCCCCACCATGGTACAAGAGGATGGTAGATGGAACCTCTCCCCAGATATGTTATTTTGATATGTTGTGGTATTTCGAAGCGATTTTGCCTTCACTGAAAAGCCTTTGATCTTCTTAGCAAAATGGGGTATATTTTATGAATGGTGGCGCTGCTGGAGGCCTGTTACGTCACCAACAATGTTCGCCATCCTTGCCGCCGTCTTGGATATTATTAAAGAATGAGAAATCAGGTTAAAACAACGAGAAATGGTAATTGCTTGACATGAATAATAACACGTAGATAAGCACTTTTCATGATTTTAGCTACAACATTTTTTCTTTTATTGTTGAAAAAGTTGAGAAAAAACATACATTTTCACTCAAAATGGCTTGACCACCTGCTACTTATTACGTCATACCTCGTAACCATAGAAACTGATCATCACTGAACTTGTCTCAAAATGCGTGCGAGGGATAAACGAACATCTACTGAAAACGTCAGGGGCTGATGTTTTATCCTCTTGGAAAAATCCCAGAAAAACCTAAAGGGGGGTGGGGGGATGGCATCCACCCACCTCCACCCCTTGTACGTCCGAGGGTTAAAGTGTTATTTCTTGAAAATTATAGCAAAGGACATGCTTGTTAAAGCCAAAACATTAAAGGTATAGATGTGCATCCTGTCACCCCTTGCAGTTTTTCACTAAGAATAATTTAAGTATCCAAAATGCTGGAGTACATTAATTCATTAATTAATTTTTACTGTGCCCTGTAATCGACAGGGAAACCAAGTTCGCATTTCCAATAAAAGGTTTGGTGATTTTTTCAGCACTCATGATATCATTTGGCAAACAATGGTGAAATAAATGATCATGTTGCATAAACAAACAAGAGTTAATGAAGTTTAAGTGCAATCAAATGATGCATTCTTACAAGTTTTACTCTTTCCTTACGGATCAAAGTCTTGAAACTGGGTGAAATACATAAAAATCTTAATAACTAAAAAGCGTTTTTACTTACTAACAGAGATTTTCCGACAACCGACAAAAATAAAAAAGTTTAACCGACTACCGACAAAGATCGAAAATTTTAACCGACTACCGACAAAGTACCTGAATTTTAACCGACAACCAACAAGTGGACCCCCCATTCAGACCCTCTTAAAAAGCTGACTCACACTTAGTCCTTAAATTCCAGCAACCCTTAAATTCTCTTTCTGTTCTAGAAAAAATATTTTCGAGCTATACAGAATATTGTTTGGAATAATTACTCTCTTCTCGTTATTATCAGCTGTTTACTTCTCAGACTACGTAAAAGTACACTTTCTATTGCAATATATAGCCATTCACCGCATTTATATAGCCATTGCGTTTTCGACCTGGAGAAAGTTACGTCAAAGCGAGGTAAACTTTAAAAAAAATGAAAACAATACTACATTTTAGGAAATCTTGCCAAAGGAGCTATCCGGCAGGTGGAAAGTGTCATTTTTTTCAGTTTCAATCAGAAATAATTTACAACTCACAAAATAGCATGGTAAATGAGTTTTAAAAAGGTGAAATTGAACTATGTATACTTCATTAAACAGCTCATTTTCACAGTTAAACAAATCGAAAGCGAACAGCTTGGGAAAATTACAGTGAAAAACTTGAGCTTTGCATTTGCAAGGAATTGTTTACACTGAATCCCGGGATTCATAACTGTAATTATAATTGTACTACACATTTTAAGCCACTAATGGTAAGTTATTTTAATTCGTATCTTTTCTTTCAGGAAAAGTTTTGTTTCTTTCGCCTCAACTTGCAGTTCTACATCTAAAACTACTACAATCGACTTAAATACATATTATCTTATACATATTATCATTATATTACATATTATATTACATATTATCTTATACATAATTATATCCAAATAACTTAAAAGCTTGAGTGATTTTCATAAATTAAAAAGGCCAAGACACCGACAACATAATCAGGAGAGAATTCTTCTAAAGATACCTCAAGAGGTTATATACATTTTCGTCAACTTAACTGTTAAATACACGAGCACAATTTGATCCCAATTAAGTACCAGTTTGGCTGAGGGCACCGCAGGTCGCTCTTGGCATCTTAAAACAAAGACTCCTCACAGTCCTAGATCATGAAAGAACATGTCCTGGGAACAGAAAGTAGCCATGACTTAGGTGAAAGGCAACCAGAATGTGTATTGACGAAGATTTTTCCCTTAATGCTTCTGGCTTTTTGCTTTTGGATGAGTGACAGTCCAACAATCCTTGGCGATCAACATGGAGTTTGAAAGATATTCAAAGTTTATCATGCTAGATTAAAAGTTCCTTCGTTGATTTGTCTTTGAAATTAATGTAAGTTGTAAACGTCTTGGGTGATCAGACAAACACATGATTGTTTTATTACACAGATTGAGTCAAAATTCGCTACTGACTTCACAAAACTACAAATAATAAGATTTTTCCCACTTATCTACAATTACATAATAAGTGATAAGTTAGTAAAGTCCGGCCGACTAAAAAAATGATTCCGTTCTATATATTGAGACAATGATATACTTTGTACTCCTTTCATTGTTTGCAAGTAGCATAATTAAGGTCAATGGTTCTCTCTGCTGAAACATTAATGACCATTGAATGCTTGGGTTGAAATGCTTTACTGAGGTTCTCCAACACTCTGGATCTTACTTCGGCCTTTTTGCCTCCACATTTCATGATTTAATGCCTCCAACGTATCTTTGCAGTTGTTAACGATCTGTTAACCTAGACATTTGGAGACTGGAAAGATAAATCGTTTTGTAGTTTATTTCCTGGCGATATATCTTCATAAAAATTTGGCTTAAGCAAGAAGACTGCTGAACAGCAAAGCCTTAGAAAGAAAGTGCTAAAATTGTGCTCGTAATATACGCAAAAGGGGAGCATTATTAAATCTGGGTGGCTGGGGCCTACACACAAATCAAGGGAACTAACAAGAAGTGGGAAATAAGCGACATCTTTCGCACACCTACGTGTTTTGAATTTTTTCTTTTTTTACACACGGGTGAATTTCGTAAATAGCTAAACAGTTCGTCAAATCTTCAGTTGTAACATTTATTTGCTTATCAATTATTATTATTATTATTATTATTATTATTATTATTACTGACCTGCTATATAGTTTCCTGAACATCAAGTGCTCGTGTACTTCAATCTTCGCCTTCAGCTTAAAAACCTCTTCAGTTTATGTTTTTCTTTAAGCGTAGTTTTAAGGATATGCCAAGGGCAGTAATTCATTCAGTGCACAATTTTTTTCCATATTTTATTTAGCAGTTAATCAACTTCATATTCAAAATACAATTTCGTTTAAAATTTCTTGAGCAAGACTACCAGAGTATGACGCAACATTTTAAAATTATTTGAGAATCTTTTTTACATATTTTATTAAAACAACCATTGTCTAACTACGAAAAAACACAAATATTGAACTTTCATTACTATTCTTTGTGTCAAGCAGAAAAATTGATTAATGATTCCTTTTGAATTATTTTTATTGCAGGTAATGTCTGATGACCCAGATTATTTTCCCCTTTTTTGTTTATTCACTATGTATACCATGCACTTATATAAGTTAAACTGGCTGATTCGTCAACACATGTTAAAACTTCTTTAGCACGCGTTATTGTGATAAATGTGTGAAAAATCTTCAATAGCCTTATAGAAAAGTCAAGAAATTGAGATTCGTTATTGATCTCGCTCTATATCAGCCTTTTCTTCACGGGAAACAGTACGACGGCCAATAACCACATGCTATGACAGCATGACTCCAGAACTCTTATCAGAAAAGTCAATAAAACTAATAAATATAGTTTATAACTGAGGCTTCCAAACGTTTTTTCATGTCAAAATTGTTTTTTCATGTCAAAACAATATTTAAAACACCCAAATATCGGTTTCCCAAAAGAAATTGATTGTTTTGGGGGGGACCTGATACTACCATTTGAGAACTCGGACATCGTCGCGTTATATTTTACCCGAATACCTGGCAATGATTCCTATTGGGTGACAATGTGTGGTATATAACACAAGGCAAACTGTTAGAAGGAGGTATATTAAGCGGCAGGTGACTCGCCATGAAAATCAAGAAATTATCAGACTGAATGTCAAGGATAAATAAAAATATCGTTTGCATAAACGCACATTTACAACAAAAATATAATAAGATGAACAAGATCAAGCTAAAGAGAGTTGCAAAATATTAACGTCCGGATTGCCCTTCAGTTTTTTTTTTTATGTCAATATTTTGGAGCAAAGATTTCAGCCAAAAGAGGTAATGAAATACACTTCCTTTGTTTTATAATCGTATGAATAAGTTACCTCGTAGGGAACTTTTACTATATACATATTGCACTGTACCAGCAGCGACAGGCTAACTGTTGAGCAAATGATCTTCATATCTACAATTCAACTCAAGTAGACCCACGGTAACATGTTTTTTATTCTGCCTTCTGAGAACGATAAAACCTTTAAGGGTCTAGAAAGAAATTTGTTTGAAATCAGATAGCTGCGGGCTTTTCATGGTTTCAAATTCACCGCCGCACATTGAAAGGGCGCAAAAACAAACACTTTTTTTTTTTGAGGTTTAATTTCAAGATACATCACTGCAAGCGTAACTGTATGATCCCAGTGATCAAAAATAGTCTTGAGTTGACATTGCTTTACGGCTGTTGAATAAAGCTGGAGTATGCGATAATTCTTTACCGATTTGTAATACACATATTGTCTTGTGTGAATAGCCGTCATTACATGCGTCTTCAAGAGTACATGGACATCGTAGTATGAATAATTATTTCAAAACGTAGTTATAAAGCGGCAAAATCCCACGAAGGAAAAAAAGGATACATTTTTTGATTTTATTTCCATGATTTTTTTAATAGTTTTCACAAGCAGTGCCAAATGGAGTTACGTAAATTGTTTGCCTGAGCTCGAGTCTGATTGAGTGTAACTAAGACATCGTTGTCAGTCAGTGATGGGCCATATATGCACTAGATCAAACATTTTCCACTTAAATTAGTGTTAAGTTGAGTAGAAATCTGAATCCCAGGCAAATCTCAGATTCTATCATAAGGCAGATTGAGCAAATTGACGACGGTGTGCGAAAATCTAAAAATTGAATTGACCAATAGCATTGCCGCGAATTGAAAAGCGAAAGTCGCATTACCTTCAGTCCCTTTCTGGTCTTTGATTAATCTACCTACTGAGACTAAATTAAAACGGTAACACAAAGTTTATGTCTTTTGGCTATGGCAACCTGTAAATAAGTAAAGTAAACGACCATCATTTGTTGGTCACCAACCACTGAACATTTACTTTCTCGACTATAGAACGGCACAAATAGTGAGTTGTAGTGTAAATAGATTTTTGTAAGTAAGTGCTTTCAAGACTGTTTAAGAGCTAATGCAGTTTTATCTGAGTATTCTAGCTAGTGGCTGAATATATTTAATTTAAATCTGTAAAGTGCAGAAGGTGTTTGTAACCTGATTTTGAACACTGTGAGGCTTAATAGAACAGTACCTACCAAATTTCGTGACTTTTTTGATTAGCAGCATCACAAACCGCAGTGTGATGTTTCCATAGCAACCGAGTCTTGACAGACCACGTAAGCCCAACTTTAATTTTGACCATTAGAAAACAGCAATTTTTAACTAATGATATCAAATGCTTAATGTTAGCTCCCATTTTTCGATGAGGGATACGGTGCTATTCAGGATCTATGACACCTTTCAAAGTGGCCGCAATATTGACCGCCATCCTGGATTTCACTCAAAATTCAGATCCAGACAAGAGGGCAATCGTTGCCAAATTTACAAAATTGTGTTTAAGGAATTAAGAAGAAGTTCTGGCTTAAATCCCGCTTTTAAAAATCAAGCTAATAACATTGCTAAATACTGAAATGCTTCAGGAGTTCTCTGATTGGTATCTAGGTTCTCCTTTTTTTTATTTAATCGAAATTACGGGTTAAATTCTAGACCCCTCCAGGTTTATATTGCTTTAAAGACGCGGCCCATTTAGTATGATTTTTATACCATGCTATACTAAAAAACAGTTAAGCACGAGTCGCGTTGTTGATAAATAAAACTTTTCATAATGCCAGTTTAACGAAATGAAAACAATTCTAGCTTTTAATTGGCAATAAGATAAACTTCTTAACTTTCGAAAGCTCCTTTCTAGTTCCGCTAAACGAGAACCAGCCGTTTTTCTCCTGTTAACTTTGCACGATTTTACTTTTAAATTTTAATTTCTACTCAAAAGGTTTCCCACTTAAAACACATTCTATTGTTGTTTTCTCATTTTCATCTAAGGTATTAAGGTATTATAATAATAGAATATCAATCTACATAAATTACAAGGGTAGCCTACATTTATACTCTTGTTTACTGTAAATAAAAGAGTGTTAAATAAACAATTTCTTGATTAAAATAGATAGATAGAACTAAACATTCTCGGCTTCTGCTGTTATTTCCATCGATCTTTGCACCTATTTCATTCATTTTAGATTACTCCCTTCCAAGAAAATAAGCTGCGTCTGAAATATCTCGTAAATGTTTTAGAACTTTTAAAAATTTAACTGCGTTGTCTATATTTCTATAAACCTTGCTTAAGATAATTTGCGTCACTGGATAGGTAGAAGCTTAAACCCAAAGACCACAAAAGACTGGTCTTGCAACTGCATCTCTCAGTGTAAACAACTCATTTACTATTATTTTCAGCTCTGGAGATGTTTATCGTGAATGTTTGGGTTTTAACACTTTTGGCTGTGGTGTATGCATTGAATGTGACGCTTACAATTGAGGAAACGTCGAGAACCGAAAATTCATCAGAAGGAGGGTAGGTGATTGGAAGTTTTTATGCCAGCTTCGAGATATTAGGCATAGAGTTCAGGTTACAATGAAAATAATCCGTTTTCTCAACTGGCCTCACCCAATCAGCAAGTGATTTTTTTTTTTTTTTTGGCCAGGGATGAGGTGTAAGAGAGATTCGGTGGCTTTCAGTGGCTTCTTCTCTCTGATGAGCGAATTAAAGTTTTCTATGGCGTTTAGTAACTTTAGAATTTCGCTATCAGCTAAATGATATGAAAATATAATAACAGGTTATACAAATATAGTGCTTGCGCATTTGGGCCAAAAAATATCACGTTGTAATTACCATTTTAAAGCCACCGATTCCAAATGAGGAAAGAAAAGACATTTATACATACAAATTTACAACAAAAGGTGGAGAAGTTATTTCAAGACTAAGGGTAAGAAAATTAAATATTGATGGTGTTTGGGGGCGAAAGGAAATTAGACAACTATTTCTTAATTTGGTACCTTCATTTTAATGATTAGTAAGGCTCAGTTAGATCACCGGAGATACCCGAGTGAAATTAAACTGACCATATCATCATATCTACGGGACATCGACAACGCGGTTAGTTGAATCCAAAACACATCTGTTTCTCACGCTTTTGGAAAGGTATCGAAAAAAATGCAATGTCATACAAGGATTGAAAAAGACTTGGTTTCTAAATTTCCGTTAGGATTTTATATACAGGTTTTCGGACTTCTCACTCAAATTTTTAACAGCCTCGTCTCCAGGTCGGTTCGTGCTATCCGAGTAAGCGCAGGAGGCTTGGAACCGAGCGCGATAGCGGAGGCCAAGAATCGCGAGCAGGGTGGATCTGATCGCGAGCGAATTCTCCCGACAAGCTTGAAATAAACATCCGAAATCGCCGAGAACAACTGGGAACCAGGTTTTTGTTTAATAGACCTTATTCACGATGCCTACCATAGCTTGTTATGTTTGCACTCGCTAAAAAGATAAAAGCAACGTCACGTGGTATTTCAGGGGGCAAACCAGAGAGAAAAATTTACAAATACGGGTAATCGAGGTCGAGTTTTTTCATTCTCACAAAAAAGATGACGATATTAGTCTTGCAAAATGTACAGTTCGAGTTTCTACAAGTTCTGCATCGTCATTGTTCGTTGTGAAGACATCTACGGTAACTTCTGCATCCAAGAAATTAAAAAACAATTATCTCCACCCATAATTTGCCATAATCGTCGATAAGCTCTTGATATCCCAAATACAGCAATAATTTTTAAAAACACAACGACACTTTAAAGTTTGTGGAAGATGTTTCGATGTTTCAAACGTCATCTTCAGCCATACAATGTGTAATACTAATAGCGTACAAGTAAATTGGTATATATATAACTATCCAAACAATGACTGCTTATAAATTCAAAATTCGCTACGCATATTAAAGCTAGCCAATAATATGGAAGAAAACTAAACGAACTATAACGGTAAGTAAAAACTTAAAACGTAATGCGAAATCAGTTATACCTTGTATGGCTGAAGAAGATGTTTGAAACATCGAAACATGTTCCACAAACTTAAAAGTGTCGTTGTGTTTTAAAAATCGTCAATAAGAAAAAAGTTCTTCATTTCCTGTTGTTTTTAATGAAAGAAATATGACTGCAGGTTCTTGCATTGGCAAAGAAACCTCGTGGCATTGCTTTTATCCCATCAGTCCGTTTTTGGGTGAAATCGTTTCCAATCCAATCCCTGGGATCCATGTTTCAGTTTCTGTGTATGTCAACAATAACAACAACAACAAGTTTATTTCAAATTAAGTATGGCTTACAAAGCTTGTACCCGCAATTAAGGAAGGCTATTCGAAGCGGGTACAAGAGAAAAAAGAAAATTCTATGAATATATATACGTATATTAAACGAACAATCATAGAAGCAATTGAGTGAGTGTTGACCGTTATTTTTTCGTCAATTTCTTGACAAATACATTGGTTCATTTGCCGTGCGAAACTACAAAAGTCGGTGCTGTGTCGGGGAATTTCACCATGTGACTCTTTTGGGGACGCTATTCCATGCCACTTCCTTGAGCTATTACGACTTGTCGAGGGAAATTGGGTCCTAAATTTATTTCTCAAACACGGTCCCAAAGTGCAATTCGACACAACGCCTACCCGACTCAGTCTCACGCGTATCCCTAAAATCTCCAATAAAAATGCTGGAATTTCGTAAAATAGCTTGACCAGTCGTGGCTGGATTAAAAAAAAAAAAGAAGAAGAATTTAACAATAGAAAAAAGGAAAGAAAAAGAACAAGCAGGTATCGACATTGTAACGAATCATCGCAGTAACAGACGTTTTGAAGGCCATAATTACTCGCCTCTCATTCTACAGGGATAAAACACCTTCATGGAAAGAAATCGCAAGGAACAGATCCAGGCTAGTTACAAATCTACTTCAAGACTACGATAAGAGAATACGACCTTACACTGGAGGTAAGAATAACGTAGCTGTTTTCTATGATAATCCTAAACCAGCTCCAGTCATTAAATAACATCCTCGGGGAAGCCGAAACAACTGTTCGTAATAGTGCAGAGGTCTGTGGGCCGTACTGAATCATTGCTGGTTTGTTATGTATATATTATCGCGTTCGTCAGAACACATCCTAATCTTGGTGGTCCTGTGGTACAAAGCCACGAATTTTCGAGGTATCGTAGGCGACTGCCGATTAGCCGCCCCCACTGATTTTATCAGGGGCATCTCGGCCAGTAAACTGGACTCTTTCCGATTCGATTGACATACGCGAATCCGTAATCAATGTTTACCATTCGATTGTTTTGAAAAGCTTAAGTCATTATTTCAACAAAATAATGGAAGAGTATGTTTCACTTCAGTAAACTCAATGGCAAGGCGTATTTAATTGGATATGACTAGAGCTTCTATCCCATCTTGAAAGTAATAACCTCACATTACGCGCTCGGTCATTAGTTTTAAGAAAGTCTTTGGGAAGAGGAATTAGCATACATCTATGCAATGTAAATCATGCCAAATCAACGCTTTTTGTATACCTGTTGAATTGAATACTGAGAACAAACATTGTTCACTTAATGATTGAAACAAAAGATAGTACCTGAGGGGTATCTGCGGTCATTATTGGGAAATTGCCTCAAATACAAAAATGCGTCGATGGTGAGCATTGCATTTCAAACGAAGATTTTGTCAAAGTGGCTGCAAATAAAACTGTTTACTCACTGACAAGACTGTCCGTTAAAAAACGGCTGTTTCAGTATTTTTGTCTACGTTTAAGTTATGTTTACACTATACTATATAGCTATTCCTGCCGACGCGAAAAGCTATACGGTAAACTAACTCTACTTTAGAGATCGGAGCGCTGCAGCTTCGCTCCGTTACAGAAATCGCGCAGAAATCGCCCTTCTTATATGTGAACAGAAGCTTAATCTGGTCTCCGGTTCTCGTGCCGGCTCAAAAGCTATTTGGTATAGTTTGAACATATATAGCCTTGAAATCACTGGCGATCCGTGCAATCTGATTGACTCTCAGCAGTGTGATTTATTTCCAAATCGCACCATTTTTTGCACTAAATCGCATCTTTTTCCCAACCAATGAAAAAGGAACACTAAAACAGCACAACCAACGCCAGCGCGCGTTCAATTTTGAAATCACGCGTATGATTTCAGACCAAATTGCACTCCACTCAGTTCAGTTATCATTATTAATAACATCACTTGAATAAGTATATCTTTTCCTTGTAAAATAAATCATCTGTTATTCATTTTCTTATTATATATATGTAATTATTTCTCTCTCTTTCATTCAGTAACATGAAAGTTAATAACCACTGGACAGATGTTAAATTTGGCGAGTCAAAGCTTATCTAAATTTTCAGTTCACATGATCAAAAAGGCCATTTGCAAGAGGGCGTCATTTAACTATTGCTAAAAAAAATCCATTTGTCTTCTCCATTCATATTTAAATTTGCTAATTCCAGCGAGATTTTAGTAACAAAATCCCTAATTTGCACAAGAAAACAAAACTCTGAAGAATTCTAGGAGTAGAATGAAATGACTTCATCTTGTAAACGGGATATTTAATATATACAGACACCTCATTCCTAATTTACTGCGCGCAAAAAAAAGGAAAAGGATCAGAATCTCGAATGTAAATTCTTCCTTGAGAACTTCACAAATGTTCCCAACGGTTGACAACAAAATTACGCACCAGAAAAGAGATACTTAGGTAGATAGGAGAAAAAACTCGACTTATACAGTTCAGCATGTACATTGGTAATGATGCACCCATAGCTGTAGATATTTTGAAATAAACCAAGCTATTATCCTTTATCTTTTTTGCTTACAGAGAAGCTTTTCTAAAGTTTTTATAACTGCTGCTCGAAGGTCTCTCAGGCGCCAGCAGTATAACAAGGGATTGATCGATGAATTGAAAAAAGCCACCGTTTCGGCAAGATGCCATGTTTTTGTCCAATCCTTATATGAAATGCTCGAAAGACATATCGATATGAGAATAGGAATGTAGCATAGGATCATGGCAATGTAAAAAATAAATGTGTTCATAGCACTTCGTTTATTTTGCAGCAAATTTGTTGTCTGTCCCTCACTAATACCTTGTGACGCAGCCATTTCTTGAGCTCGAATCTGAATCTGATGCTGTCGAACTATCAAATAAATTTTCATGTAAGAGAATGTTGAAAGTATGATACAAGCACAAAGGCCAACAGCCATCATTCCAAAATATGTAGGCCAGTGCCACAGATACAGGCCTGAAGAAGAAACGTTGCCAATCCAGATTATTATGATCGATGCATATGTTACCCGAGGTCTTGTTATAATGGCTGACTGATATCGCATGGGATATTGAAGAGCAATAAATCGATCAACGCTTACGGCTGTCATTGTGCAGATAGAGATCCCGCAAAGAATGAACTCAGTCATTTCCGACAGCTTCTCGAGAAGTGAATTCATGGTGAGTTCACTTGCAACGAAAAATGGCTGGGAAATTAATCCAACAAGAAGATCCGAAACAGCCAAATTGAGGAGCATCGACATTGAAGATGATCGAATGCGTGGCGTCTTTATCATGGTGAACACCACCAATGTGTTACCACTAAGAGAAATCAGGATCAGTGCAACGTTTAAAGCACAGTTTACAACAACAAGAGTTTTTTGCGTAGCACATTTCTCACCTTCGGCAAAAACATCCGTCGAGTTAATATTACATTTAACCGTTGAGTTCATTTCAAACCAAACGATATAATTTTTCTGTTTTTCCACGTAACCAAGAAACTAAAAGACAGTTCATACAATAATTATGCCCGAACATCCTGGCAAAAGACAAGCAGCGTAGGGTCTTATTTTCTTGTACAATTCAGATTTGGAGAACAGTTGCTTTTATGACGTTATCTTTTGTTAAAACCAGTCATTAACACGTATTTGAATATATGTATATATCATACAATCTTATTGTGCTCGAAAAATATATTATTTCGTAAAACATATCTTTCTACCCTTAGGGAATATTTTCAAATTTGCAATACATAATTGAATGAGATAGTACTGATTCTTTTGGTTTTTATAAGTTCTGACTAAACATGACATACGCTTATCAGTTGTCGGAGCTAAAAAGAAAGTAGCTATTATTCCCTTGTCAATCTAAGCTTCAACTTAAATCTTAATGATCTCCCTTAACATTAGGAAAATTAAGCTTGATTTTTTTGGGAAGCGTTTGTGTAGTTTCAAATGGACAGAGCCGACTGACTTTGAAACTTGTTTGCCCCGAATGATTTTTCATCAAAAATTGGAGCACCACAAAAAAATAAGATTTTTTTTCTCCATCTGAAGTTCTTGCAGTGTTGTTTATAACGGGGCAAAAAGCGAGGCAAAAGTAAAATTCGTTGAATGCAGTGTTATTCGTAATTATTACGGTTGTATTGTAATCATTTTCCTTTAAACGCAAAAAGCTAGGTCTAAAATTTAACAAATAATTATCGACTTCATTTATTTTCACAATTCAGAAAAAGAGGCAAAAGCAAATGTGTTGAATATGGACAATGTATTAATCCACTTTTTTAGTTTCTGAATGTCCTTTGAAGGAAATCTTAACACCAGTCTGAGAAAGTCTGCCATATTTTAGCGTTAGGAACATTGTTAGCGGTTTAAGAGACTGTCATCTAAGTTCGTCCAATCTGCTTAATCGTACATATAAGTGCATTTCAGTGTTAAAAGCAGCCTATCGCGTAAAAAGTTATTGAGGAAATCAGCGAAAGATGATACCTTCGTTAAAAGCATCATCCGTGCATTCAAAGTTTTCAAGAATGAGTAATTCCTCATCCTTCGCACTCGCTGAACGGTCGAATATATGGTCAAAACCTCGGGTACCGGACGCAGATAACGTAAAACAAAAGACTTCTTTGTTTTCTGTTCAGGGAAAAATCTGTTTGGTACACGCCACTTCCACATGTCCCATAATGCACCATATTTATGGTGAAGAGGGTTGTATGAACCTACTTTTTGTTCATTCATATCTTTCTAGATATTCTAATTGTTTATATCTGCAAAGTATATGGTTTAAATGTTGTTATCCCTTTAAGTCCCGATAGTGAACAACATCAACTTTCTCCTAACAATATCGACACATAATCCAGAGAAAAGGTTATTAGAATTTTAAAAAAAAATGATCACCAAAGGGAAATGTTTTGATCATTTATCAAATTATCTCATTTAGTTCTTCAACGAAAAGTATGGAGATTAGCTTCCCACACAGGCGTTTCTAGGAGAGCTCGTATTTCGTCCCTCCCCACAAACGCCTGCTCAACCCAGAACAACAATCCTTTCCCACGCTTAGCCAATCACATTTTACCTTCCAAATTCTGGAAGGTTGACCTTGACCGCAAGGTAACCCGATAATTACGCGATCTGCGCGAAACAGTGAGAAAGCGCTAATAAGTTTTAGACTCAAAGCGGCAAAACTTTGATTTACTCAGCCAGCTTTTAGAATACTCCGTGCAATGCATTACCTTAGGGAAGGAAAGAAAAGAAGGAAAAAGGTAACTCTAGGATCACGTTTTTTCACTATCACGAACTTATGAGGTTGTGTTAAGCCTGTCAACACTTTGTTTCAAAACCATAAACAATGGGAAAGGAATGTTGTTCTCGGTTGAGCAGACGTTTCTGGGGAGGGACGAATACGAGCTCCCCTAGAAACGCCTGGGAGGGAGGCTATATGGAGATCAGCCTAGAGAATTTGTAATAATAATAATAATAATAATAATAATAATATCGGTTCTTATTAAGCGCATTTCTTTCCCCAATGCGCTTTACATTATGATAAGAAAAAGAGAAAAATAAGAGAAATCTGTAGCCCATGTGACATATTATACATCAAGTATTGTAAATTTTAAAATACTAAAACAAAACAAAAATGTCAAGCATAAAAATCGATGGAAATATTTCCGGTTTAAAAATGTTTTAAGTTTTGTCTTAAATGTATCAACACTTTCCCCAGTATTTGTATGTGGTTATTGGTGCTTGAAGGGTTAAGTCACTATTTTTCAGTTCTTCCTATGGACGTTAGTGTGGACATGCTGGTTTCCAACATTTGGGCGATTGAAGAAGCACGAATGGTAACAGAGATAAGCGTGTTAAGCAATGTTAGCTAATGTTATGTAAATATGATTCTGGGAGGTGAAATCAAAATCATCAACCTCCCGGGGAACAAGAAAGTTCCCAGCACCCAGATTGAGTTATTGTATTATATGCACTGAACTACAGTTGATAGCAAACTGAGTCATTCTTCAAACAGCGAGGATTGACAAAGCTTTGTTTCTTCTCTAATTTAAACATTTTAGACCAATAAATTCAAGTAAAAATCGGAAACAATTCTCAAGGCCCGTACATTACCCATGTCTCAGGTGTAAGATATTCTTTGCTTTTGCTTAAATAGGACTTTACTATCGATGTCTATCTAAGGCAGTACTGGAAGGATCCTCGTTTGTCATTTCGCGAAACGAAGCTACAAAAGACGCTGACACTAAACAGGCAAACGATCGATGAAATTTGGGTTCCAAGCACATACTTCTTCAATGCTAAGAAAGCTTACTTCCATGACGTTACAACAGATAATTATTTACTCCAGATTAACTCAAGTGGAAATGTCTTTTATAGTGTCAGGTAAGAACTTACCTGTCAAGGAAACCGATGAAAAATAGTACTACAGTGAATATATTTGGGTTTCAGTTACGTATCATCTTCTTCAATGCTGAGGAGGCCTAACCACAGGCACCCCAAGCTGACGAGTGAGAATCGTTGCCCGATAGAAATATTATGTAAACTGAGAAAGGTTTTAAACCTTTAACCATTACTCAACTTCAATTTTTTACAGGGTTAATTAGGCTGGCTTGCAAATAGCGCAGAGCTAATCGCTACAAGCCATACAGTACAGACATGACTTTCTTATACAGATATACATTGTACATTCTATCATTTAGAATATATACCTTAACATAAAACTTTGTGCAACATATGTACGCTAAACTTCATTTACTAAGCATTAAGAAACAAACAAACAAACAAACAAAAACAAGTACAATGCAATGCGGGAAGAGGAAAGCTGCAAACGAACTTAAGTCAGTATTGTTTCATTATATTAATTTACACATGAATTTCAACATAATGCCCAAGGGGGAAAAAACAATTAATGAAGAACAAAGATTGAAAGATTAGTTGGTATCTCATTCCAGATTTTAACATCAACACGTGAAAAGGCCTTTCTTTGAATATTACGCGCAAAGTGTTTCACATAAAAATGTTCAGATGTTGATGAACGTGTACTATAAGAGTGAACTCTAGAGATTTTAGAGAACAAATTCGAAATATTAATTGGTCAGGAACAAAACTCGAGTCTACATCATATATTAAATTAGCAACTTTTTCAAAGCATAGGAATTCTAAGGGAAGGAGTTTTCCCTTTAGGAAGAAAGGTATTGCATGCTCCTTTGCTTGAGCAAAGTATATAAGACGGAGATCACCTTTTTGAAGAATAAGAATTTAATTAACAAAGGTCTTAGATGCATTGCCCCAAGAAATCAAAGCATACATTATACAAGGTGCAATGAGAGACTTGTAAAATTATATCAAGAAGGGTTCGAGTTGCGGGAACAATATGTCGTAACATCGCAATTAGAGGCCAACAGTTTTACAGTACTTATTTTTTGTTGTTGTGAGGGAACAAATATGTTGTTTCCAAGATAGGTTTTCATCAATTAACAATCCAAGGTATACAATGTGGTTCTTTTGTTCAAGACTAACAGTCTTATGTTTTTCATTATCAAAGATTGATAGTTGAGCTTTTTCTAATGTGGACGAAAAATAGCAAAGTTAGATTTCTTAAGTTTGTTTGACGTTCGCCAATTAAAAAGATCGTGTAATGCAGTATTTAAAACTGAATCTAATGTTTTAAGATTTCTAACAGGGTAAACGACGTTATTATCTGCAAAAAGGAGAAACTTAAGTTTATTAGAGCAATGATGAATATCATTGACATGTAGTAAAAAGAGGAGAGGCCCTAGAACAGAGCCTTGTGGTACACCGCAACTAACGTTTTGTTTATCCCATATGTAAGAATTAATAGACCTTTTTACCGATACGGCGGCCATATTTAATTTGTCAGATTTAACGAGTATTATGGGATGCCCAGGGGGCACTCGCTCTGTATTTACGCGCGCTTTTCGGGCAAAAAGAGAACTTCAACGTATATTTCTCAGGAAAAAGGTATTCGTTATTACATCCAAAGACGGCACAACGATATTTTTTTCTCGTTATAACCTTTTTCTAGGAATACTTAAAGAAAAATTAGCCCGAAAAGCGCGCGTAAATACTGATGCGAGTATATCAGATCGTGCTCATGCTTCCTGGGCATCCCATAATATTCCTTAAATCTAATTAATTTGATATGGCCGCCGTATCGGTAAAGAGGTCTATTTCAGTTGTTTGTGTACGATTAATTAAATAAGAGAAGAATCATTGATCAACAATCCCTCGAAAGCCATAATAATTAAGTTTAACAAGTAATATTTTATGGTCCACAGTATCAAAGGCAATCAATGAAATCAATGAACACTCCACATGAAAAAAGTTTTTTGTCCATATTGGTACGGATAGAACCCAGGAGTCATTTCATAAGTAGGTTGAGCATGATGGTCAGGGTGAACGCAGCCCTGAATAGGACTGTTGTTGAGAGTGACTGACGTTTCGACAACCTGTGCGGTAGTCATCCTCAGACTCAAAGAATTGTCATGAATAACATATACATTAGTTTGCATGCTAAAAAAATGACTACCGCAGAGGTTGTTGAAGCGTCAGTCACAATCAACAACGGTCCTAGTCAGTACTACATTCACCCGGAAGATTATGCTAAACCTACTCAAGAAATATTATAAGGGTTTGTATGGAGATTTTATCGATCGTTCTTTAGGGCACTAAGCACTAAGAAATGCTTAATCACAACTGACAACAATACTTCTTCTACAACCGCAGAACTAAAACTCGCAAGAAACGGCCAGAAATGCTAAGAAAACATCACGAATAAAAAAACAAAAAAAACGATTGCTGAAACCTCCATACAAACCCTGGCTTATAATTTTTCTGCTAGGCAACAATTCTCATTAGGGAGAACGATTCTCACTGTTTTTTCTGCCTCAGGAAACGATCCCTAAAATCCTCATACAACCCCTTATAATATTTCTGTTACGCAACGATTCTCACTCTAAAGGAGGTGTAAGAAAAAGAAAAAAACTGAGAAAATGCTAAAAAGAATGGATTCCTATGAATGGTCATGAATAACATATACATTTGCTGAGTGCTAACAAAACTATTACTAATAATATTAACTGGTGAAAAGTTATCACAAAATAGCAAGAAAGAGAAGGCAGTGAAAGTTGTAGAGGAAATATTTGTCACAACCGCCATGTTATTGGTAGATAATTATCGAGGAAAGATGGAAGCGAATCTGCTAGCAGGGCATGTTATTGGTCTTCGGGACCAGCGGATTTGCTTCCCAAATCTTTGAACGACCAAAAACACCGGGAGAAAAAAGTAAAATTTCGGGTTTGTTTTGTCAATGCTTTTCCATATCTTTGGGCCATGAAGAGATAAAAGATATTTGCTTCTCAGAATTTTTAGCCTAGTGGCCGATACTAACATGTTTTTCACTTTATAATGCTTATTATTATTCTCATAGGCTCACGGTAACGATGGCATGTAACCTGAATCTGCGGAAGTTTCCACATGATGTGCAGACATGCACAGTGATGCTGGAGTCATGTAAGTCAAATGTCTTTTCAATATTTCGGGTACACGCCTGGATCGACTTAATTTTTTAATCTCCGGCCACTGTGGTGTCTCGATGCCCCCGCGATTCTCCTCGCATCATTGCTGGGCGCATTAGTGTGGTCTTTGTAAATAATTTTATGACGATTAATTAGGTGTTTTCCTGTTTCATATTATTTCTCAAATGGGCAAAGCATTTGATGAAATTTGAATTTTAAGTTTGGCAACATTTTTCAAAGATCCTTTGCAGCAATACATACATACATACATACATACATTTAGGTATTTAGGTATTTTATTTATTTGCCACACGATTACGATAATTACAAAAAGATGCCAAAAAAAAAATGTAGGAAGAGATGGCGAGGAGGCCTAAAAGAAACTATAGAGCTTATGTTAATTAGGCCTCCTCAATTACAATTTTTCGAAGATAGTATAAAAATTACGGCGACGGATACAACATAATATGAGGTGAAAAATTAAACTAATCAATATTACGGAAGTTTACAAATGTTGAATATCAAAAGGCTTTTTCCCAAAATTTTTGTTGGAGTATACTAATAATTATTACAAATAAATGCCTTAAGTGCTCTTTTAAAGGAGAAAGGTGAGGAAGCGTTGATGATGTTGGTGTTTAAGGTGTTGTAAAATTTAGGTCCTTGATAAAAAACGGAAAATTGTTTGGTTCGAGTACGACAGAAAGGCATACATACATACATACATACATACATACATACATACATACATACATACATACATACATACTTTATTGTTACCTCCCCAAAGGGGCTTTCAGGAACAATGATTATATTACATTATTTATAATAACTGATTACGACACTTAATCTAATACTAATTACAATGTTATAACTTAACTAAGAATTATTTACAAAATTATCTAAAAGCTGGCTCCTTAAGGACCCTTAAGTAATGATTTATTAGCCACTTGAGACACTCGTTTTCGATTTCTCCTGGGTGTCGAAATTAACAATCCTTCTGCACAATTTTAGGGCGACAACAAGGTGTATTTTTCACCCCCCCAAATTGCGTACCCATTTTTTGCAATTTCTCCTGGGTATTGAAAACCATCCTTCTGCATTTTTTGGGGGGGGGAGGATGTGAAAGTGGTTCATGCTCTCGCTTTCTGCTGTGAATTGGTGTTGGCGAGAGAAGCCTGGCAGAGAAAATCAAAGTCTATTCCTTTGTTTTATGAGACTTAAATCCCTGTGTTGATGACGAATGGACTTTTTGTTTTTCATCTAAGCAGATGGGTATCAAGCTACAGATGTGTACTACAGATGGAATTCACGTAACTCTACTGGAGATGTAGTGTACATTGCAGAGGACTTGGAAATGCCTCAGTTTACGATAACCAACGTTGAGTTGGAAGAGAAAACGAATATCTACAATATCGGTACAATTATGAAGCTTATTACTATTATTCATTTGAATACTTTCTCCTTTCTGATTGGCTTAAATATCCCGGTTAGTTTTTGACCAAATTTGGAGGATGATGTTATCACCCGGGCCGCGGATATCTTACTCAGTGAGCTAGCCTCATGTAATAACTGTCATTCAATGTTAGCAAATTGCAAAGCAAATAGAATTCTCTTTTCTTCCCTCGATGCGACGGTCAAAGAGTGAGTCTCACATAAAAGCTTGTGTTGGAATAAGGCTATGTAATTTACCAGTTGTGCGTGTTATTGCTGCGAGCCCCCATGCGAGCAGAGCAGTAACCTTTGGGTCTTCTGTGGTTTCTTGGGTGTCCTGCCTCTCCATTCAGGGGTTACAATCTTAATTTATGTTTTTCAGGGTAATTTAGAAAATATGTTCAGCAGTGTCATCATAACTTAATTTTAAATCGTAAATGCTCTTATTGCGTCATTCTAATTGACCTGAGTTTCGCACATTGTGATGCACGTAGACCTTTATCCTACAACTATACTGTAACGTTGCTAAGAGACTAGTCTAGCCTCGCCCCAAAAATTCGGGGTGATAATCACGTCCGGTTCATTGAGAGAGTGTGGAAGGCCATCTTTTGCTGTGCAGTTGTTGAGGTTGTTTCGAGACGTTATTAAAGAAGAGTTTAAGACGGAATCCACAAGGAAATTAAGTAATTTTAATTTTTTCAGTGGACGAAAACCTTGTACCAGAATCATTTAAAGAATATTGCATTCTTTTTTTATATTTTTCAAGGGCTAATGATGGAATTAGTCGTCCGCAATAACACCAAAGAAAATTTCTCATGGGACTGAGAGAGAATGAATGTTAAATTGATTTAGTAATTGATTAATTGATTTACTAATTGATTTAGTTACACGGTCTTGATTAGAGCAATGCATATGTGGGTTTATAGTTGCTCAGATGATGTTTTTCTGCCCTTTATCTTCTCGCAGCATTGCTGTACTTGCAACTAATAACCTCCGGTTTACATCGCCATATAAGCCAGCACTTTTCCTTTTAGCTGGCTGCAATTTACCAGACTATTCACGTTCACATCTATAAATAACGTTTCAGGACCTCATTCAGCGTTAGTAGCAAAATTCACCTTCCATCGTCGCCTTGGTTACTACATGATTCAAACCTATATTCCATCCATGCTCACGGTGACGATATCATGGTTTTCCTTTTGGATATCTCCGGATTCTCCACCAGCTCGAGTAGCCCTGGGTATTACAACAGTGCTAACGATGATCACGATTTCTAACAGTGCGCGTGCGCCGTTGCCCAAGGTGTCTTACACTAAGGCCATTGATTGGTTCCTGTTAATGTGCTTGGTTTACGTGTTTGGAGCACTCATGGAATACGCCATTGTGAACTTTTACTCGTGCAAAGTACAGTACAAGAGACAAAGGGATACTAAAAAAGCTGAAAAGGAGGTACAACTCACGGGTTAAAAGGGGCTGAGTTACGACTATCTTGTTCAAGAGCTTAAGCAACTGCGTTTTTGAGCGACGGACGTCAACCGGAAGTGGACTTTTTGCATCACTGGGCAGTTGTTTGGTTCAGACTTGCGGTTAAATCATCTTTATAAGAGGAAAGCGACTTAGCAATACAAAATTGTTAGCGTCAAGGCAGATAAAAAGGGAGAAGGCCTCACTTCCGGTTGACGTGGGTCGCTCAAAAACGTCTTTGCTCAAGCTGTGCCAAGTACGCGTCCTCGTTCGCTAAGAAACTTGACAAATTACTTGTCAATGACAAAACCACAGCTTCTTGTCAAATAAATATGTCTCCCAAGCATTTTATCAAGCCATATTAAATGTTACAAACAACAAAGTGAGCCACAAAAAAAACTGCTAGGTTAACAATTTCCAAACACCGTTTCAGTCTTCTTCAAGTTTATCCATCGGTGCCTCCTTTGTATTTACTTTGTTTTTCATACATTAATGTTTCGGGTGGTTATTTTTATGTTTCACTTAATTTCTCGGCAGTTGCCACTGTTGGAATTTTGATAAATCTCGTGACGCAGCTCCTTAAAAACGCAAAGCTTGTTCTGTTCATTAGAGGAAAAAGGTTGGCATTTGACCGCACAGAAAGGAATGCAATAATGCAGATCATTAACGGATAAAAAAAATTTGTTGTTAATTATAAAAATAATACCGTCCCGTAGTTTTTTTCATTTAAGGCAAATATTTCATGCATTCTAAAAGGACTGTCCCACTGGGCCAGCAGATGAGTGGCTGGGTGATCATGAGGTTGCTCTGTATGTAACTGCATTGAAACGAGATGCTGGATAATCACTGAAGTTTTTGACTTTGCCCCATGTCAGGGATACGGATTCCAGAATTCTCGAAAATTTCTGGTGGTGCATCCCGGATCCCGGGAAAATTTTGCTTAATTGAAAACTGGAATCCTAGGCTTTGGAATCCCGAATACCTCCCAAGGAATCCAGAATCCCACTAACTGTTGGAATCCAGAGTCCAAGTTCCACTGAAAAAGATTGGAATGCAGTACTTAGAACCCGGAATCCACGGCGTGGAATCCAGAATCCAAGACTGTCTTGGATTCCCTTACTAAGAGAATGGGGCTAATGATAAGCAGGTGTTAATGACGTCAAAATGAAGTGGAGCATCATTATTTTCACGTGTTCTTCAACTTTTCCTGTAAAAATCAAAA
Organism: Porites lutea; assembly: GCF_958299795.1. Classification (NCBI taxonomy): domain Eukaryota; kingdom Metazoa; phylum Cnidaria; class Anthozoa; order Scleractinia; family Poritidae; genus Porites; species Porites lutea. The sequence goes on from NC_133209.1 coordinate 8,442,285, forward strand.
GTATAGTGGCAGTTAAATACTTTTGATTATGATTATTTATTTATTTATTTATTTATTTTTGTAATTAGTTCTTACAACAAGAGACTGAGCTTTATAATGATGAAGAAGAAGATAAAGTCAATCCATGTTTAAATGGTTCGGCCAAGAAAAAAGGCAGTAATGGAAGCTACAGATTAGCAGTGGTCATGTAAGTCAAAGATGTTACAAAATTTCTAACGTTCTTAATAAAGTACGTAGTATTTGGGACAAAATGATCACGTGATGCATGAACACAAGAGCTCTGGCTAGGTTATGATGTACACTTAAGGTGATGTTGTACGGGACGATTCGCAGGGACGATTTTTAGCGTTACAACATTGTTTCGAATGACTGCAATACTGTTCCAACATTTGAACCCTGTGTGCTCCAAAAATTGTCCTTGCGAATTGAATAAAGGTGATGTTACACGGGACGATTCGCAATGACGATTTTTAGTGCAACACAACGATGCAATATGAGAACAATGTTGCAACCATTCGAAACAATGTCGCAACAATGATGTAACGCGGTCTTGTACTAAGACTCGTCGTTGCGAATCGTCTTGTGTAACATCACCTTAAAACAAGAAGTTAGGCATTTCACGTCGTCGTCGTGCAAAAACGGCAAAGAAATGTACAAAAAAAGCGTGATGCACGTGCAAAGTTGTTGTTGTGGTGTTTTTTTTAGACGTTCTCGTTGCTGTCGCGTCGTTGAATCTTAAGGTAATGTTACATGAGACGATTCGTAACGACTATTTTTAGCGCAACACAAGGTTCAAATGTTGGAACAATGTTGCAGCCTTTCGAAACGACGTCGCAACAATGTTGTAACGCTCTGTTGCGCTAAAAATCGTCGTTGCAAATCGGCCCTTATGATATCACCTTTAAAGTCCCTATTAACGTCTTGCTAAGCTGCGCAGATATCCTTGTTTTGGCTTAATTTGAAATTAAATGGCTCGTCGAGACACTGAAGTAGACTTTGGTATTACCTCTTCGGGATTGAGTGTACCTTCTTTTTAAGTATAACTTACATTTTCTCCTTGATACAAACTTGGAAGAGAAGGCCAGCACCTTCGAAGTGTCTGCGCTTAAGTGATGGCGTTTTTAAGCTACGCACACAAACTGAGAGTGAAACCTTTTCCCCTTAATTATACCTTGACGCTAACAAATATGTATTGCTAAGGGACGTAACCCTTATAGAAAAGATTGAAAGAAAAGAGGTCCGGTTGACGTGCTTCGCTCAACGACGCCCTTACTTAGAGGGTGTACCCATGTCTGAGATTACAAATCATGTGATGATTAATATAATCAATATTTTTGATTCCCTGAAACAGTTTTTCCTTTATGTATTTTTTCAGAGACAGCGAGAATCCATTCTTTCCGCGAACGAAACTGAATAAGCAGCACCGCTCTAAATCAAGATTTTCTCGTCGACCAAACCTTAAGGTAAACAGTGTGTTGGAAAGTAAGTAGCCGTGAATAAACATAGCTTGATTGTGGTAGTCCTAATAACACCAAGAAATTAGTCAGAATTTTTTAAAGATGAACAAGAGATTTGATAGCCTGCTCTATTTTCTCTTTAGAGATCGTCGAGCGCGCGTGTGAAAAAAAAAAAAAAAGACCGCGGGGAATTTCTTGACCACTAACGCAAAGGAGCTGGGGTGGGTAGAAAAGGAAATCGTCGACGTTAGCTTTTTAATTTTTTTTTCCCGCCTTGCATTCTTTTTTCGGCTCCGTGCACACTCGAAAAATTAGCCGCAAAAAAAAAGAAAAAAGAAAAAATCTAAGAACAGACCAGGGATTGGAGCACTTGTGAAAATTACAGCAATATATCGACTTATATATCGACGTCACAATCATCAGAACTTAAGGTTTTTGATTTGGTACCCTACTTTCTAAATTTCGCAAGCATCGTCGGATTAAACTAAACTAATTGTAACACTGATAAAAAACAAACAAACAAAAAAGAAATATAACGCTCAATCAGAAGCCCATAACCTGGACCGAGCAACTCCCATACAAGGCCTATGTCACGGTGTTTTTACTGACCAGTTTATTTTTAGACACATTTTAGGGCACTTTTTCCTGTGAAATTAGAATCTATAAGATGTGAAAGAGGAAACATAAACTACGTAATTAAAAGAGAAAAAGTTTCATTGTTAGGTTCGCAGGTTTTGCTTACTGGTTTGTGGATTTTAAATGATATTCAAAACTCTCGCCAACACCGTTCTAAAAATAAACTGGTCCGTGAAAACGCCGTGACACGAGTGCATGAAATGGCTCAATTATATAACGTCTCTACTTACTGAAAACAACTGTGATGAAACCAACAAATGAATGATAATTTATGCCAAAGGGTTTGTACAGGGTTAGCAAATTTCGCCTGGATCGGTGATAACAAACCAGGGTATGTTCAATGTACCATTTTCTTGTAAAAAAAAATAGAGGATATTACATGGCCGCGCGGAGATACGAAATTTCTCTTCTCGTGTTGAAAAAATATTTCACTCGTTCGCTGTGCACACTCGTGAAATATTTTTCAACACTCGAAGAGAAATGTGGTATCTCCAAACGACCATGTAATGTTCTATTTATTATATAAACACCAATGAAATGCCAAACCATTTTACTTAAATAGTTTTTTGGTCTGAGAGTTGCGGTTTTTTATGAAGCCATAGCAACGGTGATATTTTCACATGTGAAGATATCAAGTTTTCGCGCGAAAGCTCACTTGGTATTTCTTTGGTGTTTATACAATAATTTCTTTTTCTTCACAGGAAAGGGATGACGTTGAAGATAGCGACTCCCAACCTAAAAAATATCATTACTTCTGGGACCCTTATGAAACGACATTCGTTAGCTCAGCGACTGCATACACAGTCGACAAATACGCCAGGATATCCTTTCCTGTCACGTTCGCATTGTTAAACTCAATCTACTGGATCGTTTATGCACCGGATAAAGTGATCTTCTAACTTGCACACGTGAAGGAAAGATCTTTCATGAGATCTCAAAAAGCCGCACGCTCAAGTGGGCCAGTACGGATTTTCAGTGACGAGCGCTTTAGAACTTTACATCTCCTGAATGCCTTCGGGGCTCCGTCTGCTTGACCCGTGGTCACGTGTTTTCCTCTAGATATTTAAGAATGCATGTCATGGAGGCATAAAATCGTTGTTTTCCTATATAACAATGGGACAAGCCTAAAATAACGAGTCAAGCCGTATTTATGGGTATCCCATAACAAATTATTGACACTCACTCAGTTTGAGGAAGTGTTATGACATTTTGCCTGTGCCGTAAAATAAATAAATACATAAAATAAAACGTGGATCAAGGTTGATCTATGGTAGTACATAAGCAGTGACGGTCCTTAATTTGATAAGGATCGAAGCGAAACTACCTACTGTTATAGTGCAGTGGCCTTCTGAATAATGGTGATGTTCTGATTAGTTTGACTAATGCATGCCATGTTATCTTGTGTTAGGGCAAACAAACTCTTATTTAAGCACGGTGACTGTCCAAAGAAACTTATGAAAAGTAGTCGTAGTTGATGCGGTTTTCTTTTTTCGTTTCCTCCTCATGATTATTTTCTTTTTAGTTTTCATGTTTTCATCCAATTGCTTCAGACATTGGGTTACACATATGTTACAACCAAAGAAAATCGCGTTCAATAGCGAGGTCATTATTATCAGAATTTAGGCTATGAAACTGTTCACAAGGCTCTGGACGAATTTCTGAACCGTTGAAATTTGCGAGCTTAGCTTTTCCATTCACACGCGGAACATGGGCGGATCGTGATGCCACTAAAAAAAATAAAAAATTAAAATTCGATCTGGTTCGTGAGTTCCGTGTGAACAAAGCGCAAATATTCAACGGTTCCGTATGAACGAAGTGTCCTGTCAATGTCCAAACTTTTGTCCGATGCCGTGTAAAGCAAATGGTGACGAAAACACAACTGCCAGAAATAGTTTTATTTCCAATTTTCAAAAATAATTAGTGAACATTGTGCTTAAATTACATTTATTTTTCTATTTTCATTTGGTGGTAAAATAATTAGGGTTAAGCAGTTTCCTTTTCATAGATAAGTAGTTTCTTGATGTTCAATCGTGCAGGTCACTTTCAAAGACGTTCTGCTTAATATCCGCGTCACATCCAAGACTTTTCGCCATTTGACAAATGCTTAATGATGCCCTCCTCAGCTGTACCAAAAGTAAAGTAGTTAAACATGTTTAAAACCGTGCTAATATTTAGGATAAATGGAAGATAACTGAACACTTCAACCCCCCTCCCCCCCCCCCCCCGCCAAAACCCATCCCTCCTCGCCTAGGTCGCCCAGATTAACGAAAACAATGATTTCATGGTCGTTAGTAAATCCCGAAAAAAGGTTTCCGAACGTAATGATCCCCAAAATATGGGGGAAATAATGAGAGATCTAATAAGCTATACCTAAGTATATACTAAACGGATCTCAGTGATGATTTTTTCAAAGGACAATACGTATTACCTTTCCAAACGACTCCCTCTCGTCTCTTTGAGTACTTGATACGTACGCTATAATCATAACTATTCTTTTGCCAAAGTGTGTTTTTCTTTATTTCAAACAACCCATGTACGTTACAGTAATAAGCTAGTAGAAAGTAGCGACCAAAGTCCAGGGTCGTTTCTTTTCGGAACTCAGCTCATTATGCCGACTATCACAAAAAGTTATTTTATTTTATCATTTTAACTTTCATGAAACATTATTCTTTTGTAGTCTTTTTCAGTTTTTTTCTACATGATAATGGCAAAATGAAACAACTGCTCTGTTAATCAAAGATACTAAGAGTTGCATCTGGCACATCTAGTCAAGAACAATGACGTATTTATTTTCTGCAAACGAACGGTTAGAAAAGAAATTACTGGCGGTTTTGGACAAATACTTTTTCTTCACCTGACTTTAAAAATTAAAATAAACCGGTCAAGAAAAAAAGGGAAAGAAGAACTTACTTTCAATTTTCCTCCTGGTAATGTAGAAACGAGGCCCTCGACTTCCCCAACCAAAAACGTGATCCCAAGAAGAGCGAAAAGGACAATAATAAGGTGCTTTTTCATTGTTAACAAAGAATTGAGTAACAAAACTGAAGAACGTTGCCTCTCTTTAAAGAACTGTTTAGGTGGGTAAAATTGAAAGTTGATCCAATGAACTCACGACCTTAATGGGACTCTTTTGGAGTAAAAATAGAATCCAATTCAAGGTCCATTTTCTTGATGAAATAACCTTCTGGTAACGAATCAGGAAGAAAAGAAAACCAAAGGGTAATTCGCTGACGCAGGTTACTCACCAGCAGGTGGTCATTAAGGTATTTCTTCACATTTATTGGAAACAATGGCCAGTTTAAATCAATAAAAAGGTGCATAAGACACAAGAACTCCATCATGACGTCAGGGTCTATTTGCCGACGCTTCGCTTGGTAAATAAAATTCTGGGAGACGCGACTTCGTAAGAGATACTGTTATTAGGCCTCCAGCAACTCAGGTTACGCGAGGACATTTAGCGCACGATTTAACCAAGTTCGTGTCTCATTTCTTCTAATTAAACTATGACATTAGTCGAGTTGGACCGATAAAAAAGAGGAGAAGTATTCTTCGACCAAAATGCCCAAAGCTGGCAAAAAATAACCACATGCTCACAACTTATGAACACTCCATTACGGCTTTGCGTGGGCTAATGCTTCCATTAATACTGCACTACGCGATGCATATCATCTCAGATGATTATAGCCAAATGCGTATGTCTCATATGTAATAGGCCGCGACAAAATTCTTAACTTGTTAAGAAGAGAAAGTTAAAAGAGAGAAACGATCATAAATAATATTTCTCGCAACTCGCGAGAAGACAAAAAAGGAGATTTTACTAAGTTAATTACCAAGGTTAGATTTTTTAAAAAGTAATGACACGACTATTAACTTCGAACAATAAAATGTTAAGGAAAAGCTCTTCTAAACTCGAAATATGAATATACTTAAGTGAGTTGTGCTGTTCAACTTTAACTGAAATAAAATAGAGGAGCCCAAATTCACGCTGGCTTTTTAGCTGAGTACTGTAACTCTTCTCAACGCCCTCCTGAAAGGACGGAACAGCTTTTCTCTTGACACCAACATAGAAGAGCACAAGAATAGTTTAAAAACCTTTTAAGAATCATATTTTTGTGTAATAGAGTATTTTGAATTGGGTTGAGAGCGCATGCTCCTGTCTCACAAATCGTCGTTTTTAAGGGGTGTTGCAGGGGGGTTATTTTTTAGAAAATCCCCCCCCCCCCCAAAAAAAAAAAATTAAATGAATAAATACAGTCTTACTGTTAAAGCGATGCTTGATAGAATTTAGGCCATGATCTGATTAAGTTCAATGTTTCGTTTTCTCCTGCTTATACATGTTAAAATTAGCAACATTTTTTTTTTCTGTAGTTTCATTTTGGAATAGGCCATTTGCATGATTACTACCACGAACTGAATCTTTCCTGTTTTTCCTCTTAGATTTTATTTTGTTAATCCCAGTGAAGTTTAAATAACAAAAGCCCTAATTTGCACAAGAAAGCTTTAAACCCCGAAGAATTCTGGTCTTAGTAGTAAAATGACGTCATCGTGCAAATGGCCTGGAGCTCTTCGTGTGTACACGTTGTGTTGCGAGGGTATGTGCTATTATTTTTTCAAAAAATGCTACTGTCTTTATGACCTCGGATTCATTGGTGTACTTGTCTAAGCAGAAGAAAACGGAACATTGAATCATTTGAAGTGATGATGATGATGGCATGAGTTATGCAGACTGGAAACGTCTCTTTAAAAAATTGGATCGAGAGTCTACGTGATGTAACTACTGTCACGAAGTTAAGGAAAAATCAAAATTAACAGCTCGAAATTCAAAGGCACATAATTCCTAAATCACTTTCAGTCCTTACAAATAAAGGTTTTGAATTGTGCCTGCCCGCATTATTTGATACATTGTTGCGTGCTCGATTGAATAAGGCAGACAGGTATATAATATTTGTAATTTTTAATGCTATTCACCCTCCTCTGGTTGCAAATATGATTTAGAATCACTAGTTTTGTTGAATAAGTTTATAAGATGATCACATTTAAATCACTGTATGTCCAGCATAGCAGTGGATGTTTGTGACAATTATTGTCCTGCAGAAGACTATCCACATTCTATGTTCTTTCGCCGCGTTGTTGGCGACTAAGAAAGAATCTGTATTTTGCATCATCACGATTTTTCCAATGCAAGTTTGACCTGAGGTTAAGGGGAAAACGCTTTACAAAATATAAAGTAAAATAGCTTTTTTAGAGTGTTTTAGGTGACTCCGCGCAAATTCTTCGTCTCCTTCAAAATGTCTTTCTTGATCAAAGTCTTCGCAGTAACTGACCCTATCAATTTGCTCCTACGTATTTCCAAGTGTATTCAGCAATTTTTTGGTGGCTCAAATTTGCTTTCGTATAATGAGGTGGGCGTGAAGTCCTAAAATTTACTGGAATCGTTTACGTCAAGGTCTTTTCTTTACGTCATTTGCTGATCGGCTTCAAACACAAGGAAAATCCATAGACTAGCAGCTAGTCGCTAAGGAATGTCATCTTTGCGTTGGTGAGGAATGGAAAACACAAAAATTGGTTTCATCCTTTGAGTTGATAAAATAAAATGACTAGCTTCAGAAGATTCAAAAGCTGAGGTTTCGAGCGTTTGCCCGTCCTCAGCGAGACCATTTTCTGACAATATCCCATGCATTTACTTTGATTTCTGCTGTGGTCCCTCCAA